>NC_085844.1:249251184-249551184 GCF_035594765.1 Anolis carolinensis
TAGTAGATCAGCAAAGTGCACACTATAAGTTGCGAATTCAAACTAATGCTAAAATAGTATTAAACAAAATCCGTGTCAACCAAGCTACCAACTCTTAGGGTTTCGAAGCAAAGAACCATGGCAGTTAAAGGCCCCTTCTACACTGCCATATACAATCCTGATTATCTGCTTTAAACTGGCCGTGTAGACTCAGATAATCTGGTTCAAAGGCGATAACGTGGATATGGCGGTGGAGAAGGAGCCCCAATGTGTGTTCTTGCCCCTATTTCCAGTCTTGAAATAACTTTATTGCCCCAAGGAAGTGTAAAATGGAGATAGGGTCTCCCAAAGGTCATCTAGTCCATCCCCTATTGATATAGGAAACCTACACTTCATCAACTTGCATGACCTGGGTATAAACATTGCCTTTCCAGAGAGTCCGTTTCACCGTCAAATAGCTCTTGGGGTGCTGATTGTCATGTGCCTTCTGTCCCAAAAGAACAAACCTTTTCTTTGATAATCCTTCACCTTTTTAACATTTCTTACATCCTGAGGATGTGATGTTGAAATGGGTCACTCTGTAGTTCTCCCAGGCCCCATCTATAGTGCCATATAATTCAGTTTCTGAGTGCAGATTATCTGCTTTGAACTGTATATTATTATCTTTATGATTATGATTATTATTAATTATAATATAATAATATGTTTATTTATATCCTGCTTTTTCTCTCTGTATGGAGACTCAAAGCTGCTCGCAACTAAAGCATTGCAATACAACTTAAAAGTATTACAACAATATTGAACATTATTAAAGCATTAATTTTTCAGAATCTCAGTTTCTGAGTGCAGATTATTTGCTTTTAACTGGAGTATATTATTATCATTATATTATTATTATTATATAATTACATTATTATTATATAATTATATTATTAATTATAATATTATAATAATATGTTTATTTATATCCTGCTGTTTCTCTCTGTATGGAGACTCAAATCTGCTCGCAACTAAAGCATTGCAATACAACTTAAAATACACAAGTATTACAACAGTATGGAACATTATTAAAAGCATTAATTTTTCAGAAACTCAGATTCTGAGTGCAGATTATTTGCTTTGAACTGGAGTATATTATTATGTTTTTTATTATTATATAATTATATTATTATTATTAATTATAATAATATAATAATAATATGTTTATTTATATCCCACTTTTCTCTCTGGAGACTCAAAGCTGCTCGCAACTAAAGCATTGCAATACAACTTAAAATATACAAGTATTACAACAGTATGGAACATTATTAAAAGTATTAATTTTTCAGAAACTCAGTTTCTGAGTGCAGATTATCTGCTTTGAACTGGAGTATATTATTATCATTATATTTATTATTATTATTATAGAATTATATTAATAATAATATAATTATATTATTATTATTAATTATAATAATATAATTATATTATTATTAATTATAATAATATTATTATATTATTAATTATAATAATATAATAATAATAATATGTTTATTTATATCCTGCTTTTTCTCTCTATATGGAGACTCAAAGCTGCTCACAACAACTTACACAAAATACACAAGTATTACAACAGTCCTGAACATTATTAAATGCATTAATTTTTTATTGCAGTGTAGATTCTTATAATCCAGTTTAAAGCAGATAAAATCTGCATTCAGACATTGGAATTGGGTATTCAGGTGCTCCTTTCCACCTTTTGTGCCCCAGTTTACAGTTTAATTTCCTATTGAACTTTATTGCTTCTTGCATTTCATTTTTGCATTGATTCTGAGGCTTGCAAGTTTCCAAGCTCCATTGCACTCTTGATGATCCGCAGAGTTGAAGCTTGTAGGATTACACACCCTTTTGTAAAGCAGAACCAAGAGGAAGACTTTGACCTTTGATTGACAAACAAGGGAATAACCAGTTGCTGATCTTTCTGCTTCCTTTGCAGGCTGCTTGCGTCAACCCGGACGACCGCATCTTGTGCCGCTGATGGCTTTGGGGCTGGAAGGAAAATCCCAGGGAAAAGGCAGCTTTCTGTCGCCTTTGGCCCCTCCAATGGCAGGGGAAGGCGGCTGGTGACGTGGCCACGCCGGGCTTTGGCGCTAGGCATCCCATCTGTCCCGACCAAGGAAGCAGCTCGGAACCGGAAGAAAACCTAAGCCTGGAACCAGAACCGAACTCTTAAGCCGCACCTCCTTTTTGGTGCCTTTTAATAATGTTTATATAGTTGGAGCAATGTGTTTTCTGTTTTGGTTTTTACAAAAAAAAGCAGAATGTTAATTCTCTCTCCAAATACTTCTCAGATTTCTGAGACTCATCCTTGTATTGTATATTACAATGCTTATATTATTATTATTTTGTCTCCGGAGAATATTGTTCTACAATAGTTTTGTGAGTTTTTTTGTTATTAAACAAATGCCTATTGTTACAAAGTGAGGTTTGCTTAGTTTTTTGTCTTGAACTGTGTTCCTAACTTGCTGACTTGAATGTAATTTGGCCTCAATTTGGAAGCTAAGCAGGGCCAGCCCTGGTTGGGATTCGGATGGGAGACCGCCAGTGAATTTTAGGCGTGATAGGAATGAGGATACTTGACTTCAGGAAACTCAAAATTTTATCAGATTGCCATAATTCAACACATGTTAAGCAAACATGCTGTCAAACCACATGTTTCTAACTGGCTGACTTAAATGCAATTTTGCCTGAATTTGGAAGCTAAGCAGGGCCAGCCCTTGTTGGTATTTGGATGGGAGACCACCAGTCAATTTCAGGCGTGATAGGAATGAGGATACTTGGCTTCAGGAAACTCAGAATTTTATCAGATTGCCATAAATCAACACAAGTCAAGCAAAAATGCTGTCAAACCACATGTTTCTGTGTTCCTAACTTGCTGACTTAAATGTAATTTTCCTGAATTTGGAAGCTAAGCAGGGCCAGCCCTGGTTAGGATTTGGATGGGAGACCAGTGATTTTCAAGCTCGATAGGAATGAGCATACCTGGCTTCAGAAAATTCTGAACTTCATCAAATTGCCATAAATCAACACAAGTCAAGCAAAAATGCTGTCAAGTCACATGTTGAACTACATATCCCATTATTCCTCACCATTGGCTTCGGTTGGGATTTGGGTGGGAGACCGTCTGAATTTCAGGTGCGATAGGAATGAGGATACCTGGCTTCAGAAAACTTGAGAATTTCATCAGATTGCCAAAAATCAACACAAATTAAGCAAAACATGCTGTCAAACTACATGTTGAACTACACATCCCATTATTCCTCACCATTGGTTTCAGTAGCTGGAGTCTGCAATCTCACAACATCTAGAAGTCCTATCTATATAAAGTGGGATCAACTGCCATTTTCCCCATCTGTTCCTCTTTAGTTGGGTTGGACTACAATTCCCATTCCTGGCTGGTAGCTTATGGGACTTGTAGTCCAAATGCATGGAGAGACAACCAGCCTCAGAAACCCGATCTAGGCTAAACTGCAGATCAGATGAAAGGTAAACCACTAGTAGCTACTATGATGATGATGTTACTACAGTATTTTCTATTTGTATCCTGCCATTTCTATATGGGATCCCACTTATTACCCCATTATATATGATGGGATTAGCTGATTGACAGTGGAGCCCCTGATGGCGCAGCGGGTTAAACCCTTGTGCCAGCAGGACTGATGACTTGAAGGTTGGGTTGCTGACTTGAAAGTTGCCAGTTCGAATCCAACCCAGGGAGAGCTCCCTCTGTCAGCTCCAGCTCCATGTGGGGGCATGAGAGAAGCCTCCTACAAGAATGGTAAGCACATCAAAACATCCGGGCAATGTCCTTTCAGACAGCCAATTCTCTCACACCAGAAGTGACTTGCAGTTTCTCATGTCAAAAAAGCTGATTGACATATTTTGGTATCATGCACCCAGTGGATAGCAAGGGCCCAATAATTAATAAAAATGTATTATATGCCTCTCTGGATGGCTTGATGTACAATGCAATTTAAGGTAGTGACATTAAAATGGAATTGCATGATTCAACAATATTAAAGTTCCGAAAAATACACAAAAGTACTTAAAATACAGACTTTGTTGGACAGGATCGTTCCTGCTTCTTGATGCGTCCTGATACAGTAGAGTCTCACTTATCCAACATAAATGGGCCGGCAGAATGCTGGATAAGCGAAAATGTTGGATAATAAGGAGGGATTAAGGAAAAGCCTATTAAACATCAAATTAGGTTATGATTTTACAAATTAAGCACCCAAACATCATGTTTTACAACAAATTTACAGAAAAAGCAATTCAATACGCGGTAACGCTATGTAGTAATTTACTGTATTCACAAATTTAGCACCAAAACATTGCAAGATATTGAAAACACTGGCTATAAAAACATTGACTACTAAAAAGCAGACTGTTGGATAATATAGAACGTTGGATAAGCGAGACTCTCCTGTATTTCCTGATTAAGGTTTTCTGGTTTCTGCAAACTGGGCAGAATAATAATCCCTTTCTTAGGCCTTTACTGTGAATTGGAAGAGAGCACAGAATCATAGATATGCATTAGAAGGGACCCCCAAAGGCCATCTAGTCCAAACCTGGTCCAAACATCTAGACACAATCCAAGCCCTCCTGACAGATGGCCATACAGAGGAGGAGAATCCACCTTTACTACATGTTGACTGTCAGGAAGTTCTTCCTGCCATTTGAATCCATTTGCCAGCTCTTCCTATGACTCACTAAAGGCAAAACCAGACCTTCCAGTGATTTGCTGGCCTGGGCCAACTTGGGCCCTCCAGGTGTTTTGGACTTCAACTCCCACCATTCCTAACAGCCTACCGGCTGTTAGGAATGGTGGGAGTTGAAGTCCAAGACACCTGGAGGGCCCAAGTTGGCCCAGGCCAGCTCTGGAGGTTCCTAGAGAGATAATATTTTAAATTAATCCAATCTGCAAAAAGTCAAGGCTGCAAATGCCTAGGTGCCAAAGGCTAGCTGGCTATTCCCCAAAGGCCTGCAAAAAACCCCATTCTTGGCTCTTTGCCTCCATATCTGCCCAGCTGGAAATTGCAGCTGTTTGGCCCGTGGGGAGAGAGGGTGAGTAAGCCCAAAACCATGCGCAGGAATCCCACTAAGTCATCAATAATTCTTTGAAAAGAAGCAGGGCTGTGGTGTGCCTTCCGCCCACCCAGAGCTGTGGATTGGATTCCCCACCCAAAGTCCTCCCCTGTTTCTGGAAAAGGGGCATTTCTGAGCCCTTAGAGAATCATCTAGATGGAAGGGACTCCAAAAGGACATCTAGTCCAACCCTCTGCCATCTAGGAATACACAATCAAAGCACACTCTCTTGGAAAACCTCAAGAGAAGAGACTCTATTAGACTCATATTCTATTGTTGAATGAAGTTGGATTGCTGTGAGTTTTTCAAGCTGCATGGCCATGATCCAGAAGCATTCTCTCCTGACGTTTCGCCTGCATCTGTGGCTGGCATCTTCAGAAGTCTGTAGGCAGTGGGGCAAGTGGTGTGTGTGTGTGTATATATATATATATATATACAGTAGAGTCTCACTTATTCAACGTTCTGGATTATCCAATGCATTTTTGTCAATGTTTTCAATACATTGTGATATTTTGGTGCTAAATTCATAAATACAGTAATTACCACATAGCATTACTGTGTATTGAACTACTTTTTCTGTCAAATTTGTTGTATAACATAATGCTTAATTTGTAAAATCATGACCTAATTTGATGTTTAATAGCTTTTCCTTAATCCCTCCTTATTATCCAACATATTCGCTTATCCAACATTCTGCCGGCCTATTTATGTTGGATAAGTGAGACTCTACTGTATATATATATATATATATATATATGCATGCCTGTGGAATAATGTCCAGGGTGGGAGAAAGAATCCTTATCTGTTGAAAGCAAGTGTGAACATTGCAATTAGCAAGCTTGAGTAGCCATGAAGTTTACAAAGTCATTCAATGAGGATATTGGCAGAGAGGTAGCCTGGCTGTTGTTGCCTGGAGACACCCTCTGTTTGGGAGGTGTTAACTACTGTAACACTTAATTGTTTGCTGTCTGGACTCTTGACTAGCATTTAGTAGCCATGAAGTTTGCAAAGTCAATCAGTGAGGGGTATCTGCATAGAAGTAGCCTGGCTGTTGTTGCCTGGAGGCACCCCCTGTTTGGAAGGTGTTAACTGGCACTTGATTGTTTGCTGTCTGGACTCTTGAACAGCATTGAGTAGCCATGGATTTTGCAAAGCCAATCAGTGGGGGTGATCTGCATAGAAGTAGCCTGCCTGTTGTTGCCTGGAGGCACCCTCTGTTTGGGAGGTGTTAAATAGCACTTGATTGTTTGCTGTCTGGACTCTTGAACAGCATTGAAAAGCCATGGATTTTGCAAAGTCAATCAGTGGGGTTTTTTCCCATGTCAGGAGCAACCGGAGTTGCTTTTGGAGTGAGAGAATTGGCCATCTGTAAGGACGTTGCACAGGAGACGCCCAGATGTTTTGATGTTTTACCATCCTTGTGGGAGGCTTCTCTCATGTCCCCGCATGGAGCTGGAGCTGATAGAGGGAGCTCATCCGCGCTCTCCCCGGGTGGGATTCGAACCTGGCAGCCTTCAGGTCAGCAACCCAACCTTCAAGTCACAAGGCTTTTATCACCTAGGCCACCGGAGGCTCCAATCAGTGGGGGTTATCAGCATAGACTAGTCTGGCTGTTGTTCCCTGGAGGCACCTTGTTTGGGAATTGTTAACTAGCACTTGATTGTTTGCTGTCTGGATCTTTCCTGTTTCTGAGCAGTGTCCATTATAATTTACGGTGTCCATTATTATTTGTCTTGATTCTGGTGCTTTTTGCATGACAATTGCTGCCTTTTCTGCCCACACAGCCAAGCCTTGAAGCTCTCCCTAATGTTGAGGTGGAATCTCCTTTCCTGCCATTTGAACCCATTGTGTCCTAGTCTCCAAAGCAGCAGAAAACAAGCTTGTGACATGCTTTCAAATAGTTAAAGATGATGTCTCTAAGGCCCCTGCCACACAGCTGAATACAATCCCACACTATCTTTGAACTGGAATATATAACCCAGTTCAAAGCAAATATTGTGGGATTTTCTGCCTTGATATACTGGATTATATGACTATGCGGAAGGGCCCTAAGCCTTCTCTGCAAGCTATGCATAACTACAGTAGTGTCTTACTTATCCAACATTCACTCATCCAACATTCTAGATTATCCAACGCATTTTTGTAGTCAATGTTTTCAATACATCATGATATTTTGGTGCTAAATTCGTAAATACAGTAATTACTACGTAGCATTACTGCGTATTCAACTACTTTTTCTGTCAAATTTGTTGTATAACATGATGTTTTGGTGCTTAATTTGTAAAATCATAACCTAATTTGATGTTTAATAGGCTTCTCCTTAATCTCTCTTTATTATCCAGCATATTCGCTTATCCAACGTTCTGCTGGCCCGTTTATGTTGGATAAGTGAGACTCTACTGTATTTCCCTTTATAGGGCTTCGTCTCCAACCTCTGACTATTTTGGCTCTCCTTTCTCTGGACATTTTTCCATCTTATGTTGCACATAGTATTACTATGACTTCTCTCGCTATACCTCACAACCTTTGAGGATGCCTGCCATAGATGTGGGTGAAACGTCAGGAGAGAATGCTTCTGGAACATAGCCATACAGCCTGGAAAACTCACAGCAACCCAGTGATTCTGGCCATGAAAGCCTTCGACAACACATCTCTCAATCTAGGTTTGTATTGATGCAGCCTCTCGAATCGCATTGGCCTTTTTAGCTGCCGCATCACACTCTTGACTCACATTCGGCTTGTGGTCTATGAAGACTCCCAAATTCCTTTCACATATATAATTGGGAAGATGTCACAACTTTGTTTGTTATGGACACCCGATTTCTTCTGCCTCAGCGACAGATGTGATGCGGGTGGAGAACAAGGCTTCGCTGTGTGGGCAGAACATGCAGCTGCGATCATGCATCCGGCCCGGAAGCAGGTTCTGCTGTGTAATGCGTGTAATGATGCCGGGTCCAGCTGGGAAGAGCATGGGCTGGACCTTCCAGAAGGATGGTTGTTCCCAGATTTCATAATTTTTTGGCCAAGGATGCATGGGCAAACTTCAGCCTTCCCTCCAGGTGTTTTGGACTTCAACTCCCACAATTCCTAACAGCCGGTAGGCTGTTAGGAATTGTGGGAGTTGAAGTCCAAAACACCTGGAGGGCAAAAGGCATATGGTAAGGTATTTGGAGGTCTTCATTCAGCCGGTAGGCTGTTAGGAATTGTGGGAGTTGAAGTCCAAAGCACCTGGAGGGCCAAAGACATATGGTAAGGCATTTGGAGGTCTTCATTCAGCCGGTAGGCTGTTAGGAATTGTGGGAGTTGAAGTCCGAAGCACCTGGAGGGCAAAAGACATATGGTAAGGCATTTGGAGGTCTTCATTCAGTTGGTAGGCTGTTAGGAATTGTGGGAGTTGAAGTCCAAAGCACCTGGAGGGCCAAAGGCATATGGTAAGGCATTTGGAGGTCTTCATTCAGCCGGTAGGCTGTTAGGAATTGTGGGAGTTGAAGTCCAAAGCACCTGGAGGGCCAAAGGCATATGGTAAGGCATTTGGAGGTCTTCATTCAGTTGGTAGGCTGTTAGGAATTGTGGGAGTTGAAGTCCGAAGCACCTGGAGGGCCAAAGGCATATGGTAAGGCATTTGGAGGTCTTCATTCAGCCGGTAGGCTGTTAGGAATTGTGGGAGTTGAAGTCCAAAGCACCTGGAGGGCCAAAGGCATATGGTAAGGCATTTGGAGGTCTTCATTCAGCCGGTAGGCTGTTAGGAATTGTGGGAGTTGAAGTCCAAAGCACCTGGAGGGCCAAAGACATATGGTAAGGCATTTGGAGGTCTTCATTCAGCCGGTAGGCTGTTAGGAATTGTGGGAGTTGAAGTCCGAAGCACCTGGAGGGCAAAAGGCATATGGTAAGGCATTTGGAGATCTTCATTCAGTTGGTAGGCTGTTAGGAATTGTGGGAGTTGAAGTCCAAAGCACCTGGAGGGCCAAAGGCATATGGTAAGGCATTTGGAGGTCTTCATTCAGCCGGTAGGCTGTTGGGAATTGTGGGAGTTGAAGTCCAAAGCACCTGGAGGGCCAAAGGCATATGGTAAGGCATTTGGAGGTCTTCATTCAGCCGGTAGGCTGTTAGGAATTGTGGGAGTTGAAGTCCAAAGCACCTGGAGGGCCAAAGGCATATGGTAAGGCATTTGGAGGTCTTCATTCAGCCGGTAGGCTGTTAGGAATTGTGGGAGTTGAAGTCCAAAGCACCTGGAGGGCCAAAGGCATATGGTAAGGCATTTGGAGGTCTTCATTCAGCCGGTAGGCTGTTAGGAATTGTGGGAGTTGAAGTCCAAAGCACCTGGAGGGCCAAAGGCATATGGTAAGGCATTTGGAGGTCTTCATTCAGCCGGTAGGCTGTTAGGAATTGTGGGAGTTGAAATCCAAAGCACCTGGAGGGCCAAAGGCATATGGTAAGGCATTTGGAGGTCTTCATTCAGCCGGTAGGCTGTTAGGAATTGTGGGAGTTGAAGTCCAAAGCACCTGGAGGGCCAAAGGCATATGGTAAGGCATTTGGAGGTCTTCATTCAGCCGGTAGGCTGTTAGGAATTGTGGGAGTTGAAGTCCAAAGCACCTGGAGGGCCAAAGGCATATGGTAAGGCATTTGGAGGTCTTCATTCAGCTGGTAGGCTGTTAGGAATTGTGGGAGTTGAAGTCCAAAGCACCTGGAGGGCCAAAGGCATATGGTAAGGCATTTGGAGGTCTTCATTCAGCTGGTAGGCTGTTAGGAATTGTGGGAGTTGAAGTCCAAAGCACCTGGAGGGCCAAAGGCATATGGTAAGGCATTTGGAGGTCTTCATTCAGCCGGTAGGCTGTTAGGAATTGTGGGAGTTGAAGTCCAAAGCACCTGGAGGGCCAAAGGCATATGGTAAGGCATTTGGAGGTCTTCATTCAGCTGGTAGGCTGTTAGGAATTGTGGGAGTTGAAGTCCAAAGCACCTGGAGGGCCAAAGGCATATGGTAAGGCATTTGGAGGTCTTCATTCAGCCGGTAGGCTGTTAGGAATTGTGGGAGTTGAAGTCCAAAGCACCTGGAGGGCCAAAGGCATATGGTAAGGCATTTGGAGGTCTTCATTCAGCCGGTAGGCTGTTAGGAATTGTGGGAGTTGAAATCCAAAGCACCTGGAGGGCCAAAGACATATGGTAAGGCATTTGGAGGTCTTCATTCAGCTGGTAGGCTGTTAGGAATTGTGGGAGTTGAAGTCCAAAGCACCTGGAGGGCCAAAGGCATATGGTAAGGCATTTGGAGGTCTTCATTCAGCCGGTAGGCTGTTAGGAATTGTGGGAGTTGAAGTCCAAAGCACCTGGAGGGCCAAAGGCATATGGTAAGGCATTTGGAGGTCTTCATTCAGCTGGTAGGCTGTTAGGAATTGTGGGAGTTGAAGTCCAAAGCACCTGGAGGGCAAAAGGCATATGGTAAGGCATTTGGAGGTCTTCATTCAGCCGGTAGGCTGTTAGGAATTGTGGGAGTTGAAGTCCAAAGCACCTGGAGGGCAAAAGGCATATGGTAAGGCATTTGGAGGTCTTCATTCAGCCGGTAGGCTGTTAGGAATTGTGGGAGTTGAAATCCAAAGCACCTGGAGGGCCAAAGGCATATGGTAAGGCATTTGGAGGTCTTCATTCAGCCGGTAGGCTGTTAGGAATTGTGGGAGTTGAAGTCCAAAGCACCTGGAGGGCAAAAGGCATATGATAAGGCATTTGGTGGTCTTCATTCAATTGCATTTTCCCACATAGTAGTGGGTTGGACTAGATAGCCTCTGGGGAACCCTTTCGACTTTGTAACCCTTAAGCTAAGCCTCGGGTGGGTGATTATTATTACCAGAAACTAAATGAAGATCGTCTCTCCTTTGTTGACCTTCACTCCCATATGCATCTTTATCTCCCGGGTGGCAAATATGTACTGCTCCTTGAGGCAGAGGCTTATCTCTTTCTTTCTATCGTGAACCAAGTCTTGTGGTTTTGCAAGTATCGGTTCTCCTTGAACAGGGAAGGGATTGCAACAAAACACACCCCTGGGGATGCGAATCACACAGTAAACCAAATTCCACAAAAAAACCCCCAAAAAAACCTTGCAGGTTGTTCTGAGTGCTGTCAGGTTCGTAATAACACTATGTACTTAATTTTTTCCCTATGTTATCAATGTCATTTCCTAATTGGTTCTATCATTAAAACATGGGGAAAGTTTATCAAACTCCAAAAACTTTGTTTTTTGCAGGACATCCTGTAACACATTCTATTATATTTTTTTTCAATGAATATCTCAACTGATTCGACCTAGGTTGCTGCGAGTTTTCCAGGCTTTCTGAAGCACCCCAGAAGCATTCTCTCCTGACGTTTCGCCCACATCTATGGCAGGCATCCTCATAGGTTGAGGGGTCTGCTGGAAACTAGGCAAGTGGGGTTTATATCTCTGTGGAAAAATGTCCTGGGTGAGAGAAAGAACTCTTGAAAAGGGGTGCCTACGGCTGTTTGCCTTATCATAGCTATGATAATAAACGTTGCTTTTTGCATCTCTCATGAGGCTGAGTTTTCTGCCTGATTTCCCTCCTGAACCAGGACCCTTTGAACTGGGTTATTTGAGTCCACACTGCCAGATATTCCAGTTCAAAGCAGAAAACGTGGCATTTTATTAAGCTGTGTGGAGAAGGGGACTAAGGGCCCTTCCACACAGCCCTATATCCCAGAATATCAAGGCAGAAAATCTCACGATATCTGCTTTGAACTGGGTTATCTGAGTCCACACTCAGATAATGTGGGATATTCTGCCTTGATATTCTGGGATATAGGGCTGTGTGGAATGGCCCCAAAATGCCATATAGACAGATTGCCAGAAGACAGATTGCATTGGATTATATGACCCCACAGTGCCATATAATACAACTCAAAGCGGATCATCTGGATTCAGAAACCGGATTATATGGCAGTGCAGACGGAGCCTGCAGACGGCTGCCGTGTGTGAAGCTCCTGTGTAAGTTCGGTGTGAGAGGAGGCTCTGTGGGAGCGAAGCTGTTTATCTGCAGCGTGAAAGCAAAAAAGGAAACTTGGTCCCTCCAGGTGTTTTGGACTTCAACTCCCACAATTCCTAACAGCCTACCGGCTGTTAGGAATTGTGGGAGTTGAAGTCCAAAACACCTGGAGGGAGGGCCGAAGTTGGCCCATGCCTGGTGACAAGGCACCCTTTTATGCGCCAATGCTGGCAGTCAACTCATAGGGAAGGAACAGGCAGAAACACAGTTGGTGGCTCTTGCAAGGCTCCCTCCTTTCTTTCTTTCTATTTTTCTTTTTCCTTCTTTCTTTCTTTCTTTCCTTCCTTCCCTCTCTCCCTCCTCCTTCGCCTCTGGCTCCCACCCAGCCCATCTGGAGCCGGCCTGTTTGTTAATGTTTCGGAGTCAGCTGGATGCTCTGGAATGCGGCACGTTACTTAACCTGAACATCCCCAGGTGTACCGAGGCGCCGGGCTGTCTAAGGCGCCGGCCCTTCCCAGGCTGCCTCGCCTCCCTTTGGCACTCTCAGGCGCCTCTTAGACAAACACTCGGCCCTCTCGCTCCCTTCTCACACAGCTGCCTTCCCCACAGCTGAAGCACAGCCCTGGGAACAGTGCACTGCCTTTGCAAGGAGGAGGAGGAGGCGCACATTGCACACAGAGAGATACTCATGTGCCCTTGCTGCGCACCTACCTACCTTGAGCAAAGTTGGCCTCCTTTGGTGCCCAGGGTGGGCAAAGTTTGGCCAACACAGCAAGGACCACAATTCACGGATTCATTTATCAGTGCGCCGGTGCCGAAGTGTGTTAAAGCACTGAGCTGGAGACCGAAAGGTCCCAAGTTCAAACCCCAGGAGCGGAGTAAGCACCTACTGTTGCTCCAGCTTCTGCCAACCTAGCAGTTCGAAAACATGCCAATGTGAGTAGAGCAATAGGTACCGCTCCGACGGGAAGGTAACGGCGCTCCATGCAGTCATGCCAGTGGCCACATGACCTTGGAGGTGTCTATGGACAACGGCGGCTCTTCGGCTTAGAAATGGAGATGAGCACCAACCCCCAGAGTCAGACATGACTGGACTTAACGTCAGGTGAAAACCTTTACCAAAACATGCCAATGTGAGTAGAGCAATAGGCACCGCTCTGGTGGGAAGGTAACGGCGCTCCATGCAGTCATGCCAGTGACCACATGACCTTGGAGGTGTCTACGGACAACACCGGCTCTTAAACTTAAAACATTCTTAAAACTTTAAAAACTTAAAACAGCCATGCCAGCCACGTGACCCTGGAGGTGTCTATGGACAACGCCAGCTCTTCGGCTTAGAAATGGAGATGAGCACCAACCCCCAGAGTCAGACATGACTGGACTTAACGTCAGGGGAAAGGTCCCAGGTTCAAATCCCAGGAGCGGAATGAGCTCCCGCTGTTGCTCCAGCTTCTGCCAACCTAGCAGTTCGAAAACATGCCAGTGTGAGTAGAGCAATAGGTACCGCTCTGGTGGGAAGGTAACGGCGCTCCATGCAGTCATGCCAGTGACCACATGACCTTGGAGGTGTCTACGGACAACACCGGCTCTTATACTTAAAACATTCTTAAAACTTTAAAAACTTAAAACAGCCATGCCAGCCACGTGACCCTGGAGGTGTCTATGGACAACGCCAGCTCTTCGGCTTAGAAATGGAGATGAGCACCAACCCCCAGAGTCAGACATGACTGGACTTAACGTCAGGGGAAAGGTCCCAGGTTCAAATCCCAGGAGCGGAATGAGCTCCTGCTGTTGCTCCAGCTTCTGCCAACCTAGCAGTTCGAAAACAGTGTAGATGGGGCCTCGGTGAAGTTTGCCCAAGTCTTAATTTATTAAGGTTCCATTAAGAAAATGAATGGAAACTCCCAGTGGCGCAGTGGGTTAAACCACTTACCTGCTGAACTTGCAGACCAAAAGGTCGCAGGTTCGAATCCGGGAAGCGGATTGAGCTCCCGCTGTTGCTCCAGCTTCTGCCAACCTAGCAGTTCGAAAACATGCCAATGTGAGTAGAGCAATAGGTACCGCTCTGGTGGGAAGGTAATGGCGCTCCATGCAGTCATGCCAGTGACCACATGACCTTGGAGGTGTCTACGGACAACACCGGCTCTTAAACTTAAAACATTCTTAAAACTTTAAAAACTTAAAACAGCCATGCCAGCCACGTGACCCTGGAGGTGTCTATGGACAACGCCAGCTCTTCGGCTGAGAAATGGAGATGAGCACCAACCCCCAGAGTCAGACATGACTGGACTTAACGTCAGGGGAAAGGTCCCAGGTTCAAATCCCAGGAGCGGATTGAGCTCCCGCTGTTGCTCCAGCTTCTGCCAACCTAGCAGTTCGAAAATATGCCAGTGTGAGTAGAGCAATAGGTACCGCTCTGGTGGGAAGGTAACGGCGCTCCATGCAGTCATGCCAGTGACCACATGACCTTGGAGGTGTCTACGGACAACACCGGCTCTTATACTTAAAACATTCTTAAAACTTTAAAAACTTAAAACAGCCATGCCAGCCACGTGACCCTGGAGGTGTCTATGGACAACGCCAGCTCTTCGGCTTAGAAATGGAGATGAGCACCAACCCCCAGAGTCAGACATGACTGGACTTAACGTCAGGGGAAAGGTCCCAGGTTCAAATCCCAGGAGCGGAATGAGCTCCTGCTGTTGCTCCAGCTTCTGCCAACCTAGCAGTTCGAAAACAGTGTAGATGGGGCCTCGGTGAAGTTTGCCCAAGTCTTAATTTATTAAGGTTCCATTAAGAAAATGAATGGAAACTCCCAGTGGCGCAGTGGGTTAAACCACTTACCTGCTGAACTTGCAGACCAAAAGGTCGCAGGTTCGAATCCGGGAAGCGGAGTAAGCGCCCACTGTTGCTCCAGCTTCTGCCAACCTAGCAGTTTGAAAACATGCCAATGTGAGTAGAGCAATAGGTACCGCTCCGGCGGGAAGGTAACGGTGCTCCATGCAGTCATGCCAATGACCCTGGAGGTGTCTACGGAAAATGCCGGCTCTTCGGCTTAGAAATGGAGATGAGCACCAACCCCCAGAGTCAGACACGACTGGACTTAATGTCAGGGGAAACCTTTACCGTGTTTCCCCGAAAATAAGACAGTGTCTTATATTAATTTTTACTCCCAAAGATGCACTAGGTCTTATTTTCAGGGGGTGTCTTATTTTTCCATGAAGAAGAATTCACATTTATTGTTGAAGCAAAAAAATGAACATTTATTATATACTGTTCAGTACAGTAGTTGTCATCATAAACCAGCATAACCAGACAAACTGTGAATCCTATCAAGAATTTCTTGTTACTACCACTATTTCTATGTACAACAATCTATGGTACATACATTGACCGATCCTGTATGCTCTGGTGTTCTGTTCGTTGGGCATGCTTCCAAACAAAAACTTTGCTAGGTCTTACTCTCAGGGGAGGCCTTATATTTAGCAATTCAGCAAAACCTCTACTAGGTCTTATTTTCTGGGGATGTCTTATTTTAGGGGAAACAGGGTCCCTTTACTACCAAACAATGTTTGTTTGGTTGCACATTGCAAGCTGCTCCGGCAGGAAGGTAACAGTGCTCCATGCAGTCATGCCGGCCACATGACCTTGGAGGTGTCTACGGACAACGCCGGCTCTTTGGCTTAGAAATGGAGATGAGTACCAACCCCCAGAGTCAGACATGACTGGGCTTAACGTCAGGAGAAACGTTTACCTTTACTACCAAACAATGTTTGTTCGGTTGCACGTTGCAAGTCGCATCTGGTTGTGAGAGAATCAGCCATCTACAAAGACGTTGCCCAGGGGATGCCTGGATGTGTCACGATCCTGTGGGGAGGCTTGTACCCTCAGTATAAATAAAAATAAATACAAAATAATGTGTCTCCTTAAGGACTTTCCTTTGGTGTTCTTGATCCAAACATCTTCCACATGTTGTCGAAGGTTTTCATGGCTGAAATCACTGGGCTGCAGTGAGTTTTCCGGGCTGTATGGCCACTTTCCTTTGGTGTTCTTGAACCAAACATCTTGCACGTGTTATTGAAAGCTTTCATGGCCGGAATCACTGGGTGCGGTGAGTTCTCTGGACGGTATGGCCATTTTCCAGAAGCATTCTCTCCTGACATTTCACCCAACTGCTAAAACGAGGACAGTAAATAAAGAACAACACTCAAAACGGGAATTCCAGACAAGAAACAATCAGGGCCAGCCAATCACCTTCCAACAAAGGATTCCCACAGGCTTGTACCCTCGGTTCACTTCTGACACAATAAATAAAAATAAATACCAAACAATGTGTCTTTTTAAGAACTTTCCTTTGGTGTTCTTGAACCAAACATCTTCCACATGTTGTCGAAGGCTTTCATGGCCAGGATCACAGGGTTGTTGTGTGTTTTCCAGGCTGTATGGCCATGTTCCAGAAGCATTCTCTCCTGACGTTTTACTCAAACTCTAAATTGAGGACAGTAAATAAAGAAAAACACTAAAAAACAGGGGAAATCCAGACAGGAAACAATCAGGGCCAGCTAATCACCTCCCAACCAAGGATACTCCCAGGCAGTGAGTTTTCCGGGCTGTATGGTCATGTTCCCGAAGCATTCTCTCCTGACGTTTCACTCAAACTCTAAATTGAGGACAGTAAATAAAGAACACTAAAAAACAGGGGAAATCCAGACAGGAAACAATCAGGGCCAGCTAATCACCTCCCAACCAAGGATTCTTCCAGGCAGTGAGTTTTCCAGGCTGTATGGCCATGTTCCAGAAGCATTCTCTCCTGACGTTTCACTCAAACTCTAAAATGATGACAGTAAATAAAGAACAACACTAAAAAAACAGGGATAATCCAGACAGGAAACAATCAGGGCCAGCTAACACCTCCCAACCAAGGATGTGCCCAGGAAGCAACCAGGCTTTGAATCTGCAAGGCCATTAAATGCTAATCAAGCTGGCCAATTGCAACATTCACACTAGCCTCAAAGAGACAAGAGCTCTTTCTCCCACCCTGGACTTTCCACAGATATATAAACCCTATTTACTTAGCTTTCAACAGACCTCAGAACCTCTGAGGATGCCTGCCAGAGATGTGGGTGAAATGTCAGGAGAGAATGCTTCTGGAACATGGCCAGGCAGCCCGGAGACCTGGCCTCGAGGAAGGGGCGAGAAGGAAGGCCTTTTCCACTTTGCAAAGCTTCTCTGGTCTGCAAAGCGGGGAATGTCTTCCTTCTCATCAGGAAGGCTTCACCACTTTGCAGAGCAGAGAAGCGGCGTTTCTCTGCTCTGCAAAGCGGCCCTTCTCTGCTCTGCAAAGCGTCAAACTCCTTCCTGGCAAGAAGGAAGGCGTTCGCCGCTTTGGGGAGCAGAGAAGCGGCGTTTCTCTGCTCCCCAAAGTGGTAACCTCCTTCCTTGCAGAAGCAGGCGCGGCGTCAGAGGCAGAGGCAAATGCCTAGTTTGCCTCGTGGTTGAACCGCCCCTGCTGAATGTTTACATGTACAAGGAATGAGGGCCGAAGTTTGGAATTGTGGGAGATGAAGTCCAAAACACCTGCAGGGCCCAAGTTTGCCCATGCCTGCAGTAAAGGGAAGACTTTGCATTATTACATACATAGAGAAGGAGGTGACCCATTGACCAATGTGCCCAGCATTGTGTTGGCAGATGGACATCTGCAGGAATGAGAATCATGACTCCCATACCCAGTAAAGGGCTGCTATGTGTTATTCATAGGGAAGGAATTGGCCAATTGATCAATTCAACCAGAATCGTATCGGAGGATGGATATCTCCGGGAATTAGAATTGGGCAATTCCTTGGCATCCATATCCGGGAAAGGATATTGCGTTATTACGTAGGGAAGGAGTCTATATATATATATATATATAAAAGAGTGATGGCATCACGGCGACCCACAAAACAACAAAACTACAAGCCCCCCCAACCTCGAAATTTGACAACACAACCCATCATCCACGCCTCTAGGTTGATACAACAAAAAGCAAAGAAAAATAAAGTCCTAATTAGAGGAAGAGAAATAATTGTTTTTATCCAATTGCTGCCACTTAGAAGGCTAAGCTCTGCCCACTTGCTCTCCTAGCAACCCACTCAGCCCAGTGTTAATAAAAGAATAAAAAATAAAATAAATACAAGTAATACAATAAAAAATAATAAAAAACACTAAAAAATTAATACAATAAGATACTATAACAAAATAACTAAAAACAATACAACAAAATAATAAAACATAATAAATAAAAAAAGATAAGTTACAATAAAATTAATTAAAAAAAATACAAATAACGTCAAATAAAAATTCCACAACAACTTTTAACCAATACCACCACACTTTGCCACAGCAACGCGTGGCCGGGCACAGCTAGTACGTAATAACACAATAGCAGCTCTTTCCTGGAAATGGATGTCACCGTCTCCCATTAAATACCCTTGCACTTTGCTAAACAGGGTTATCTGGGTCTCTGCTCCATTAGAGACCCCAAAAGTAGACCTTGCTAGAGGATCCCACCTAATGTTGTTATTGTTGGTTTTAAAGTCCGCTTAATGGTTTTTTGCAACATGATTGTTTTGGATCCTATCTGAAAACCCACGAATCTGTGACTTATTGCTGGAAAACATGGCACAGATGACAAGATTCTTGAAAAGAACTGGAATTCCTGATGCGCCAAAACTGCACACCCAGCAACACCTGGGAGACGGCGAAACTGAGATAATAATGGGTTGTTGTTGCGGTTGTTGCATGCCTTCAGGTTGACTCCGACTTGTGGTACGCCTCTCCTTTCTTGGCAGGGTTTAATCAGAGGAGGGTTTTACTCATTGTCTTCTTCCGAGGCTGAGAGAGTGGGACTTGCCAAAGGTTATCCCAATAGGGCAGAGCAGAGATTCGAACTCAGGTCTCCAGAAGCAACGGTTAAACAACTACACCACATTGGTTCCCTTGTTATGTGGGTTGGAGTGATATCCTCCTCCTCCTCATTATCCACTTTGTATTTCTACCCCACCTTTTCCACAAAATTGGAAGTTGCGGAAGTTTACAATTAAAATAATGAATGTATAGAGGTGAAATCATATGAGAAGTCAACAATAAAATAGAAACAAGCTATTAACGATCATAAAATAATTCATAGCGATGTTTTGGCCAGATGGATTCCAAGTGGCAAACCACTATGCCACAGTAGTTTTCAACCACCAAACAAACAACAACGGCCTATATATCTAATTGCTGTTTTCAACTATAATAGATTCTGGGTTGCTGTGAGTTTTCTGGGCTGTCTGGTCATGTTCCAGAAGCATTCTCTCCTGACGTTTCACCCACATCTATGGCAGGCATCCTCAAAGGTTGTAAGGTTTGTTGTAAACTAGGCAAGTGGGGTTTATATATCTGTGGAATGTTCAGGGTGGGAGAAAGATAACTTATCTGTTGGAGGCAAGTGTGAATGGTGCCATTGGACACCTTGGTCAGCACTGAATAAACCTGCAGCTTCAAAGCCTGGCTGCTTCTTGCCTGGGGGAATTATTTGTTGGAGGTGGGTGTTAGCTGGCCCGGATTGTTTCCTAACTGAAATTCCCCTGTTTTCTGAGTGTTGTTCTTTATTTACTGTCCTGATTTTAGAGTTTTTTTTAAAAAAAAATACTGGTCACCAGATTTGGTTCATTTCCATGGTTCCCTCCTTTCTGTTGATATTGTCCACATGCATGTGGATTTCAATGGCTTCTCTGTGTAGCCTGACATGGTCTCCCACCCTGGACATTCCACAGATATATAAACCCCACTTTCCAACAGATCACACAATCTCTGTGGATGCCTGCCATAGATGCAGGCAAAACATCAGGAGGGAATGCTTCTGAAACATGGCCAGACAGCCTGAAAAACTCACAGCAACGCAGTGATTCTGGTCATGAAAGCCTCCAACAACACATATAATAGTTTCATTGTCTTAAGGTAAAGGTAAAGGTTTTCCCTGACGTGAAGTCCACTCGAGTCCGACTCTGAGGGTTGGTGCTCATCTCCATTTCTAAGCCAAAGAGCTGGCGTTGTCCGTAGACACCTCCAAGGTCATGTGATTGGCATGACTGCATGGAGTGCTGTTACCTTCCTGCCAGAGAGGTATCTATTGATCTACTCACATTTGCATTCTTTGGAACAGCTAGGTTGGCAGAAGCTGGAGCTAACAGTGGGTGCTCACTCCGCTTCCTGGATTCGAACCTGCAACCTTTTGGTCTGCAAGTTCAGCGTTTTAACCCACTGCACCACCGGGAGCTTCCATTCATTTTCTTAATGGGATTTTAATAAATTAAGACTTGGGAAAACTTTACCGAGGCCCCATCTACACTGATATATAATGCAGCTTATAGTTGAACTAACATTGGGTTTGGGGAAAAACAAACAAACCTGCGGCTCTATCTCTTATTTACCAGGCAACCTTTTGAGTCAATCAAACTATTTGTGATCAGTTAATCTAATCTATAAATTGATTGAACTTGTTTGTCTTGCTACTTTGAACAATAGTGGCAGCATCAACTACAACTATATGTCTCAGGATATAATGACAGACCCGGGTCGGACTCGAAACGCGCCTAAATGTATATTTATATGTGTATTTTATGAATGTTTTAATGCAACTTAATTTTAAATTGAATTGAAATGTTATTGTAATTTTTATGTGTGTGTTTCATATTTGTAAGCCGCCCCGAGTCCCCTTATTGGGTGAGAAGGGCGGGGTAGAAATACTGTAATAAATAAATAAACAAAAACTGTATTTTCTCTTCTAACATTCATTTATTTACAGTATTTATATTCCGCCCTTCTCACCCCGAAGGGGACTCAGGGCGGATCACATTACACATATAAGGCAAAAATTCAATGCCTTAACATAGAACAAAGACAGAGACAAACGCAGGCTCCGAGCTGGCCTCGAACTCATGACCTCTTGGTCAGAGTGATTTGTTGCAGCTGGCTGCAGCTGGCTGCCCACCAGTCTGCGCCACAGTCCTTCATGACAAGGTTGAAGGTATGTTTATCAAATTTGCAATTCTAGGCTGCATCAATAAGAGTCTGGTGGAGTCACCTATGGAGGCGTTTAAGCAGAGGATGGTTGGACATCTGTCGGGAGGACTTTAATTGTGTCTTCCTGCACAATAGTAGATTGGACTGTATGTTCCTTGGGGTCTTACCCTGTTTCTCCTAAAATAAGACATCCCCAGAAAATAAGACCTAGTAGAGGTTTTGCTAAATTGCTAAATATAAGGCCTCCCCCGAAAGTAAGACCTAGCAAAGGTTTTGTTTGGAAGCATGTCCGCCGAACAGAACACCAGAGCATGCAGGATCGGTAAATATACGTAGTACCATAGAGTGTTGTACATGGAAATATTGGTAGTAACAAGAAATTCTTGATAGGATTCACAGTTTGTCTGGTTATGCTGGTTTATGATGACAACTACTGTACAGTATATAATAAATGTTCATTTTTTTGTTCAACAATAAATGTGAATTCTTCTTCATGGAAAAATAAGACACCCCCAAAAATAAGACCTAGAACATCTTTGGGAGCAAAAATTAATATAAGACACTGTCTTATTTTCGGGGAAACACGGTAGCAGTTCGAAAATATGGAAATGTGAGTAGATCAATAGGTACCCGCTCCAGCGGGAAGGTAAGGGCGCTCCATGCAGTCATGCCGGCCACATGACCTTGGAGGTGTCTACGGACAACGCCGGCTCTTCGGCTTGGAAATGGAGATGAGCACCAACCCCCGGAGTCAGACACGACTGGACTTAACGTCAGGGGAAACCTTTACCTTTACCTAGAGTCACTGTCTATGGAGTCTTTTAAGTAGAGACTGGATGGACATCTGTCGGGAGGACTTTAATTGTGCTTTCCTGCACCGTAGTGGGTCGGACTGGATGTTCTTTAGGGTCTTATTTGTCTATGATTCTATCCTATTATCATTTTGCAGCGCTTCTCTGATACAGTGAGTTTTCTTTCCTTTTTCGGGTGGGTTTTTTCGGAGAGGATTTGCTCCCTGCTTGCTCTGTTCCCCAGATGTGGACAGATGTTCTGCGGATCTGGACGGGGAAGAGAATAGTGGCCCTCGGGGGTGCGAAGGAAGAAACCCTGCCCGCCGTTTGTTAACGCAAGAGTGATCCATTGGGAGGAGAAGCCCAATTAAGAATCAACGCAAACTGGTTCCAGACCAGACCAGAGGCCGGTGGGTCGTTTTGCAGGGAAATCCCCTTTAGGGAAGAATCTCCGCAGCTGTGGCTCCTGTTCCTCCTCCTCTTGTTGCCCAAGCTTTCTCTCCAGCTGGCCTTTGGGACGAAGAGTCATGGCTGCGGCTCTCTTTTGTGTGAGTGGCACATCTCTGAGTCAGCGGTGCACCCCGTGGCCTCGATGCAGGGCACGCAAAGGGCACAGGTGTCGCTGGAGGAGGAGGAGGAAGAGGAGGAAGAGGAAGAGTTGTCCGCCCGCCTGCTGCTGCACCTGGGAGGCAGGTGTGTCCCCTCTCGGTTCCTGCTTGGCATCACCCCAAAACTGGCAGTGTCATGTTGGGAAGGCGCGGGCACATTGCGTCACGTTGAGTTTGCGCAACGCCGGCCCAGCTGCAGGCCAGTCCCGCAGGGCAGGCGGCACAGAGGACGGCCGATCCCCGGGCAAGTCGGCATCCGGTCCAAGGGTGACTCAGGCCTCTTGCAGCACCCACGGGGCCACTCCCAGGAAAAGCCAGGCCTCGCAGGTGGGGGCAAACAAGCCGGGCCTGCTCGCTCTGGGGGATAACAGGCCCCACAATCCCCTCCAGCGAGCAGAGAGGCAGCCCAAAGCACAAAGAGGTTGGGTTGCGGTGCATTTTCCAGCCTATTTGGCCATGTTCCAGAAGCATTCGGTTTGAGGCAAGTGGGAATGCTCAGCAAACGACAAGACGAATCATCTCACCTCTTAAACAGAGAAGCAATTCAAATCCATAAGGATGTGGGACAATTTCAATAGAAAGGAAGAAACCATGAAAATTGACAAAATCTGGCTACCAATATGAAAAATCATACCAAACGACTCATACCATGGTGACATACGATGGTGACAGGGTATAAATAAAGTTTCTTCTTCTTCTTCTTCTCTTCTTCTTCTTCTTCTTCTTCTTCTTCTTCTTCTTCTTCTTCTTCCTCCTCCTCCTCCTCCTCCTCCTCCTCCTCCTCCTCCTCCTCCTCTTCTTCTTCTTCTTCTTCTTCTTCTTCTTCCTCCTCCTCCTCCTCCTCCTCCTCCTCCTCCTCCTCCTCTTCTTCTTCTTCTTCTTCTTCTTCTTCTTCTTCTTCCTCCTCCTCCTCCTCCTCCTCCTCCTCCTCTTCTTCTTCTTCTTCTTCCTCCTCCTCCTCCTCTTCTTCTTCTTCTTCTTCTTCTTCTTCTTCCTCCTCCTCCTCTTCCTCTTCCACTTCTTCTTCTTCTTCCTCCTCCTCCTCCTCTTCTTCTTCTTCTTTTTCTTCTTCTTCTTCTTCTTCTTCTTCCTCCTCCTCCTCCTCCTCCTCCTCCTCCTCCTCCTCCTCTTCTTCTTCTTCTTCTTCTTCTTCTTCTTCCTCCTCCTCCTCCTCCTCCTCCTCCTCCTCCTCCTCCTCCTCCTCCTCTTCTTCTTCTTCTTCTTCTTCTTCTTCTTCTTCCTCCTCCTCCTCCTCCTCCTCCTCCTCTTCTTCTTCTTCTTCTTCCTCCTCCTCCTCCTCTTCTTCTTCTTCTTCTTCTTCTTCTTCCTCCTCCTCCTCTTCCTCTTCCACTTCTTCTTCTTCTTCCTCCTCCTCCTCCTCTTCTTCTTCTTCTTTTTCTTCTTCTTCTTCTTCTTCTTCTTCCTCCTCCTCCTCCTCCTCCTCCTCCTCCTCTTCCTCTTCTTCTTCTTCTTCTTCTTCTTCTTCTTCCTCCTCCTCCTCCTCTTCTTCTTCTTCTTCTTCTTCTTCTTCTTCTTCTTCTTCTTCTTCTTCTTCTTCTTCCTCCTCCTCCTCCTCCTCCTCCTCCTCCTCTTCTTCTTCTTCTTCTTCTTCTTCTTCTTCCTCCTCCTCCTCCTCCTCCTCTTCTTCTTCTTCTTCTTCTTCTTCTTCTTCTTCTTCCTCCTCCTCCTCTTCCTCTTCTTCTTCTTCTTCTTCTTCTTCCTCCTCCTCCTCCTCCTCTTCTTCTTCTTTTTCTTCTTCTTACAAGTATTCCTTTCCCTCTAATTAGGACTTTATTTTTCTTTTCTTTTTGTTGTATAAACCTAGAGGCATGGATGATGGGTTGTGTTGTCAAATTTCGAGGTTGGGGGGCCTGTAGTTTTGTTGTTTTGTTGGTCGCCGTGATGCCATCACTCATTTATATATATAGATTATTATTATTATTATTATTACAGTAGAGTCTCACTTATCCAACATAAACGGGCCGGCAGAACGTTGGATAAGCGAATATGTTGGATAATAAGGAGGGATCAAGGAAAAGTCTATTAAACATCAAATTAGGTTATGATCTTACAAATTAAGCACCAAAACATCATGCTTTACAACAAATCTGATAGAAAAAGTAGTTCAATACGAAATAATGCTAGGTAGCAATTACTGTATTTATGAATTTAGCACCAAAATATCACAATTTATTGAAAACATCAACTACAAAAATGCGTTGGATAATCCAGAACGTTGGATAAGCGAATGTTGGGTAAGTGAGACTCTACTGTATGTGTATGTGTGTGTGTGTGTGTGTGTGTGTGTGTGTGTGTGTGTATATATATATTAAGTCAGCAGTCCTGCCGGCACAAAGGTTTAATCTGTGCCACCGTGGGCTCAATAATGATAATAATAATAATAATAATAATAATAATAATAATAATAAGCCCACGGTGGCACAGATTAAATGCATTGGATAATCCAGAACATTGGATAAGCCAGACTCTACTGTATTATTATTATGTGTCTTTTCAAGAACTTTCCTTTGGTGTTCTTGAACCAAACATCGTCCACATGTTGTTGAAGGCTTTCATGGCCGGAATCACTGGGTTGCGGCAAGTTTTCCAGGCTGTATAGTTATGTACCAGAAGCATTCTCTCCTGATGTTTCACCCAAACTCTAAAATCAGGACAGTAAATAAAGAACAACACTCAAAAACAGGGGAAATACCGACAAGAAACTATGAGGGCCAGCTAATCACCTCCCAACAAAGGACCCTCCCCCAGGCAGGAAGCAGCTAAGCTTTGAAGCTGCAAGAAGAAGAACAAACAACAACAACAACAACAGCAACAACCTTACAGGACAGTAAATTAATTTATTATTTATTTAGAGCATTTATATTCCGCCCTTCTCACCCCGAAGGGGACTCAGGGCGGATCACATTACACATATAGGCAAACATTCAATGCCTTTTAACATAGAACAAAGACAAGACAAACATAGGCTTCGAGTGGGCCTCGAACTCATGACCTCCTGGTCAGAGTGATTCATTGCAGCTGGTTGCTCTCCAGCCTGTTCCACAGCCCGGGCCCATAAATAAAGAACAACACTCAGAAAATAGGGAAATCCCAGACAGGAAACAATCAGGGACAGCTAACACCTCCCAACAAAGGATCCTCAGACAGGAAGCAGACAGGCTTTGAAGCTGCAAAGCTATTCAATGCTAATCAAGCTGACCAATTGCCTCCAACAGACAAGAGTTCTTTCTCCCACCCTGGACATTATTCCACAGATATATACACCCCACATGCCTAGTTTCCAACAGACCTCACAACCTCTGAGGATGCCTGTCGTAGATGTGGGTGAAACATCAGGAAATAATGCTGCTGGAACATGGCTACACAGCCCGGAAAACTCACAGCAACCCAGTGATTCTGGCCATGAAACAGCAAGAACAGGTTCAGTAAAAATATTCATAAGTCACCATAGGCTCTTGGGCTCTGGGTTCAAAAGCTGCTGAAACTGTTTCCCTCCCAGCAATATCTGACATCAGCCCCGAAACCCTTGCACAACTCCCACGGTTGCTGCAATGCTGCCCTCAGGTTCCACGACACAAGATGCAAGGAAAAACCTCAAACTGTCATCAGGAAACATGACTAAGGCCTCCGGGGAAGAAGAGGGCAAAGGGTGAGAAGGCCCCGAGGGGAAGGAACTTCGCAAAAGGAGCAAGTTTCCATGGGATCAGCAGGGATTGTGAAAGCAGCCTTTCGGCTGAATTTATGCAAGGGTCCAAATGGGGGGAAAGGAAGAATCACTGGGGACTTACATGTGGCTGCAGATGGCGAATCCACCTCGATTTTAGTCTGAAATTTAAAGTATCCAGTGCAGGCTTGGGCAAACTTGGGCCCTCCAGGTGTTTTGGACTTCAACTCCCACAATTCCTAACAGCCGGTAGGCTGTTAGGAATTGTGGGAGTTGAAGTCCAAAGCATCTGGAGGGCCAAAGGCATATGGTAAGGCATTTGGAGGTCTTCATTCAGCCGGTAGGCTGTTAGGAATTGTGGGAGTTGAAGTCCAAAGCATCTGGAGGGCCAAAGGCATATGGTAAGGCATTTGGAGGTCTTCATTCAGCCGGTAGGCTGTTAGGAATTGTGGGAGTTGAAGTCCAAAGCATCTGGAGGGCCAAAGGCATATGGTAAGGCATTTGGAGGTCTTCATTCAGCCGGTAGGCTGTTAGGAATTGTGGGAGTTGAAGTCCAAAGCATCTGGAGGGCCAAAGGCATATGGTA
Source organism: Anolis carolinensis (assembly GCF_035594765.1). Taxonomy (NCBI): domain Eukaryota; kingdom Metazoa; phylum Chordata; class Lepidosauria; order Squamata; family Anolidae; genus Anolis; species Anolis carolinensis. The sequence continues at coordinate 249,277,989 of NC_085844.1, forward strand.
AGGCATTTGGAGGTCTTCATTCAGCCGGTAGGCTGTTAGGAATTGTGGGAGTTGAAGTCCAAAGCATCTGGAGGGCCAAAGGCATATGGTAAGGCATTTGGAGGTCTTCATTCAATTGCATTTTCCCACATAGTACTGGGTTGGACTAGATAGTCTCTGGGGACCCTTTCGACTACAGGCTGTTAGGAATTGTGGGAGTTGAAGTCCAAAGCACCTGGAGGGCAAAAGGCATATGGTAAGGCATTTGGAGGTCTTCATTCAATTGCATTTTCCCACATAGTACTGGGTTGGACTAGATAGTCTCTGGGGACCCTTTCGACTACAGGCTGTTAGGAATTGTGGGAGTTGAAGTCCAAAGCACCTGGAGGGCCAAAGGCATATGGTAAGGCATTTGGAGGTCTTCATTCAATTGCATTTTCCCACATAGTACTGGGTTGGACTAGATAGTCTCTGGGGACCCTTTCGACTACAGGCTGTTAGGAATTGTGGGAGTTGAAGTCCAAAGCACCTGGAGGGCAAAAGGCATATGGTAAGGCATTTGGAGGTCTTCATTCAGCTGGTAGGCTGTTAGGAATTGTGGGAGTTGAAGTCCAAAGCACCTGGAGGGCCAAAGGCATATGGTAAGGCATTTGGTGGTCTTCATTCAATTGCATTTTCCCACATAGTACTGGGTTGGACTAGATAGTCTCTGGGGACCCTTTCGACTACAGGCTGTTAGGAATTGTGGGAGTTGAAGTCCAAAGCACCTGGAGGGCCAAAGGCATATGGTAAGGCATTTGGAGGTCTTCATTCAATTGCATTTTCCCGCATAGTACTGGGTTGGACTAGATAGTCTCTGGGGACCCTTTCGACTACCGGCTGTTAGGAATTGTGGGAGTTGAAGTCCAAAGCACCTGGAGGGCCCAAGTTGGCCAATGCCTGATCTAGTGCCATCTACACTATCAAATGAATGCAGCTTGATACCACTTCTCGTATGCTTTTGCAAAGGTGTTTAGAGTGGCTTGTAGGTCTTCTTCTGAATGCGCACAGACTACGTTATCATCGGCATATTGGAGTTCTATAACAGATGTTGTGAACTTAATTTTGGCTTTTGGTCTGCCGAGGTTAAATAGCTTGCCATCTGTCCAATATGATTTCCACTCCGGTGGGGAGCTTCTCTTCAACCCGATGAAGTATCATAGTGATAGGTTGCCTGGCCACGATTATTTTGCACTTTATTGATTTTTAAACTGTGAAACTACCTCTACCACGCTGAAGTTTTTCCCCTTGGCCCAGCTCCGTGTTTTTAGCCCTGTTTTTAACCATTTTATGCCGTGCGCTGACTTTTATAACTGTTTATTGATGTTATGTTTTTATTGATGCGACATTGTTTTATTGCCGATCTTGTTTTATTGCTGTTATTGTATTGTTGTCGGGCATGGCCCCGTGTAAGCCGCTCGGAGTCCCTCCGGGGAGATGGGGCGGGATATAAAAAGAAAGTTATTATTATTATCTATATATATAAAAGAGTGATGGCATCACGGCGACCCACAAAACAACAAAACTACAGGCCCCCCAACCTCGAAATTTGACAACACAACCCATCATCCACGCCTCTAGGTTGATACAACAAAAAGCAAAGAAAAATAAAGTCCTAATTAGAGGGAGATAAATAATTGTTTTCATCCAATTGCTGCCACTTAGAAGGCTCTAAGCTCTGCCCACTTGGTCTCCTAGCAACCCACTCAGCCCAGTGTTAATAAAAGAATAAAAAATAAAATAAATACAAATAATACAATAAAAAACACTAAAAATTTAATACAATAAAATACTATAATAACAAAATAACTAAAAATAATACAACAAAATAATAAAATATAATAAATAAAAAAGATAAGTTACAATAAAATTAATTAAAAAAATACAAATAACGTCAAATAAAAATTCCACAACAACTTTTAACTAATACCACCACCACTTTGCCACAGCAACGCGTGGCCGGGCACAGCTAGTTATTATTATGAAGATGGAAAATAAGATTGGAGCAATAACACATCCTTGTTTGACACCTGATTCTACCTCAAATGAGTCATTTTGGGAGCCATTGCTGTCCAAGACTGTTGCTGTTATGTCATTGTGGAGGAGCTGCAGGATGTTCACAAATTTGTCAGGGTATCTGGTTTTTTGGAGGATGGTCCGGATGGTCCAGAGAGCACTGTGATTCACTGTGTCAAATGCCTTTGCAAGGTCAATGAATGCCATCAACTCCTACGCCATCTGAATGCCACGTTGTCCGAATGCGCAATCACCGTCTCCCAAAGCAATTAAAATACTCAAGGACAGAAAACGTAATGTTGGTGGGCAGGAAAAGAGATCGAAAGACATTGCTTAAATCTAACCTTAAAAACTGTGGCAGAGACACTGAGAACTGGGAAACCCTTGAGCACTCAAAGTGGAGGTCAGCTGTGACCAGCAGTGCTGTGGAATTTGAAGAGGCACAAATGGAGGATGAAAGGGAGAAACATGACAAGAGGAAGGCACGTCAAACCAACTTTGACCAGGACCACCTTCCATCTGGAAACAGATGTCCTCAATGCGGGTCAAGAATAGGGCTCTACAGTCACCTACGTATCCACCACCAAGTCACTACACTTGGAAGGCCATCATACTCGGATAACGAGGGATAACATAAGTAAGTACTGTATATACTCGAGTATAAGCCTAGTTTTTCAGCCCTTTTTTTAAGACTGAAAAAGCCCCCTCGGCTTATACTTGGGTGAGGGTCCTGGTTGGCTTATATTTGGGTCAGCTTATACTCAAGAATATATGGTACATTTATTATTTTTCTCTATTATTATTGGTATTATTACGTTTATTATTTTTCTCTATTATTGTTGCTACTATTACATTTATTTTACATTATTTATTATTATTATTATTATTATTATTATTAATACATTTATTATTTCACTCTGATTTTATTATTATATTTATTATTTTACTCTATTATTATTGGTATTATTACATTTATTATTTTTCTCTGTTATTGTTACTACTACAGTAGAGTCTCACTTATCCAAGCCTCACTTATCCAAGCCTCTGGATAATCCAAGCCATTTTTCTAGTTAATGTTTTCAATATATCGTGATATTTCAGTGCTAAATTCGTAAATACAGCCATTACAACATAACATTACTGCGTATTGAACTACTTTTTCTGTCAAATTTGTTGTATAACATGATGTTTTGGTGCTTAATTTGTAAAATCATAACTTAATTTGATGTTTAATAGGCTTTTCCTTAATCCCTCCTTATTATCCAAGATATTCGCTTATCCAAGTTTCTGCCGGCCCGTTTAGCTTGGATAAGTGAGACTCTACTGTATTACATTTATTTTACCCTATTTTTTATTATTATTAATATATTTATTATTTCACTCTGATCTTATTATTATATTTATTATTTTACTCTATTTATTACTACATGTATTATTTTTCTGTCTTTATTATTATTATTACATGTATTATTTTACTCTATTATTATTAAAAGGATACATAAGCACATTTACATTGAAGAAGATGAGAATAATGATTTAATCAGAGTTGGACAATCTTATCTTCAATTTGAGCTTTATGTAAATATTCCAAAATATTTAACCTACGGATGCCTCAATTAATGTCATTTTATTGGTATCTGTTTTTATTTCTGAAATTTACCACCCTCGGCTTATACTGGAGTCAATGTTTTCACAGTTTCTTTGTGGTAAAATTAGGTGCCTCGGCTTATATTCGGGTCGGCTTATACTCGAGTATATACGGTAAGTAAGTAAGTAAGTATACAGGAAAAGCACAATCAAAGCACACCCAACAGATGGCCATTTACTTGGTATATAGCTGTTGCAGTTGCATTTCTGCCTAGTTCTGGAACTTTGATTCTAGTTACGGAATAATAGGATTCTAGAGTTCTAGACACCAATGGCCATATAGTCTAACCCCAATCTAAGCCCTCCCAACAGATGGCCATCCAGCGGCTCAAAAACCTCCAGAGGAGACTCTACCGAATTCCCAAGCAGGATATTCCATTGTCCATCAACACTCACAGTCAAGAGGTTCTTCCTAATGTTTAGGTGGAATCTCCTTTCCTGCCATTTGGACACGGCTCCATCATGTCCTAGTCTCTAGAGCCACGGAAAGCAAGCTCCCCTGCTCCCCAACATGACATTCTTCAGATATTTAAACCTGGCTCTCATGTCTCCTTCTCTCAGCCTTCTTTTCTCCAAGCTAAACACTCCCAGCTCCTTCAGCTGCTTCTCATAAGGCTTGATGTCCAAACTTTTCATCATCTTAGTCACCCTTCTCTAGACAAGGTCAATATCCTTCTTGAATTGCTTTTGCCCAAAACTGGACACACAATGATGGGCAACCTTTTGCGCTTGGTGTGTCAAAATTCACCAAAAAACCTAGCATGACTTGGGTGGTGTGTCACTTCGAGAAAAAAAAACCCCATAATTTCGCAATATGTATAGTTTAAATAACAAAAATATATAATTGTAATATATAACTGTATTCAATAAATCAAAAACTATTTACTACCATTATTTCCATGTACAACAATCTATGGTACCTCTTGCAGTTTCCACGCTAATTTCTCTCTATTCTAGTTTCAATGTAGTCATGAGCAATGAATAATATAATAATAATAATAATATAATAGTAATAATATGATACTATACTACAACAATAATAGAATAATAATAGAAATTATATATATACACACACACACACACACTAGCTGTGCCCAGCCACACGTTGCTGTGGCGTTGTCTGGTGGTGTCTATATTTTATAGGCAGTATGGAAGAGGCCTAAGTGAGGCCTAACTTTGCCTGTCCCCTGGGCTGAGTAGGTTGCTAGGAGACCAAGTGGGCGGAGCTTAGCCTTCTAACTGGCAGCAATTGGATAAAACCAATTATTCCTCTCCCTCTAATAAGGACTTTATTTTTCTTTTCTTTTTGTTGTATCAACCTAGACCCGTGGATGATGGGTTGTGTTGTCAGATTTCGAGGTTGGGGGGGCCTGTAGTTTTGTTGTTTTGTCCGCTGCCCTGATGCCATCACTCTTTTATATATATGATGAATGTAATGTGCATAATTCCCATGGAGTAAACAACAAAACCACCGGACCAAACCACACCAAATTTGGCCACAAAAGACATAGTCATCCAATCAATCTGCAGGCAGCAGCATGTTAGCAAAAATGGCTAGGCGTGTCAGTGCTGACACGCATGTCATAGGTTGGCCATCACTGGACTAGGACTTCCATTGATCTGGACACTATACTCCTCTCAATGCAGCCTAGAATCGCATTGGCTTTTTTAGCTGCCGCATCCCAAAGAAGTCCACAGAGGTCAAGCTTATCAGCTTCACAGCAGCTCCATATAAGCTCCAGGATCTTTGTGGCGGGTTCCGGGTGCCCTCTGCCGTTGCAAAGCTTGAGTTGTTGTCCTGACGGAAAGAGGAGTTAATGACTGGGGAGCCGAGCGGTGTGTTTAATTGCTGCTAATGACAGCAAGCAGGTGATAATTAGTGCGGGACCGGGCTCCATCCCTAGAGGTTGAAACCAATCAGACTTCTAATTAACACCAACACTGGGCCCAGACGGCTCCGCATCCAGAGGCAGATCAACAGGCTCAGGCGTCTACACACAGGGATTGAACCAGTGTGGCTTTTGCTTAGAATTTAATTGATGTTTGCTTAGTCTCGGCACACCAGGAGCGACAGGGCGAGAAAAAAATGCCATGGGCACAAAAAGTCAATATGGGTGTCTCAGAAACAAGCCATGCCAGACTAATCTTATCTCTTGTTTTGATAGCGTTGCAAGCTTAGTAAATGCAGGGGATGCTGTGGATGCTGCATAACTCAATTTCAGTAAAACCCTATGATCTTGCAAGCAACTAGTCAAATATGAGTTGGCAATGCTACTATTAGGTGGATCTGTAATTGGTTAAGTGACCGAACCCAAAGTGTGTTTCTCCCTAATGGTTCATCTTCATCTCGGAAAGAAGTGATGAGTGGAGTGCCAAAAAGAAGGTTCAGCCCTGGGCCCAGTGCTGTTCATTATTAATGGTTTGGATGAAGGTTTAGAGGGTGTGCTTATCAAGTTTGCAGATGGGACTAAATTGGAAGGGAGAGCTAAAACTCCAGAGGACAGCATCAGAATCCTAAATTATTACAGACTGATGATGATAAATGAAAGCTCTTACGTGTGCCTGCGATCCAGAGGCACCCGCAGAACAATAACATGCCACTCAGGTTTGCAGAACAAAAATACAGGAACTTTACTGATTCCAAGAGATAGAAAAAACTAGTAGTATTTACAATGGTCCCTCTGATCACTTCCAGAAGTCTAGTTATAAACAGTCCTTTCTCAGTCCACAAATCTGCTTCAGAGAAGAATACAGTCCTGGTCCTTCACCCTCTTTTCTCAGCAGCAAACAGACCTCAAAATAGCAAGGCCTCTCTGAGTACACTGCTCTCTTCACTGGCAGTACTCAGTCAGCACTGAAAAACTTGTCCAAGCTGGTTCTGCAGCAGCAGAACAGAAACAGTATCAACTCAATCCCCAGGTCTTTGCAGGCTCAGCCAATCGGCTTCTTGCACTTCATTTTCCGGTGATGAAGCAGCAGCTCCCCTTGTGGCCGGAATCGAGCATACCCTCATGAAGCCAGAAGCTGGAAAATGTTAAATACCCTCTGTGTCTCTGTCTGTATGCCATATTGCATTGCATGTTTGCCATGTATATGTACATTGCAATCTGTCCTGAGTCCCCTTCCGGGGTGAAAAGGGAAGAATATAAATATTGTAAATAAATAAATAGATATTCCTGTTTCATTGTATATTATTTACTGTGAAAGTACTTGTTCCACCCCAGGAACTTTGTTTTTCTGCCACAAACTTTATTAAACAAGTGAAGGGCAAAGTTCCTCTTGGCAGAACAAAGTTTTCACCTTCTACTCAATTGTCACCTTCTTTTTAGGAACCGACCAATCAGGAACAAAAATCTAAAACCCAAGAACAAACCTAGATACTGTCTGGACGGGCCCTGGGAGGAAAGTAAGGTACTACACTCTGGCAATCAAAATGAAATGCACAGATATAGGATGGGGTGAACTTGACTTGAAAACAATTCATGTGAAATGGATCTAGGAGCCTTGGTAGACCATAAGGTGAACACTGTGATGCAGCAGCTAAAAAAGCCAATGTGATTCTGGGCTGCATCAATAGGAGTCTAGTGCTTAAGAATGAATTTTAAATGTGAGTCCTTTGTTCAATCTCTGTTGTGTGTGTGTATTTATATACATTTTAATATGTGTATTGTAGTATTTTACAATGTTTATGAGTTTTAATTATTCTGTAACCTGATTTGAGCCACGAGGAGAGGCGAGTAAGAAATAAAATTATGATTAATTATGATTATTAGTGCCAAGATCACGGGAAGTAATGGGGCCTAGGAAGCCTATGAATGCAGCCCAAAACAAAAGTGTGAACTTGCTTCAAACATTATGAGATTTTCTTGTGATTTTTTTTGGTAAGGCCATTGTGTGGTGTTCGAGTGGGAATGTTGTAGCCAACAATGGAATGCAATAATCAGAGCATTATCTGTAATCCACATTATAATTCAAGACCTGCTTGATTAATTCAATGTGTGGGCCAAGGAAACTCTTCTTCTTCCATTGTGGCTCAGGGAAGTCAAAAGGTTGGACAGAAACCCCTGTCTTAGGCCCTGTATACACTGCCATATAATCCTGTTCAAAGCAGAAAATCTGGATTTTATAGGGCCCTAAAAATATTGCCTTCTGATATTCCTATATACCTGGATTACAGGTTGCCTAATATGAAACAAGGCTGACCTCTAGTGGAGTTTCAATGTATTACAACAATAGAACTCTTGTTTGACTTCCAAGTTGTTGCAGGCTTAGAAGGACCCATCAGTCAGTTTCCCTGACAAGAGAGTCAATGGATGCAGTTTGACTCCACTTTGACTTCCATGGCTAAGTGCTATGGTATCATGGGAATTGTAGTTTGATGAGGCACCCACATTATTTGGCAAAGAAGACTAAAACTTTGCAAAACTACAACTTCCATAACTCCGAGTAGAACTCAGCCATGGCAGTTTAAGTGGTGCCAAATTGCATTAATTCCACAGTGTAGATGCATCCTCTGTTTGTTTGTTTCTTCTGTACAACTAACTGGACACCTATTGGGTCAGGCATGGGCAAACTTGGGCCCTGCAGGTATTTTGGACTCTGCTTCTGCTACAACTGTCACTTTGGCTCCACCCATCTCCAGTTGCTAAGCAACTCCTCCCCATTTTCATCAGCCAATCAGGCTGCACTCGCACCATTCCTGGCCTCAGGCCCCTTCCTTTTCCCCCTCAGCCGCTTAAGCGGCTGAGGGGGAAAAGGAAGGGGCCCGAGGCCAGGAATGGTGGGAGTTGAAGTCCAAAACATCTGCAGAGCCCCATGCCTGACTTAATAGGTGTCCAGTTAGCTGTACAGAAGAAGAAACGAGCAGGACTATGTCTCAATTTAGGTACTATATTCCTATTGATGCAGCCTAGAATTGCATTGGCTTTTTTAGCTGCTGCATCACACTCTTTGCTCATGTTCAGCCTGTAGTCTACTAAGACTCCTAGATCCCATTCCCATTGGTGATGAACAGTGTCTTGACAACATGGTTTGTTTTCAAGCTAGGTATCAACCATCCTATATCTGTGTGTGTCATTACTCCCTGTTGAAGTTCATTTTGTTAGTTTTGGCCCCTAATCTCTGGATGTCATTTTGGGCCCCGACCCTGTCCTCTGAGGTATTAGCTCTCCCTCCTCATTTGGTTCCATCTGTAGATTTCATCAGTTGGTTTTTGAAGTGTGAAGATAGAGATAAGTTCTGAGAACTGTGCTTTTAAAAGGAAGCCTCTTTGAGGAATATAGTTAAAAGCCTTCAGGAAAGGAAGGGCTGAGAACTATACAGTGACTCTATAGTCTAGAGTGTTGGTGTTAAATCCCAGGAGAAGTGGATTTAAAAGGTTACATTGTCCTGTTTGTGTTTCCTTTGAGAAGGAACATATTTACACAGAATCCAAGTTATAAAACCATACTTTGTAAAAGAAGAGCCTAACTTGTTATTGAAACTGCTACGCATCTTTACTGTTCAGTGTTAATGAAACCACTATACTTCATTACTGTTCAAATACAAATAAATAACAGCTTCTTGTTTTTCCTCAGATCCTTACTATTACATACCCTGTTTCCCCGAAAATAAGACATCCCCGAAAAATAAGACCTAGTAGAAGTTTTGCTGAATTGCTAAATATAAGGCCTCCCCTGAAAGTAAGACCTAGCAAAGGTTTTGTTCGGAAGCATCTCCAGCGCCTGCCAAACAAAACACCAGAGCATGCAGGATTGGTAAATGTCCATACCAGTTGTACATGAAAATAATGGTAGTAACAGGAAATTTTTGATAGCATTCACAGTTTGTTTGGTTATGTTGGTTTGTGATGACAACTACTGTACAGTATAAAATAAATGTTCATTTTTTGTTCAACAATAAATGTGAATTCTTCTTCATGGAAAAATAAGACATCCCCTGAAAATAAGACCTAGCACATCTTTGGGAGCAAAAATTAATATAAGACACTGTCTTATTTTCGGGGAAACACAGTAGCAAAAACTTTATAGTAAACTGTTAGTAGCAACACAAACTTATGAAGATGCTGGCCACTGATGCAAGCAAAGCATCAGAAGATAATGTTGCTGGAACATGGCCATACAGCCCAAAAAAAACTCACAACAACCCAATCCAAATACAGCTGGAGGACCAAAGTTGGGAATTTAAGTAAACATTATATAACTCTCTGCTTCCACCTAGTGTTGAGACATGGTGTAGCATATTTGTGGAATTTAAGTAAACATTATGTAACCCTCTCCTGCCACCTAGTGTTCACCCATGATATAGCACTTTTCTTTTATGATCTTTTGGGATTGCAAGGTACATCCATTGCAGGACAATGAATGGCATAATTATTATGATGCCACCTTGGCACCTGTTGCTCTGTTTTCCTGGAGGCACGAGCCCTTTTGCAATCCCTGGAGGGTCAAGCGTAAGCTGAGGAAGCAGTTGGGAAATTCCTTCTCAGGGTGAACGTGCTGCAATTAGTCTTCGATGGCGTCAGAAACCGCAAGGTTACGAAAGGGACAGAACAATGATACATGTGTGGCAGCATCAGCCCATGGGCATGCCTGGCACGCACACCCTTTCCTTGCCCCTTTGGTTGCTCAATAATTGCAAGTGCATTAGCCTTTAGGTTGGCAAAGGCTTCTCATACACCAGAACCAGATGGTGGAAAGGGAAAAAGAAGAAGGCACATCCATCTGATACAGGCATGGGCAAACTTGGGCCCTGCAGGTGTTTTGGACTTCAACTCCCACTATTCCTGGCCTCAGGCCCTTTCCTTTTCCCCCTCAGCCGCTTAAGCGGCTGAGGGGGAAAAGGAAGGGGCCTGAGGCCAGGAATGGTGGGAGTGCAGTCTGATTGGCTGATGCAAATAGGAAGGAGTTGCTTACCAACTGGAGATGGGCGGAGCCAAAGTGACAGTTGCAGCAGAAGAAGAGTTGAGTTTGGAATTCAGTCCCTTAGAGAGTTGGTTTTTGAAGTGTGAAGATAGAGATAGGTTTTGGGAACCATGCTTTTAAAAGGAAGCCTCTTTGAGGAATATAGTTAAAAGCCTTCAGGAAAGGAAGGACTGAGAACTTTATTGTGACTCTATAGTCTAGAGCAGGGGTCCCCAAACTAAGGCCCGGGGGCCGGATGCAGCCCTCCAAGGTCATTTACCTGGCCCCCGCCCTCAGTTTTATAATATAATATTTTTGTATTAGTTTTAATGTTATAATATATTGTATATACATATAATATCGATAATAATATTATATTATACAATATAATACAAATAATAATACCATATAATAATATTAATTATATGCTATATATTACATAACATATAATAATATGATGGTATAGTTCAATATAGAATTATATAATGCTAATATTGTGCTATGCTAATAATATAATATATTATATGTACATATACCTGCTCTGAGTCCCCTTCGGGGTGAAAAGGGTGGGATATAAATGTAGTAAATAAATGCAGTAAATAAATAATTAATTTTAGACTTAGGCTCAGCCAAAGTCTGAAATGACTTGAAGTCACACAACAACAACAACAATCCTAATTAAATTAACTATTTCATTGGCCAGTAGCAGGCCCACACTTTCCATTGAAATCCTGATAGGTTTATGTTGGTTAAAATTGTTTTCATTTTTAAATATTGTATTGTTCTTTCGTTGTTGTCGTTGTTGTTTCACTACAAATAAGACATGTGCAGTATGCATAGGAATTTGTATTTTTTTTCAAATGATAATTCGGCCCCACAACAGTCTGAAAGATTGTGGACCGGCCCTCTGCTTCAAAAGTTTGAGGACCCCTGGTCTAGAGCTTTGGTGTTAAATCCCAGGAAATATGGATTTTAAAATTTAAATTATCTTGTTTGTGTTTCTTTTGTGAAGGAACATATTTACACAGAATCCAAGCTATAAAACCATCCTTTGTAAGAGAAGAGCCTAACTTGTTATTGAAACTGCTATACTTCCAAAACACCTGCAGAGTCTAAGTTTGCCCATGCCCGATCTAATAGGTAGGTGTCCAGTTAGCTGTACAGTTGAGATTGGGAAGTTATATTGCTCTTGAGATAACATCTCCTTCTTGCATTGTTGTTGTGCTCAGAAATAAATGTCTCACTATGAAAACAAAACCGAAGTGACATACTTACGACGCTGCATGCCGATCCAGCTCTTATGACGGTGTTTCCAAATTCTTCATAGTGAGAAGTGGTTTCGAAGGACGTTCCCCTCCCTTGGGTTTGTCCAAAATATAGACTTGCTAGAAATCACACACAAAAGAAGGGCGCCCTCCTTGTGATTCAATGAAGCGGAACGGGTTATATGACCCAGTTTTTGTTTTTAAAATAATACCACTGAGAGAAGTATTAGAAAAATAAAACAGGCGCATCTGTTGCATCATGCAGATTAGGATTTGCTGAACATTTTAGGCGTATTTCGGGTCCCGCTGGGTGCTGAATGGCCACCTCCAATGATTGAAGCAAACTTTAAACACCTACACCACAGAAATAGCTTTAATTGCCATGAAATCCTTTTTCCAAGGCACTTAACAATCCCTTCCAAGATCACATGTCTTTGAGTCCACTATTTCTGGGTCTTCTTTGCATATAGTAAAACATCCCACCTTTCCAAATTTGACTAGAACTACCTTTGTCCATCTTGGGAAGCCTTGCAACAGTCATGCATCATCCTACTAACGTTTTTATTCAAATTCTTGCTCAAAGGATGCGCACTCCTAATCTTAACAATCTCTTTCAACATCATACGGTAGGTCCTTGAGCCCAATATTTCTGGGTCATTTTGCATGTAGTGAAATGTCCCAACATGGTGCTCACATTTCCAGCATTTACTAGAACTATCTTGCAGCACCTACCGTGTTTCCCCGAAAATAAGACAGTGTCTTATATTATTTTTTGCTCCCAAAGATGTGCTAGGTCTTATTTTCAGGGGATGTCTTATTTTTCCATGAAGAAGGATTCACATTTATTGTTGAACAAAAAAAGGGAACATTTATTATATACTGTACAATAGTTGTCATCACAAGCCAGCAGAACGAAACCAGACAAACTGTGACTCCTGTCAAGAATTTCTTGTTACTACAGTAGAGTCTCACTTATCCAACATTCGCTTATCCAACATTCTGGATTATCCAACGCATTTTTGTAGTCAATGTTTTCAATATATCGTGATATTTTGGTGTGAAATTCGTAAGTATAGTAATTACTACGTAGCATTACTGTGTATTGAACTACTTTTTCTGTCAAATTTGTTGTATAACATGATGTTTTTGGTGCTTAATTTGTAAAATCATAACCTAATTTGATGTTTAATAGGCTTCTCCTTAATCTCTCCTTATTATCCAACATATTCGCTTATCCAGCGTTCTGCCGGCCCGTTTACATTGGATAAGCGAGACTCTACTGTACCATTATTTCCATGTACAACTGGTATGTACATTTACCAATCCTGCATGCTCTGGTGTTTTGTTTGGCAGGTGCCGGGCCTGCTTCCAAACAAAAACTTTGCTAGGTCTTACTTTCGGGGGAGGCCTTATATTTAGCAATACAGCAAAACCTCTAATAGGTCTTATTTTTGGGGGATGTCTTATTTTCGGGGAAACAGGGTATGCATTGTCTTATCAAAGTTTCCATTCCAATCCTTGTGCAAAGCAAGCTTCGATCTTGTTGTCCATTGCTCCAAGTGGATCGCCTCCTTCCCGAACCCGAATTTGGGGTGACTCAGAGGAGGAGGAAATTATCTGTCAGCGACTGAGGCCAGAATAGAAGGAGGCTTTCAGGTTGAACCAGATCCAGGTGAAGAAGTGGCCAAACTCTAAGGCCAGGTGTGTCTCCTGCCAGGATCCTTTGCTTGGGGCACCGACCTGATCACTAGGAACGTTTCACAGTTATATCCCCAGGAAGGCCAAAAGCCCATCATACCTGGACAGGTGTGCCTTCAGGGACTCTTCCATTCATCCAGACATTTAGGCACGAGATCGGGAGATTTATCTACCTCTCCGACAGGTGAGTTGGCAACACCTGGACTGGCTCTTTGAAACCGGATGCCTCTTGGGCACTGAATTGGGTGAGGCAAAAATACCTCTTTGTTCAAGCAAGCGTTTAATTCGTTAGTTATTTACAGGGGGAATAATGCACCTTCTTATTTTTGTAATGAGTTGACACTGCTTTTAATCTCCCTTTTTATAATGGTGTTTTAAAACTTTCCTTGCTTTTCGCCAATTCTGTTTGTGAGCCAGCTTGGGCTCCGTTCTAGTAAAAAGAAAGACAGCAAAGAAGCAAAATCATATAATATAATACATGTTGAATATCCCTTCTCCAAAATGTTTTAAAATATCTTGGATTTTTTGTGGCTTGTAAGGCATCTATGTTTGCATATACAGTAGAGTCTCATTTATCCAAGACTCGCTTATCCAAGGTTCTGGATTATCCAATGCATTTTTGTAGTCAATGTTTTCAATATATTGTGATATTTTGGTGCTAAATTCGTAAACACAGTGATAACATTACAATTTGTTGTATAACATGAAGTTTTGGTGCTTAATTTGTAAAATCATAACCTAATTTGATGTTTAATAGGCTTTTCCTTAATCCCTCCTTATTATCCAAGATATTCACTTATCCAAGCTTCTGCCGGCCCGTTTAGCTTGGATAAGTGAGACTCTACTGTAATATAATACATGTTGAATATCCCTTCTCCAAAATGCTTTAAAATACCTTGGATTTTTTGTGGCTTGTAAGACATTTGTATTTGCATATACATTCGTAATCAGAGATATTTTGGAGATGGGATCTAAATCTCACCATTCGTTCGGCACAAATGATTTTAATCTTATGTCTTATCTTTTAGTATATATGCTTTCATGGCCTTATTTATCTATATATTTTGACTATGCTGCACCTTATCTCAAGCCTTGAGGCGAAGAAGGTAATAAATCAAATGTATTACTACTACTACTACTAGTAGTAGTAGTAGTATTGATATTATTATTACTTAACACAAAAATTTATTTCTGTTTCCTATGAACCTTATACACATTTCCTAAAGGTAATTTTGGGCACAATATTTTAAATAATTTCATACATGGGAACAAAGTTTGTTCATTTGCTTCATTGGGAAGCAAATATGACACTAACTCAGCTACAAGTGTCAACAGTTTCTGGATTTTGGAGTACAGTAGAGTCTCACTTATCCAACACTTGCTTATCCAACATTCTGGATTATCCAACGCATTTTTGGAGTCAATGTTTTCAATATATCGTGATATTTTGGTGCTAAATTACATAGCATTACTGCGTATAGAACTACTTTTTCTGTCAAATTTGTTGTCTAACATGATGTGTTGGTGCTTCATTTGTAAAATCATAACCTAATTTGATGTTTAATAGGCTTTTCCTTATTGCCTCCTTATTATCCAACATATTCGCTTATCCAACATTCTGCCGGCCCGTTTATGTTGGATAAGTGAGACTCTACTGTATTTTGGATTTCGTAATTGCGGCTATGAAATTCGTAACTGTGACATAACATAATATAACAATGTTAGTAGTAATAACATCGGCAAGGGAATTACGATTGTGTAAATTGCATCAAAATTGTGACTAAGTTGGTGAGCCTGGCTAGGTAGGCTGTTAGGAATTGTGGGAGTTGAAGTCCAAAACAACTGGCGAGAAGGCCAAAGTTTGCCCATGCCTGGTATAAGTAAGTAGGTAGGTAGGTAGATCGATCGATCAATCGATAGATAGATAAATAGATAGATAACTAGCATGATGTAATATTAGGAGACCAGGTCACACTCTCTCAGCCTCAGATGGAGGCAATGATAAACCTCTTTGGAACAAATTGTGCCAAGGAAACCCTGCCAATGATTCACCGTACGGTTGTCACAGGTCAGAAATGACTTCTCGGCATACAACAGCAGATAGATAGATAGATAGATAGATAGATAGATAGATAGATAGATAGATAGATAGATAGATAATAGATAGGTTTGATTTCCTACCTTTCCCCTAGAACTGGAACCACAGGCAGCTTACCAAAATCGAAACATAGATAACCACATATAGATAATACACAGAACCTTATGTTTGACCAACAATTATGTAATATCTGATGTATTCAATTCAACATCATTGAGACTCAAGGCAGTGATAGAGAAAGAACAGGTTCGGTAAAAATATTCGTAAGTATGATTAAACTATCAATCAAAGAAGATGTTGAAGGCTTTCATGGCCAGAATCACTACGTTGCTGTGAGTTTTTCAGGCTGTATGGCCATGTTCTAGCAGCATTCTCTACTGACGTTTCGCCTGCATCTGTGGCTAATGGCATCTTCACAGGTTCTGTTGGAAGTGAGGCAAGTGGAGTGTATATATATCTGTGGAATAATGTCCAGGGTGGGAGAAAGAATCCTTGTCTGACTGAAGCAAGCGTGAATGTTGCAGTTGGTAAGCTTGAATAGCATTGAATAGCCATGAAGTTTCAAGGTCAATCAGTGAGGGTATTTGCACAGAGGTAGCCTGGCTGTTATTGCCTGGAGGCATCCCCTGTTTGGGAATTGTTAACTGACACTTGATTGCTCACTGTCTGGAGTTCTCCTGTTTCTGAATGGTGTTCTTTATCTGCTGTCTTGATTCTGGTTTTTTTAAAAATGCTGGTCACAAGATTTTGTTTATTTTCATGGTTTCTTCCTTTCTGTTGAAATTGTCCACATGCGCGTGGATTTCAGTGGCTTCTCTGTGTCATCTGACATGATGGTGGTTAGAATGGTCCAGCATTTCTGTGTTCTCAGATAATATTCTGTGTCCAGGTTGGTTCATGACGTGCTCTGCTATGGCTGACTTCTCTGGTTGAATCACTCTGCAGTGCCTTTTATGTTCCTTGATTCATATTTGGGCAATGCTGCATTTGTGGTCCCTATGTAGACTGATCCACAGCGGCATGAAATAAGGTGGACTCCTTCAGTGGTTAGGAGATCCCTCTTATCCTTTGCTGAATGTAGCATTTGTTTGATTTTCTTAGTGGGTCTGCAGACTGTCTGTAGGTTGTGTTTCTTCATCAGCTTCCCTATGCGGTCAGTGCTCTCCTTGATCTATCTTTTCTTCTAGGTGGATGTCAGTCTTTACACTCATGGCTTGTTCTTGGCCTTGCAGCTCTTCTGATCTCTGTTGTAGACTACATACCCATTGGTCTGTAGAGCCCAGTTTAGGTGGTTTAATTCACCTTGGAGGAGGTGAGGTTCGCAGATTATTTTTGCACCGTCTGCCAGGGCTTTAATTGAGCCTCTTTTTTGACTTGGGCGATGGTTGGAGTTTTTATGTAGTATCTGTCCATGTGCCTGCGTTTTCTGTAAACGGTGTGGCCTAATTGTTGATCAGGTCTGTGGATGTCTAGGACATCGAGAAATGACAGTTATCCATCATGAACTGGATATTTGGGTGGTTGTTGTTGAGTTGGCCCAGGAACTTGTTGAGTTCTTCTCCTCCATGGCTCCAAATGGTGAAGGTGTCGTCCACATACCTGAACCATAGAGTGGGCTTTTTTGGTGCTGTTTCCAGGGCTTGCTTCTCAAAGTGTTCCATGTAGAAATTTGCTATGACTGGGCTGAGAGGGCTCTCTGTGGCTGCTCCATCTTTTTGTTCATAGAATTCATTGTCCCACTGGAAGTGGCTTGTGGTGAGGCAATGGTGAAAAAGGGCTGTAATGTCTTCTGGGACATTCCACAAATACATATTCACTCCACTTGCCTCATTTCCAACAGACCTCTGAAACAAATCTCTGAGGATGCCATTAGCCACAGATGCAGGCAAAACGTCAGGAGTGAATGCTTTTGGAACATGGCCATGCAACCTGAAAAACTCACAGCAACCCATAGAGATAAATAGATAATAGATGGATAGATTTGATTTCCTACCTCTTCCTTCGAACTGGAATCATAGGGAGCTTACTAAAATCGGAACAGACACCCTGTTTCCCCTAAAATAGGACATCCCCAGAAAATAAGACCTAGTAGAGGTTTTGCTGAATTGCAAAATATAAGGCCTCCCCCAAAAGTAAGACCTAGCAAAGTTTTTGTTTGGACGCATGCCTGCCGATCAGAACACCAGATCATTCAGGTTTGGTAAATGTATGTACCATAGATTGTTGTACATGGAAATAATAATAGTAACAAGAAATTCTTGATAGGATTCAGAGTTTGTCTGGTTATGCTGGTTTGTGATGACAACTACTGTACAGTATATAATGTTCATTTTTTTGTTCAACAATAAATGTGAATTCTTCTTCATGGAAAAATAAGACATCCCCTGAAAATAAGACCTAGAACATCTTTGGGAGCAAAAATTAATATAAGACACTGTCTTATTTTCAGGGAAACACGGTAGATATAAACAACACAGGACCTTGTGTTTGAAAAATAATTCTGTAATATCTGACGTATTCAGTGTCATTGAGACTCAAGGCAGTGATAGAGAAAGAACAGGTTTGGTAAAAATATTCATAAGTCACCGTTGAAGCGTGATTAAAGTATCAATCAAGAGTTCTCCTTCTCGATTTATGTATTTAAAAATCCTGAACAGGTTTGGCTTAGACAACGACTGGGTGGAATTGGACACGAAAGGATTATTCAGTATTTAAGCCACAACAGGATGCCTCTCAAAAGCTTGTTGAAAGAAGCAATTAATGGCACGTGTCTTTGCTTGTTTGACTCCGTCCTTCCCAGGAGGAGACTGCGGCCGTAATTTGTTGTGGGTTGCGGTGGACACGAGATCTCCCCAAATGCGGTCACAATACAAGGCAGGTTTTGTAGATAGCAGGTGAATAGAGGACAGGTGTTGCGGATGTGGGATGAGGAGGAATTCGTTTTGGGAACTTCTGTGCCAGTTTCCAGGAACTACATTTTTCTCGCAGCAGCTCACCGTTCATGTCAAACCAGTTTGAAATCATGATATCTCACACTATTAGAAACCGAGCAGCGCACTGTAGAATGAGTGCAGTTTGACCACATTTTAACTCAATGCTATGGCATTCTGGGAGCTGTAGTTTCACAAGGTCTTGCCAGAGAACGCTGGGATCTTACCAAGCTACAGATGTCAGGCCTTCATAGCATTGAGCCATAGCAATTAAAGTTGAGTTAAAGTGATGCCAAACTGCATTCATTCTAATATCAAGGTTAAAATAACAAGGCAAGTTTATGTATCTGATGAAACCATGAGGTAATGCAAAATAATATTTGATTGTATGGATCTTATATAAAAGCAGGACAGTCAACGTGGTTGTTGTTGTTGGTCCTGGTCATTGATAGACGTTGGAGTGAGAGATCTACGTTGGCAGTTTTGCTGAGAATAAGAGATGGAACTAACGTGATTTTTGTACAGAGCTGTTTGTGTTTGCGTTACTGAACTACAAGACAAAAGCCTTCCTGATTTTGGAACAAAACCTCTGCTATTTGCCTGTGTGTGTTGTTCAATCAGGTACCTCCAGACTACTTAGATACTTAGAGCTAGCTTTTCTTGCTCATAGAATGAGCACAAGATCCTAACACGGGTTATGGGCCCAGGACTCTAACCTTGTAGTATCTGTAGTGGAAAGGATGTAGTGTACAATGCCTGTCTTAATGAGCATCTTACGTTTTGAGAGGCTGAATGCTCATAGCATGTCTGTGAGATTGAAATGTTTTCTTCTCCAGGAAGATCTCTGACCTGTTGTGGAGATATCTCCATTCAATGATGTTGTGGCTTAGCAATGGGCTGGGGATTTTTCTGATGCTTCTTCAAAGGATGAGGGAATGGAGGAATTTCAAAGTGCAGAGTCTGTCAGTGACCTGAGAGAACTGCAGGCCAAAGAGGCCCCTGTTTGAGTTTCTGGTGCTCATTCCCTAGTAACAGACAGTGAAGATAGCAGTTCCCATGTGAAATGACTTTTGTATGGTAGGAAGTTTTCCCGTGATGTTAGATTAGATCTCTGGACAGAGGGAGTGAAAGACAGATTAATTAGGCATTCGGAGAGACTCAGTGAGAAGGTCTGTTGGAAGGCCTTGAGGCCCAGGTGCAGAAAACGTGATCTCATGGCCTCTTGGTCGAGCTTGGGTTTAATTTAAGTGATGTTTTTTGGTGCCTTCAGTGGAGACAACATTGCTAAAGGAGGCAAATCTTGTAGCAGTTCTCAAGATCCTGTCTTTTGCCTACATTCATGTTCATGGTTTCTGTGTTTGCCTATGTTCCTGGAAAAGTTTACCTTGGATCAAGCTCCTGTTTCATACTAATGGATTTATGCCTGAGTTTCTGGCTCCCTTGATTTCCTGTATCTTGCCATTTTTTGATTAATACTGTTTTGTATATAGACTGCTGCTATTTTATATTACCTTCTCTGCTGCCTCTTGGGGAATTGCCTTTTTCCTCTTTGTGCCTGCTTTTCTCAATAAACTGCTGTAGTTAATTCTACTGGACTCTGGTGTGGTCCTGGGTGATAAGGTGTCTCGAGGTTAGAGTGCAACAGGTGAGTCTGATCTTGCAGAGATAAGAGCTGACCAAAAAGCCAGGGCAACCATAATGTTAGCTGTAGATGACTCCCAGTTAATATATTTTTGTGTATATACCTCACAACCTCTGAGGATGTCTGCCATAGATGTTGGGCGAAACGTCAGGAGAGAATGCTTCTGGAACATGGCCATACAGCCCGGAAAACACACCACAACCCTCCCTTTTGATTTTCATTCATTCTTTTCCATCTCCCAATATGTCCCAGGCTTTTTGTAACCAGCACCAGAACTTGCCAGTCCCAAATCCACTACAAAACCCGACATTAAAAGGGGGAATGAAAAGAGGAGCCTTCTCCTGCTGCTGAAATTAAATATCTCAGAACCATCAAAATACTAAATTGATGCCCAGTCTTTATCCAGAGATTTCCCAATAAGCCTCCATATGTTCTCTTTTCTGTTTACAACAAACAGCTCCAGTCCTAAAATAATAGGCAGGATATAAATGAAAACCACAGTGCAATCCTTAGTATATTTATTTTGTAAGCACTGTGTTCAATGAGATTTCTTCTCAAACTGAAGTGGGGCAAACTTCGGCCCTCCGGGTGTTTTGGACTTTAGCTCCCACCATTCCTAACAGCCTACCGGCTGTTAGGAATGGTGGGAGCTGAAGTCCAAAACACCCGGAGGGCCGAAGTTTGCCCATGCCTGATCTACAACATAGAATCAATATAGTTTTGACATTAGTTTAATTGCCACAGCTGAATATTATGGAATCCTGAGAGTTGTAGTTTTACAAGGTCTTTAGCCTTCCTAGTTAAAGAGTGCTGGTATCTCACTAAACTACAAATCCTATTATTCCATCACATTGAGGCATGGCCATTAAAGTGATGTTAAACTGCATTAATTCTACATTGTAGATGCACCCTACGTCTCCTAGAACGATCCACCAAGCCAAGAAGGATCCCTTTTCCAATTCGATATGTATAGGATTGCATTGTAAATCACTCCACAAAGTCTTGCAATGAAAAAAGGATTAATATCAGGGACAAAAAAATGCCTGTCTTTTGTCTTTGGCAGCAAAAGAGATATTTCTATTTCCGTTCTTTCTATTGGACTGGATTTTCCTGTATTTGTCTCCCGATAATTCATTTCTGTGTCAACTATCCTGGCACAGCACAGGCCAGTTTCATTGTCAAAGATTTTGCCACGTTTTTCTAAACCTGGGAGCCTTTTCTTAATGGTCAAGTGAGATATCCTGCGTGGCAGAATGAGGTTGGACTGGATGACCTTTGGGGTCCCCTCGAACAGGTTTCTATGATCCTAACAATAATCCTTATGGCTTCTTTAAACATGAACTTTTGCTTTGCCAGCTGTCGGTTGATGCTCTTTTATATATTGCTATAATGTTGCTGTTTTATTCTGTCTACATTGTTGAATTGCATTATTTACGTAATTACATTTTAACTGTGTCGTTCGGGCTTGGTCCCATGTAAGCTGCCCGAGACCCTTCGGGGAGAGGGAGGCAGGGTACAAAAATAAAGTTGTTGTTGTTGTTGTTGTTGTTGTTGTTGTTGTTGCTGCTGTTATTATTATTATTATTATTATTATTATTATTATTTTATTATGACACAGCAAACAAGATAGTATTATTATTACTATTATTATTATTTCTTTCCTCCTGCTACCTGTGCATTTGGTTTTGTTGTCCTAAATGTTAGAATTTTATATGTTGTGTGTTGACTTTGATTTGGCTGGTTTCAGCCCAATTGTCTAGTTTATCTAAGTTCCTTTGAATTGTGTTCCTATCTTGCTGTCTCTCCCAGTTTGGTATCATCCTGAAACTTGATAAGGATTCTTTTTGCTCCATTATCATCCAAATCATTGATAAAAGTGTAAAGGTTGTAAGCTCAAGGACAGGACAACATTGATTCCCAGTACAGATCCATTGCCCCCAGTATGAATAGGAACATACTGGGAAAGGTGATATACACCATTACCAAGCTGGCTATTGATTATCATCCTCCCTGATGCTCCGATTGCCAAGTGAGATCAGCTGCAGAATTTATGTTCTGCCAGCTTCAAATAGGCTCTTTGTTTTTTGGTCATAACAAGGTTTCTTTTCCAAATATTCCAACTCACTGAGGAATCAAATCTGGACTTGATCCTAACCAATACGGAAGAGTTGACCACTGAAATCAAAGTAGTGGGTACTTCAGAGGGAAGTGATCACAGGTGCATCTACATTGTAAAATTAATGCCGTTTGACACCACTTTCAGTGCTACAACTCCATGATCTGGAATACTGGAAGTTGTAGTTTGGTGAGAAGGCTAAAGATGTGCTGTCGAAGGCTTTCATGGCTGAAATCACAGGTTTGTTGTGTGTTTTCCAGGCTGTATGGCCGTGTTCCAGAAGCATTCTCTCCTGACGTTTCGCCCACATCAAAACAGACAAACAGACAAGAGCTCTGTCTCCCATAGACATATAAACCCACTAGTCTAGTTTCCAACAGACCTCACAACCTGAGGATGCCTGCCAATAGATGTGGGCAAACATCAGGAGAGAATGCTTCTGGAACATGGCCACATGGCCATACAGCCTGGAAAACACACAACAACCCCAAGGCTAAAGATATTGTAAAACTGCAGAAGCCCTTGGATCCTTTTTCCTGTTTTTACCAGATACTACATAACGTTACCATCTTTTGGACTACTTTTTCTGTCGATTTGTTGTAAAACATGATGTTTTGGTGCTTAATTTGTAAAATCATAATGTAATTTGATGTTTAATAGGCTTTTCCTTAATCCCTCCTTAAGATTCAACATTTCGCTTATCCAATGTTCTGCTGGCCCGTTTATGTTGGATAAGTGAGACTCTACTGTATTACTACTACTACTACTACTACTACTACTATGTTTATTTATATCCTGCTTTCTTTTTTGCAATGAGACTCCAAGCAGCTTCAAAATAACCCATTGACAGTTTATTAAAGTTTCTCGCTCAAGCAAGAACCAACTAGCAATGATGTCAGTGGGAATCCCTGACCAACTGGGGAGTAGATCAAAGTTGGACACTTTCGGACCAATCAAGACCTTGCATTGAAGTCCTGAATAGCTGTCGAAATATAATAAATGTGACCTGTGTTCACAATTGTGTTATATCAGTGCTTTGGAGTGCTTTCACTGCTGACATCCTCCCTGGCCTTTGAGAATAAACCTCTGATATTGCCTCAAACCCGTCTATGCCTCCTTTAGTCTTCTGGGAAGCTAGACATGCTGGGCTCCGAACCCATGGTTCTTGCAGATGCTGAAATTATGTGACGCCTCCTCTTTGGGTTGAGTTTTAATCCATCCCAAAGGACCAACTGCACCATTCCCATCCTTGATAGAAACTTTTCTAAATGAACACTTTTGGTTTGTGAAAATAAGAGCTCAACATTTGGAGAAAGAAACAAGGAATCTCCCTGAATGATGCACATCTCCTCTGTGGTTTTATTATCATTCTTATTTTGCAGTTACTGAGTCATCAGAAAAGAACAGAACATGTGCATGGGACAAACACTTCTGCTTTCTGACAGCAATTTCTCCACCACAAAATATTCAGTGATGTTTCCCTACAGATATTGCACAGATTTTTTGCAAAGGGGGAAAGTCAACGAAGCAAGCCGGAGCCTGGGAAAAAATGGTCATTGAGCCAACAAATCCACTCCAACTTTTAGTTTGGACTTTAAAAGGTGTTTTATAAGAAACCAAATCTGAAGCATGTTCATTGCTTCTTTGAAACTGAAGGCACGAATCTCCACTGGCAACAGAATCTTGGGAGTTGTAGTCCTGAAAAGTAACTCTCCTTTCCCAGCTCCAAACCTGGAGATGTTGATAATGCAGCTTTCCAAGAAAATGAAGCTCGATTGCTTCTTTAATAGGCACAATCATGGAAAATATAGGAGGTGCAGTGGAACAATGGTTAAACCTTTGTGCCAGTTGAACTGCTGATCTGAAGATCTGAAGTGAGATCCCATCTGTCAGCCCCAGCTTCCATGCAGGACATGAGGGAAGCCTCCCACAGGATGGTAACACATCTGGGCATCCCCTGGGCAACGTCTCTGTAGACAGCCAATTCTCTCGCACCAGAAGCGATTTGCAGTATATTCTCAATTCGCTTCTGACACAATAAAAAAATCATGGAAAATATTGACAAAGAAGAATGCCTCTGCACATGTGTAAAGGTATTATTGCCTTACTGCAGGGTATTGAGCATTTACCTCTCAAGATTTCAGAAATTGAGCATTTCACTTAGAACAAAGATTAGAATTGGAATTCTCTCTCTCTCTCTTCGTAATTATACCCTGATGTTTAAATGCTGAAATTGTCAGTTTGTTCTCTTTCACCCTGCAAAGATACCTACATTTTTGTGTATTCTCCAGTAGCTTCAAATCACTGCCAAAAATGTGTTTAATTTTATTTTCAACCTGAAGTCGTAGAAACATAGAATCATAGAGTTGGAAGAGATCTCGTGGGCCATCTAGTCCAACCCCATAATGCCAAGAAGTAGGAAAATCGCATTCAAAGCACCCCTAACAGATGGCCAGCCTCTGTTTAAAAGCCTCCAAAAAAGGAGCCTCCACCACACTCCGGGGCAGAGAGTTCCACTGCTGAACAGCTCACCTCACAGTGAGGAAGTTTTTCCTAATGTTCAGGTGGAATCTCCTTTCCTGTAGGGCCCGGGCTGTGGTGCAGGCTGGAGAGCAAGCCAGCTGCAACCAGCTGCAGTGAATCACTCTGACCAGGAGGTCATGAGTTCGAGGCCCACTCGGAGCCTATGTTTGTCTTGTCTTTGTTCTATGTTAAAAGGCATTGAATGTTTGCCTATATGTGTAATGTGATCTGCCCTGAGTCCCCTTCGGGGTGAGAAGGGCAGAATATAAATGCTGTAAATAAATAAAATAAAATAAGAGTTTAAAGCCATTGTTCCGCATCTTAGTCTCCAGGGCAGCAGAAACCAAGCCTGCTCCCTCCTCCCTATGACTTCCTCTCACATATTTATATTTACTTCACTTGTATACATGACCTTCAACATGTCTCCTCTCAGCCTTCTCTTTTGCAGGATAAACATGCCCAGCTCTTTAAGCCACTCCTCATAGGGCTTGTTCTCCAGACCCTTGATCATTTTAGTCACTCTCCTCTGGGCACTTTCCAGCTTAGAGTCAACATCTCCCTTCAATTGCAGTGCCCAGAATTAGACCCAGTGTGATTCCAGGTGTAGTCTGACCAAGGCAGTTTCAACGGTGCTGCTAGGTGCCTCCCTTCTATGTCTATGTTTGCTGTTAAAAAGAGATTGATATGACTTATCTCTTGCAATGCGGAGGCTTGATTTACTCACCTAAAAAGGTTGTAAAAACTTCAGCAAAGAGCCATGCTTTCTCTGAGTCATGCAGTTGTCAGCCAATGCTCTGGCAGAATAGTAATGAGCTCAGAGGAAAATTTCACTCAGCAACACAACAACAACAAAGGCAGCCTCTTTGCAGGGCGGGCTGGGCAATTCCTCCAAATATTCTTCTCGCATCCAAAAGCCAGAAGTTGCTGCTGCTTCATCATGAGCTGTTTCTCATATTGCTCACTCTTATCTTTGCAATGTCATCGATGGGCAGCATTTAACAAGTCATTTTTGGAGACTTTGTGGGTGAATGATTTCAATCAACTTCACAGCAGACCTATAATGGGGTTTTCATGGCATAGTTTATTCAGAGGGGGTTTGCCCTGGTTTCCTCTGAGGCTGAGAGAGTGTGACTTTCACACTTTCACAACATGCCAGAGTCAAACATCAGCACCCAGAATCCACATCAATATAGACCAGGCATGGGCAAACTTCGGCCCTCCAGGTGTTTTGCCTGGGGCAGATCTGTAAATTTATGTAGATATAAAGTTGTCCTATTACTAGCTAATATACAGAATAAAACAATGATAACAAACTAAATATAATCATTCCAGACGCATGAAAATTGGACAAATGAAGACTGTTTACAACATCACATAAAACATTATATTCATGCTTATACGTTTTCCACAATGACAGATAAGTATACTCAATGACTGAGTTCAATACTTAAATTTTTTATTTAGTTTGTTATCATTGTTTTATTCTGTATATTAGCTAGTAATAGGACAACTTTATATCTACGTGTATTCATAGATTTCTGTGTATTTTGAGCAGTTCTGTAAATTGGCTGGATTGAAATCAAATGCTGGGACTTGGTGGATCCTTTGGTAAAACGTATTGTTTGTTTACCTTTCTGCATCATTTCAAGGCTCATTCCAGTTCCATGTTCCACTTGGGAGATATAGTAGCTTGGGTATCTTAGTGATACACAACAATACTATACAACTCTACAACACTATGATTCCACTTTTAACTGCCATTACAACATCCTATAGTAACACTACGTGAAAGCCTTTGCCATGATGGCTAACATGTTATAATGACTTAGTACGGGTTCATTCCAGGTTGGACGCAATTATTCTAACCATTGTTCTGCCAATAGTAGTATGTCCAGGGTTGTTGTATGTTTTCCGGGCTGTATGGCATTTTCCAGAAGTATTCTCTCCTGACGTTTCACCCACATCTATGGCAGGCATGCTCAGAGGTTGCAAGGTCTGTTGGAAACTAAGCAAGGAAGGTTTATATATATCTGTGGAAAGTCCAGGGTGAGAGAAGAACTCTTGTCAGTTGGAGGCCAGTGTGACTGTTGTAGTTAATCGCCTTAATTAGTATTGAATAGCTTTATCTCCTGGCTTCTTCCTGCCTGGGGGCAAAACGTCAGGAGATAATACTTCTGGAACATGGCCATACAGCCTGGAAAACATACAACAACCCTGTGATCCCAGCCATGAAAGCCTTCAACAACACAGTAGTATGTCCATCCATGGCAACAAGTTTGTGACCAAGGGGGTGGTACCAAATCCCCCTGCCAAGTCTATGGGAAGCAAAAATTAGAGTCCCTCCAGAACTGCAAGCACCATGTCAACCAAATTTGGATTATTCACACCATCATTACCTACCTTTCTACCAATTTATATTGCAATAGCAGCAATAGCTGACATAGTGGAAGCCACCAAGTTGGTCTACAAGCCTAAGGTGCAGGGTGGTGGCAGGGAGGGAGGAGGGAATTTAACCTAGATTGCAGGTCAAAACTGAGGAAACTATGGAAACTGGGGTGTCTGTCTACCACTGGTTCATCAGACCCAAAACCTGCCAAAGAAACCATGGAACAGAGGCAAAAAGAAGAAGCTGTCTCATTGTTAGACCATGGACTTTATATGAACAAGACTGTTTCTGCTGACCAAGTGAAACCTCAATTAGTGCAAAATCCACAGACTCCATTGCCAAGATATCTATTTCCCGTGGATAAGAAGAGGCACCTAAGATTTCAACCCAAATGATTCATAAGATTTCCCTAGTTAGCCTACTTATTACATGTATAAGGTGGGCTCTGCAAGTACGGTGTGGGGTTTGGAGAAGTTGGGGGTAAAGGTGCTCATCAGAAGCTTGGTGCATGGGTTGCTAAACCATTTGTGCGATAGAAAGATGCAAAACAAGTCTTCAGTGGACATCAAAAAACAAAGTATCATCAGAACAACTTGTGCTTGGCTGAAAATGTCTTGCTAATTAACAGTGGAAAACGTCTTGATGGAACCCGTCTTGATGATAAAAGAAATAAAAAGAAAGCAGAAGAAAACAGAAAGAACCTTCTGCTCATTGTGGAAATTTCTGTCCTTTGTGGCAACAAGAACTGGCTTAAAGAGGGAGCAATGATTCAGGACCTCTTACCTGTAAAGAACCTTTGCACAATGGTGATAATTCCAGAGATTTTGATGAGATCTCCTGCCAGATCAGGAGATACTGGTCTGAAATGTCGTCTTGGGGGGAAAAAAAGGTTCAAGCCTTCCTAAAAAATTTTTTCTGGCTACTGGTCTGCATGGCAACATTTTACAGACATGTGGCCGAGATACACCTGAAATTTTTATTTCATGTCAGGAGCAACTTGACAAACGGCAAGTTGCTTCTGGTGTGAGAGAATTGGCTGTCTGCAGGGGATGCCCAGATGTTTTAATGTCTTACCATCCTTGTGGGAGGCTTCTCTCATGTCCCCACATGGGAAGCTGGAGCTGACAGAGGGAGCTCTCCTGTTTTCCCTGGGTTCAAACTGCTAACCTGTCAGTCAGCAGTTCTGCCAGCACATGGGTTTAATCCGTTGCGCCACCGGTGTCTCCATCCAATAAGTGTGATGAAGGGGTAAAAATTATTAAAGAGGGAGAAAAAACAAGCTGGGAAAGGAGGCAGCAATTTGCTTCTGCCTGAGGCCCCTTCTACACTGCCATATAATCCAGTTTCTGATCCGAGATTATCTGCTTTGAACTGGATGATATGGCAGATAATCCGTTTAAAGCAGATAATCTGGGATCAGATACTGGATTATATGGCTGTGTCGATCCAGCCTGAGTCACTCTACAGGGAAAGGCAGTACTGTTTTCAGTCCCACTTCTCTTGTACATATTGAACCCATAGTGAATCTACATGGACAAATAAACTGAGACTAACCTCATATCCAGCCTGGTGTTTCTGCCCTTAAATTTACTGTGCTCCACTTTAGGTAAAGTTGAGGAATACTCCAGATTTTGCAGGAGTATCCGCAAGCTTTGCAGCCATTCAGACAACTGGATCAATCCACCGTCCAGAGAAAGGAGAGAGATAAAAGTGGAGACAACAGTGAATTAAAAGCAGACTTGAAGATGCATCTTCATATCTGCCAAAGCAGGACAGTTGACAGGTTTGTAGATGTGCCTTCAAGTCCCCAATTTACTTATGCCAACCGTGAATTCCATAAGGTTTCCTTAAGCAAGGAAAATCCAAGGTGGGTTGCCAACTTGGCACTGATTTCTTCTGAAATAGAGTCTAAACTGGTGATTCTCAACCTTCCTAATGCTGCAACCCCTTAATACAGTTCCTCATGTTGTGGTGACCCCTAACCATAAAATTATTTTCATTGCTATTTCATAACTGTCATTTTGCTACTGTTATGAATCGTAATATAAATATCTTATATGCAGGATGTATTTTCATGCACTGGACCCAGTTTGGCACGCCCAAATTTGAATACTGGTAGGATTGGGGGAGACTGATTTTGTCATTTGGGTATTGTTCCTGAGATTTATAGTTCACCTACAATCAAAGAGCATTCTGAACTCCACCAATGATGGAATAGAACCAAACTTGGCACACAGAACTCCCATGACAAACAGGAAATACTGGAAGGGTTTGGTGAGCATTGACCTTGAGTTTGGGAGTTGTAGTTCACCTACATCCAGAGAGCACTGTGGACTCAAATAATGATGGATCCGGACCAAACCTGGCACGAAGACTCAATATGCCCAAATGTGAACACTGGTGGAATTTGGGCAGAATAGACCTTAACATTTGGGAGTTGTAGTTGCGGGGATTTATAGTTCACCTACAATCAAAGAGTCCCTTGAACCCCATCAACAATAGAATTGGGCCAAACTTCCCACACAGAACCCCCATGACCAACAGAAAATACTGGAGGGATTCGGAGGAACTGACAGTGATTTAGGGGAGATGTAGTTCACCAACATCCGGAGAGCACTGTGAACCCAAACTAACAATGGATCTGGACCAAATTTGGTACTAATACTTGATATATCGATATTTGAATACTGGTGGGTAGGAGGATGGGATTGATTTTGTCATTTGGGAGTTGTAGTTGCTGGGATTTATAGTTAACCTACAACCAGAGAGCATTCTGAACCCAGCTAACAACAGATCTACACCAAACTTGGCACACTACCAACATGGCCAACACTGAATATTGGTGGGTTTGTTTTTGAATTCTGGGAGTTGTAGTTCACCAACAGTCAGAGAGCACAAAACTGGTGATGGAACTGGCAGAGAGCACTTCAGCCTTCTCTGCCAAAGGGGTTCCTAAGACCATCAGAAATATGTGTTTCTTGATGGTCTTTGGTGACCCCTCTGACCCCCCCTAGGGATCCTGACCCCCAGGTTGAGAAACTCAGGACCAGGTATTTCTTGATGATCTCCCTCAAAGGTTGAATCAGGCTTGACCTTGTTGATCAGACCAGATCTGCCAGATTTAAGGTACAGTAGAGTCTCACTTATCCAAGCTAAACGGGCCGGCAGAAGCTTGGATAAGTGAATAACTTGGATAATGAGGGATTAAGGAAAAGCCTATTAAACATCAAATTAGGTTATGATTTTACAAATTAAGCACCAAAACTTCATGCTATACAACAAATTTGACAGAAAAAGCTGTTCAACATGCAGTAATGTTATGTTGTAATTACTGTATTTACGAATTTAGCACCAAAATATCACAATATATTGAAAACTTTGTCTACAAAAATGGCTTGGATTATCCAGAGGCTTGGATAAGTGAGGCTTGGATAAGTAAAACTCTACTGTATGTAGGTTCTTGGTTCCACCGCAAATCTACATAAAGGCAATATTGATACTGGCACTTGTATTGTTAATCCTTTTCTGTGGAATTTACTTTCTCCTCCACCCTAGTTAATAACTTTGTTCAACACAACTCAGTTTATAAATTCCTTTCCTGGTTGGCCACTCACCAGGATATCCGCGAAGTCAGTTGTATATTTGAAATTCTATGCCAATTTTTGTTACCATGTGCATCATGTTTTTGTATGTCTTTCGGGCTGTGTGGCCATGTTCCAGAAGTATTCTCTCCTGACGTTTCGCCCATATCTATGGACCATACCTCACAACCTCTGAGGATGCCTGCCATAGATGTGGGCGAAACGTCAGGAGAGAATACTTCTGGAACATGGCCACACAGCCCGAAAGACATACAACAACCCTGTGATCCCGGCCATGAAAGTCTTCAACAATGCATCACGTTTTGTTTCCTTATTCTGAACTTGGCTTGCCGTTTCAAACCAGATGGTCCTCCATAATCTCTTCTTTGGATATATTTGGCAAACCTTCTTTAGTTACGCAATTGCATCTGCCTTGATGAAACGTCAAGGTAAGATTTCGCTCACCAGAGTAAACAGATGCCCGGGCACAATGCAAATATCGAGTGGATTTCTGATTAATGCCCTTTTTTTCTTTACTTCCCTTCTTGTCCTCTGATTGTGAGACCAGAGATGGGGAAACAATGGGGTTTTCCATCCAGAGCCCGGGCTGACGGCTTACTTATTGCGTGATAAGGAAGTCTTGAGGAGGTGGGGAAGACATATAAAGTCTCCCGGGAGGATAAGGCAAGGACATTGGATGTTGACCAAGCATCTCGCAAGAGACGAGGCTGGCATTGTGTCTCCTTGGCACGCAAGATTCGGGTAAGGAATTTGGACACGCTCCGAAAATGCAAATCCTAGGTGGCATTTCTGATGGTAGGACTGTGGGAGGAATAGCTAACAATCTCAGAGGACAGGACCAGAACCCAAAAAGACCTGAACTAACTAGGTCAGGCATGGGCAAACTTCAGCTTTCCAAGTGTTTTGGACTTCAACTCCCACAATTCCTAACAGCTTAAGGACCTTTCCTTCCTTAAGTGGCTGAGGGGAAAATGAAAGGGCCTGAAACTGTAAGAATTGAAATACAAAACACCTGGAGGGCCGAAGTTTGCCCATGCCCAAACTAGATGAACATCAGCAGGGAGAAATGTTTCCCCGAAAATAAAACATCCCCAGAAAATAAGACCTAGTTGAGGTTTTGCTGAATTGCTAAATATAAGGCCTCCCCGAAAGTAAGACCTAGCAAAGTTTTTGTTTGGAAGCATGCAGGATCGGTAAATGTACATGCCATAGATTGTTGTACATGGAAATAAAGGTAGTAACAAGAAATAATAATAATAATAATAATAATAATAATAATAATAATATAACTTTATTCTTGTATCCCGCCTCCATCTCCCAGAAGGGATTCAGGGCAGCTTACACAGGGACAAGCCCAACAACAATATAAATTTACGTATGAACAGAAATTTAAAACAGCAATTTAAAAACAGTATAGCGATAAAATATAATATAGAAATTCTTGAAAGGATTCACAGTTTGGTTATGATGGTTTGTGATGACAACTACTGTACAGTAGATAATACATTTACATTTTAAAAAAATTCAACCATAAATGTGAATTCTTCTTTGTGGAAAAATAAGACATCCCCTGAAAATAAGACCTAGCGCCTCTTTAGGAGCAAAAATTAATATAAGACACTGTCTTATTTTCGGGGAAACAGGGTAGCTGTGCCCGGCCACGCGTTGCTGTGGCATTGTCCTAAGTGGGTTTTTCTTTGTGGAGGCAAGTATGAATGTTGTAATTAGTCACCTTGATTAGCACTGAATGAGCTTGCAGCTTCAAAGCATGGTTGGGAGGTGTTAGCTGGCTCTGGTTGTTTCCTGTCTGGAATACCCTTATTTTCAGAGTGTTGTTCTTTATTTACTGTCCAGATTGTAGAGTTTTTAATGCTGGCTGCTAGGTTTTGTTCATTTTGATAGTTCCTAGAAACCCAATAATAATAATAATAACGATGATGATGACTCTGAGGGGGAATCCTTTGTTGGGAGGTGTTAGCTGGCTCTGGTTGTTTCCTGTCTGGAATACCCTTATTTTCAGAGTGTTGTTCATTATTTACTGTCCAGATTGTAGAGTTTTTAATGCTGGCTGCTAGGTTTTGTTCATTTTGATGGTTTCCAGAAACCTAATAATAATAATAATAATAATAATAATAATAATAATAATAATGACTCTGAGGGGGAATCCTTTGTTGGGAGGTGTTAGCTGGCTCTGGTTGTTTCCTGTCTGGAATATGTCTAGCTGTGCTTATGTTGAACCCCCTCCCACCTGGCTAATGTAACCAAGTGTTACATTAGTGGGGGGGGGGGGGGGCTCTGCGCATGCGTGGTTTGTAATTTTTGGTTTTGGGGGGTTTTCTGTAATTTGGATCTAATTCTTTAGGGTTTTTTGACAGAAAGACATAGATTGGATGACTATGTCTTTTGTGGCCAAATTTGGTGTGATTTGGTCCAGTGGTTTTGTTGTTTACTCCATGGGAATCACGCACATTACATTTTTATATACAGTAGAGTCTCACTTATCCAAGCCTCGCTTATCCAAGCCTCTGGATAATCCAAGCCATTTTTGTAGTCAATGTTTTCAATATATCATGATATTTTGGTCCTAAATTCGTAAATACAGTAATTACAACATAACATTACTGCGTATTGAACTACTTTTTCTGTCAAATTTGGGTGCTTAATTTGTAAAATCATAACCAAATTTGATGTTTAATAGACTTTTCCTTAATCCCTCCTTATTATCCAACATATTCGCTTATCCAAGCTTCTGCCGGCCCGTTTAGCTTGGATAAGTGAGACTCTACTGTATATAGATTGCACTTAGGCAATGAAAGGGATAGTAAGAGGTAAAAAACCAACAGACAATGAATGTAAGGTTAGTAGAATAGTTTTAATAGTTGTGCGTCTAGCATGTGTTTACAAGTCTGGGTATGTTTTCGTTTGGTGTGTTTGGTTTAGATGTTGTTTTGTGAGATGTGGTACAGAGAACATTAGAATGGCACAATGTGTACAAGTTACTTTTCCTTATCTGTTACCCAGGTATCCAGAGAAGATGTTCTGGCTTCTTACTTTGGCTCTTTTGGCTTCTTACGCACAACAAAGCAGAGCGACGGATGGAGGAATAAAAATCCAGCTCACCCAGAAAGGTCTTGAATATGGTACGGATCTGCCTTGCTACAATCTCCATGCTCAAAGAGAAGCCCTTGTTCAAATAACACTATGTAACAAAATCTGGAAAATGTGCTGTTCCTAGTTTGAAAGTGTTATGTCCTGTTTAATTGTGTGGTCCTTACTTTAGAAGTAGTTGTTATATTTATTTATTTACAGTATTTATATTCCGCCCTTCTTTCTCACTCCAAAGGGGACTCAGGGCGGATCACAATGCACATATACACGGCAAACATTCAATGCCATATGAACATAGAGACAGAAACAAAGACAGAGACATGGAGGCAATTTAACCTTCTCCAGCTTCCAGCTTCCTGAGGGTCTGCTCGATTCTGGCCACAGGGGGAGCAGCTGCTTCATCATCCACTGTGACGCCGAGTCCTTGATGGATACTTCCTCATTCCAAATGCTGCTAGACAATTTTTATGGTGTCGTAAATTAGTTAAATTAGCCTCTCCACATAAGTGGTACCTAAATTTCCTACTTGATAGCTGCAACTATCTTTCAGGTTGCTTAGGTCAACAACGAGCAGGGTTATTTTTTATTTTAATGGTCAGGTGCTCACTCCGACACTAGCTGGCCTTGAACTCATGACCTGTTGGTCATAGTGATTTATTGCAGCTGGCTACTAACCAGCCTGCAACACAGCCCGGCCCCAATATTCCAAGAACTTTGTTTTTGGTGTCACAAACTATGCTGATTTGGTTGACACTCTAGGGCTGGGCTTTAGCACAGCAGGTTAAACCACCAGCTGCAGTAAATGTTGTCAATCGAAAGGCTGACAGTTCAAAGCCCGGGTCAGGGTGAGCTCCTGACCTTTAGCCCAGTCTCTGCCTATTTAGTGGTTCGAAAGCAGAATGTGAGTAGATAAATAGGTACTGCTTAAAAGCGGGAAAGTATTAAGGCACCCATAAGGAAATGGCAGAAAAAATGCCGGTGATTCTATCAAGAAGGAAGTTTACAAACAAAAGCTCTTCAGTAGGGAGATGGAACAATAACACCCCCCCATGACTGGAACCGAGCACAAGCCTCCAAGATGCCGAAGATGGGGAAAACCTATATATACCTCTATCAATGTACAATTGTCTGTCTTGTCAGTGTAAAAATGGCATTGAATGTTTGATATGTATGTTTTGTGATCTGCCCTGAGTCCACTTCGGAGTGAGAAGGGCGGAATATAAATACTATAAATAAATAAATTTTTAAAAAATTGCAAAACTAGAGCAAAATGTACTAAATGTGCTGTGTAGTGAGTTGTTGCGAGTCTTCCGGGCTGTATGGCCATGTTCTAGAAGCATTCTCTCCTGACGTTTCGCCCACACCTATGGCAGGCATCCTCAGAGGTTGAGGGGTCGAAATGTCAGGAGAGAATGCTTCTGTAACATGGTCATACAGCCTAGGAGACTCACATCAACCCAGTGATTCCGGCCATGAAAGCCTTAGACAACACAAAGTTTGTGTTAGTGTAGAGCAGGCATGGGCAAGCTTGAGCCCTCCAGGTGTTTTGGACTGCAACTCCCACCATTCCTAACAGCCTCAGGCCCTTTCCTTTTCAGCCTCGGCCGCTTAAGCGGCCGAGGCTGAAAAGGAAGGGGCCTGAGGCTGTTAGGAATGGTGGGAGTTGCAGTCCAAAACACCTGGAGGTCCCAAGCTTGCCCATGCCTGATACAGAGATAGATAGACAGACATATGCAAGCGCCAAATTCGCGACAGTCCCTTAAAACCTTCCCCGTTCCGAGTCAATTTTCTAATCTGGCTGCCAGACAGGGGAAGGTAATAAGATTTCTGTGTGACAAATGTCCTTTGAGAAGGAAGAAAAAATGAAGAGATAAAAGCAGGATTGCCAGGGAGACACAGCAGCTGCCTGGAGGGTGATTTAATCAAACGGCAGACGAAATGTCGCTGTATCTGGACACCGACTCTACACTTAACTCTCCACTTATTATAATGATATCTACCCGACGTTGCATTTTTGGCTTTGCATTTTGCAATGCTATTTATTACAAATATACTCGTAGTGTTGTCAAAGGATTTCACAGCCACTATCACTGCATTGCTGTGATATTTTCCAGGCTGTCTGGACATGTTTCCAGAAGCATTCTCTCCTGATGTTTCACCCACATCTATGGCAGGCATCCTCAGAGGTTGTGAGGTCTGTTGGAAACTAGTCAAGTGGGGTCTATATATCTGTATATACTCGTTGCGCTGTTGAAGGTTTTCATGACCACAATCACTGCGTTGCTGTGATTTTTTTCCAGGCTGTCTGGACATGTTTCCAGAAGCATTCTCTCCTGACGTTTCGCCCACATCTATGGCAGGCATCCTCAGAGGATGTGAGGTCTGTTGGAAACTAGTCAAGTGGAGTCTATATATCTGTATAAACTTGTTGCGCTGTTGAAGGTTTTCATGACCACAATCACTGCATTGCTGTGATTTTTTTTCTGGGTTGTGTGGACATGTTTCCAGAAGCATTCTCTCCTGACGTTTCGCCCACATCTATGGCAGGCATCCTCAGAGGACGTGCGGTCTGTTGGAAAATAGTCAAGTGGGGTTTATATATCTGTATATACATTGTGCTGTTGAAGGTTTTCATGACCACGATCACTGCGTTGCTGTGATTTTTTTCCAGGCTGTCTGGACATGTTTCCAGAAGCATTCTCTCCTGATGTTTCACCCACATCTATGGCAGGCATCCTCAGAGGTTGTGAGGTCTGTTGGAAACTAGTCAAGTGGGGTCTATATATCTGTATATACTCGTTGCGCTGTTGAAGGTTTTCATGACCACAATCACTGCGTTGCTGTGATTTTTTTCCAGGCTGTCTGGACATGTTTCCAGAAGCATTCTCTCCTGACGTTTCGCCCACATCTATGGCAGGCATCCTCAGAGGTTGTGAGGTCTGTTGGAAACTAGTCAAGTGGGGTCTATATATCTGTATATACTTGTTGTGCTGTTGAAGGTTTACATGACCACGATCACTGCGTTGCTGTGATTTTTTTCCAGGCTGTCTGGACATGTTTCCAGAAGCATTCTCTCCTGATGTTTCACCCACATCTATGGCAGGCATCCTCAGAGGTTGTGAGGTCTGTTGGAAACTAGTCAAGTGGGGTCTATATATCTGTATATACTTGTTGCGCTGTTGAAGGTTTTCATGACCACAATCACTGCGTTGCTGTGATTTTTTTCCAGGCTGTCTGGACATGTTTCCAGAAGCATTCTCTCCTGACGTTTCGCCCACATCTATGGCAGGCATCCTCAGAGGATGTGAGGTCTGTTGGAAACTAGTCAAGTGGGGTCTATATATCTGTATATACTTGTTGTGCTGTTGAAAGTTTTCACGACCACAATCACTGCGTTGCTGTGATTTTTTTTCCGGGCTGTCTGGACATGTTTCCAGAAGCATTCTCTCCTGATATTTCACCCACATCTATGGCAGGCATCCTCAGAGGTTGTGAGGTCTGTTGGCAACTAGGCAAAAGTGGGGGTTTATATATCTGTGGAATGATGTCCAGGTTGGGAGAAAGAACACTTCCTAACACCTCCCCCCAAGAAGAAAGCAGACAGGCTTTGAAGCTGCAAGGCCATTCAATGCCAATCAAGGTGGCCAATGGCAACATTCACACTTGCCTCCAACAGTCAAGAGTTATTTCTCCCATCCTGGACATTATTTCTATTATTTCCAACAGGCCTCACAACCTCTGTGGATGCCTGCCATAGATGTGGGTGAAACGTCAGGAGAGAATGCTTCTGGAACATGGCCAGAAAGCCTGGAAAAAAATCACAGCAACACAATATAGTCATTGTTTGCTTTGCAGTTTTAGGAATGGTCCGAATAGAAAATGCATACCCATATAATTGGACCTGGTATTAAATCATACAGCTGATGGACTGCAGCTCCAATCATCCCCAGATCTGACTGGACTACAGCTCCAAGCATCCCCAATCATTCCCTCACAAACCCAGTATCTTTTGTTGGATCATGATAGATAATATAGGTTTCAAGTTTTGTCCAGATCCATTTAGCCATGTAGGAGCCTTTGTGGTCCAAACAAACATACATATTAACATATATACATGCATGCATACATACATATTTGTGTGTGTGTATGTGTATGTGTGTGTATATATATGTATATATATATATATATCATAATTGTCATTGTTATATTTCTTTATATCTTGCTTTCTTCTGTCAACAAGACACAAGGTGCTTCTCCGTATTACGATGAGCTGATGGTCCAGATTGAAACTATTTTCTCTTGACAAGCCAATGACATGTTCATCCTATTTCTCCAAAACTTCCAACTCATACCATATTTTGCTCCTTCTTCGCAGGAAAGGAATTTGGGCTGCAAATGTTGATGTCAATGCTGAAGAATGAGAAGATCCAAGACATCAGTGGCTCCTACCAAGTCCCACTGGTTGGGAATGTCCATTATTCAGTGTCAGAGTAAGAGACAGTGTGACTCTCCCTTGGATCTATACAGTGGAATGAATGCAGTTTAACACCACTTTAACCACCTGTGGAATCCTGGGAGTTGTAGTTTTGCGAGGTCTTTAGCCTTCTCTGCCAAAGAAGACGGGTGCTTCAGCAAACTACAACTCCCAGGATAACAACATCCTTGCTTCCTGTTGGTTCAATGTACACAAGCTGTATTCCATTCACAAAATTGCATACAATGTATAAGGTGAATATGAGACATCAGTGAATGTTGTGCTTAGACTTGGGTCCCAGCATTGAGATTATTATAGAATAATAATAATAATAATAATAATAATAATAATAATAATAGATATGTGATGGGATGGGAAACCAGTTCCTCAATCAGTCGGTTTTGGGTAGGTCTAGAATTATTATTATTATTATCATTATTATTATTATTATTATTATTATTATTATTATTATTATTATTATTATTAGGCATGTGATCGGATGGGAAACCAGTTCCTAAGTCAGTCGGTTTTGGGTTGGTCTGGAATTATTATTATTATTTTATTATGACACAGCAACAAGATAGATATGCTGGATTTCGTATCACAAAATCACAAGTCATTATTATTATTATTATACGTGTGATCGGATGGGAAACCAGTTCCTAAGTCAGTCGGTTTTGGGTAGGTCTGGAATTATTATTATTATTTTATTATGACACAGCAACATGATAGATATGCTGGATTTCATATCACAAAATCACAAGTCATTATTATTATTATTATTATCATTATTATTATTATTATACGTGTGATCGGATGGGAAACCAGTTCCTAAGTCAGTCGGTTTTGGGTAGGTCTGGAATTATTATTATTATTTTATTATGACACAGCAACATGATAGATATGCTGGATTTCATATCACAAAATCACAAGTCATTATTATTATTATTATTATCATTATTATTATTATTATACGTGTGATCGGATGGGAAACCAGTTCCTAAGTCAGTCGGTTTTGGGTAGGTCTAGAATTATTATTATTATTACTATTATTATTATTATTAGGCGTGTGATCAGATGGGAAACCAGTTCCTAAGTCAGTCGGTTTTGGGTAGGTCTAGAATTATTATTATTATTTTATTATGACACAGCAACAAGATAGATATGCTGGATTTCATATCACAAAATCACAAGTCATTATTATTATTATTATTATTATTATTATTATTATTATACTACGTGTGATCGGATGGGAAACCAGTTCCTAAGTCAGTCGGTTTTGGGTAGGTCTAGAATAATAATAATAATAATTATTATTATTATTATTATTATTATTATTATTATTATTATTATTATTATTATTATAAGTGTGATCGGATGGGAAACCAGTTCCCAAGTCAGTCGGTTTTGGATAGGTCTATAATAATAATAATAATAATAATAATAATAATAATAATAATAATAATAATAATAATAATTCTCCTTCTTCTAATTTTATGTTTATTTATGCCCCACTTTTTCTCTCCACAAAGGAGACTCAAAGTAACTTGCATTTTAATAGCATTTCTTATGATATATAAGAAAAATTCCAAAATACTTCTAGTCCCAGCCATTCTCAAACTGTGTATTTTTAGAAAACACTAGCTATGCCCGGCCACGTGTTGCTGTGGTGTTGTCTGGTGGTGTTGGTGAGAACTTGTTGAGGTAGTGGTGGTATTGAATGTCTGTTGTATGGTTGTCTTTATGTTTAGTATGCATTTGGTTGTTTGTGTACTGTGAAAGTGGTGAGGGTAGAGGGGGTCTATGTCCCTGTGTAGTATTGTATCGTATTTATACGTTGTCCATGTGTTGTGAATGCTTGGATTGTGTCCTGCTGCATAGTAGAAAGGGTTGGGCTGGATGGCCCTTAGGGGTCTCTCCAAACTCTTGTGCCTGTCTCCTGGGCTGAGTGCATTGCTAGGAGACCAAGTGGGCGGAGCTTAGCCCTCTAACTGGCAGTAATTGGATAAAAACAATTATTCCTCTCCCTCTAATTAGGACTTTATTTTTCTTTTCTTTTTGTTGTATCAACCTACAGCCGTGGATGATGGGTTGTGTTGTCAAATTTCGAGATTGGGGGGCCTGTAGTTTTGTTGTTTTGTCCGCTGCCCTGATGCCATCACTCTTTTATATATATAGATAATGAAGTTAAACTATAGCTTGCATTCCCTTCAGCAGCCACAGGGCTGCACTGAGGATCAGAATAAAGCCTTCAGATAAAGCATAGCTTTGAAATAATTCCAAATTATGGCAAAATTCTAGCAGCACATCCTGACATTGTATCTGGGGGTGTATCTATGGTACTGCACTAAGGCAATTAAAATGAAATGCACAGGTATAGAAGCAGAATTAATGCACATTTTATGAGTACTCGACCAGTTATTTCCTGAGGATGGAACCATGGAAGTTAAAGAAGTACCTAAGTATTGTAAGTCTGCAGGGTGAAAGAGACGTCTGACTGTGCTTCTCATTTTCTTTTAGGATCCAGATCAAGGAAGTTCAGGTCAACCACTCCACTGCTGGCTTCGTGGAAGGCACCGGTCTGAACCTGACCATCCAAAATGCAGACTTCGTGCTCAGTGGCACATGGAAATTCTCGGCCAGCTTCGGGTAAGGGTCGATGGCCAGAAAGCAATTGGAATTTGGGTACCTGGAGTACATCTACACCAGGCATGGGCCAATTTTGACCCTCCAGGTGTTTTGGATTTCAATTCCTAACAGCCTACGAGCTGTTAGGAATTGTGGGAGTTGAAGTCCAAAACACTCGGAGGGCCTCAGTTTGCCCATGCCTGAGCTACGAGTGAAATTTCATACTGCTTAAACTGTCCCATTACTCAATGCTATGGAATCCTGGGAGTTGTAGCTTGGCGAAGCACCAACAGCCTTTTGACAGAGAGGTCTAAAGACCTTATAATACTACAAACCCCATAACATTGAGTCATGGTGGTTCAAGTGGTGTCAAATTGCATTCGTGCAGCTAGAAGGAACAGACCAGCAACAACATGAAGGGGTGTGTGTGTGTGTGTGTGTAGGGGCCGAACTGTGGCGCAGGCTGGAGAGCAGCCTGCTGCAATAAATCACTCTGACCATGAGGTCATGAGTTCGAGGCCAACCCGTGGCGGGGTGAGCACCCATCAATTAAAAATAAAAAATAGCCCCTGCTCATTGCTGACCTAGCAACCCGAAAGATAGTTGCATCTATCAAGTAGGAAATAAGGTACCACTTATAAAAGTGGGGAGGCAAGTTTAACTAATTTACAACGCTGGAATGAGGAAGTGAGGAAGTGCCATCAGAGTGGATGATGAAGCAGCTGCTCCCCCCTGTGGCCAGAATCTAACATCCCCTCAGGAGAAGGTTAAATTGCCTCTGCGTCTGTCTGTTGTCTATGTCTTGGTTCGATGTGTTTATGGGCATTGAATGTTTGCCTTATATGTACATAATGTGATCTGCCCTGAGTCCCCTTCGGGGTGAGAAAGAAGGGCGGAATATAAATACTGTAAATAAATAAATAAATGTCTATCTATCTATCTATCTATCTACCACTATAGTGTTATCTATCAGTCTGTTCGTCTGTCAATCTGCCAATCTATCTGCCTATCCATCCATCCATTATCCATCTATCCATCTATCTGACACAGTGTGTTAAAGCGCTGAGCTGCTGAACTTGCGGACCAAAAGGTCCCAGGTTCAAATCCCGGGAGCGGAATGAGCTTTCGCTGTTAGCCCCAGCTCCTGCCAAGCTAGCAGTTCGAAAACATACCAATGTGAGTAGATCAATAGGTACCGCTCTGGCGGGAAGGTAACGGTGCTCCATGCAGTCATGCCTATGGCCACATGACCTTGGAGGTGTCTACGGACAACGCCGGCTCTTTGGCTTATAAATGGAGATGAGCACCAACCCCCAGAGTCGGACACAACTGGACTTAACGTCAGGGGAAAACCTTTACCTTTACCTACCATCTATCTGGGGCCGGGCTGTGGCGCAGCTGGCTAGTAACCAGCTGCTCTAAATCACTACTGACCGAGAGGTCATGAGTTCGAAGCCCAGGTCAGGTTAAGCCTCCGACCATAAAAAAAAAAAATAGCCCCGGCTTGCTGTTGACCTAGCAGCCCCGAAAGACAGTTGCATCTGTCAAGTAGGGAAAATTTAGGTACGCTTTATGCGGGAGGCTAATTTAACTAATCTACAACACCATAAAACTGCTCACGAGGAAAAGAATGAGGAAGAACAGCCACCAATGGACGGTGAAGCAACAGCTCCCCCTGTGGCCGGAATCGTGAAGCTGGAAAGATGTTAAAAATGCCTCTGTGTCTGTCTAAAACTGAATGTTGTTTGTCTGTTGGCATTGAATGTTTGCCATATATGTGTTCATTGTAATCCGCCATGAGTCCCCTTCGGGGTGAGAAGGGCGGAATATAAATACTGTAAATAAATAAATAAATAAATAAATAAATAAATAAATCTGCCTATCTATACGCCTATATGCCTTTCCATCTGCCTATCTATCCATCTTATTTCAGTTCTTGTCCTCTTGCTCCACAGACGTGAGAACGGCACTGTTGACATCAGCATAAAGCATCTGTCCCTTTCCGCTCTCCTTGGACTGGACAAAGATGACCAGGGCCGGCCGGTCGTGCGGCAGGAGAGCTGCCAGTCTTCCATTGGAGGTTTGGATCTGAAACTTTCTGGAAGGAGCAGGTAAATAGTCTCTTTTACCTTAGAGGTAAAGTTTCCCTATCCTTATTGGGAAAGTATGCAGTTCTAGGCTGCTTCAAACAGGAGTCTAGATCAGGCATGGTCCAACTTGGGCCCTCCAGGTGTTTTGGACTTCAACTCCCACAATTCCTAACAGCCTCCGGCTGTTAGGAATTGTGGGAGTTGAAGTCCAAAACACCTGGAGGGCCCAAGTTGGACCATGCCTGATCTCCACTGTAGAATCAATGCTGTTTGATCCCACGTTAACTGCATGGCACAATGCTACAAAATCCTGGGATTTGCAGTTTGGTGAGGCGCCAGCACTCTTGACCATTGCAGCCTGGTCAACATTGACTTAAAGTGACCCCTTGAACGATCTGCTCCCAAGTCACCCACCCGGCTTTACAAATGTATCTCTATTTATAGATATGCTGAGCGTATTCTAATGGCTTTGCGGGAATTAAATGCACAGATGCTGGCCCGCAGCCCCACAATCTGGATAGCTTTAGATCCGGGAGATGTTCGGGGAATACGTGACCCAGAAAACGTAGAGCAGAGAGAGCTCCATTTGCAAAGGAGACGTCTAATCTCATTCCTTTCATGCCAAGCACAGTTCTTCTTCTTCTTTCCACTTCGCTTGGGCATTTCTTCCACAAGGAAAATGCCCTCTGAAATCCCTCCAAGTTGGGATTTATAGCACCAAAGCTTTGTCACATAATGGCTGGAATTCTATTGGAATTAGAACTATCTAATTTCCTGCCAAGTGGGAAAACACAATCAAATCACTCCCGACAGATGGCCATGCAGCCTTTGCTTAAAAACCTCCAGAGAAAGAGGCTCCATGGCAGAATATTCCACTCTAACCATCGAGAAGTTCTTCCTAGTGTTTAGGTGGAATCTCTTTCCCTGCAGTTTGAATCCATTGCTCCATTGCGTCCATGAGCATGGATAGGGCCACGTGGCTGTTGCGCTTCAAGTGGAATTCAGTCTAGTCCAACAAAGACGCAATAACTTTGCACAGCTGCAAAAGAAAAAACAGTAAAACTTTATTCTTTATAGAGAGTCCAAAAATAAATTTGCAGTGTTACATCAAAACATAAGTCTCCAAACTAAGGCCCGTGGGCCGGATGCGACCCTCCAAGGTCATTGACCTGGCCCCTGTCCTACACTTTAGACTTAGGGTTGACCTAATTCTACCTGGT
Source organism: Anolis carolinensis (assembly GCF_035594765.1). NCBI lineage: Eukaryota > Metazoa > Chordata > Lepidosauria > Squamata > Anolidae > Anolis > Anolis carolinensis. The sequence continues at coordinate 249,322,352 of NC_085844.1, forward strand.
TTTTGGAGGTCTCTTTGCTTACCTATGGTCTTATGAGATCGTCTAGATGGTCTTTGAAGATCTCTTTGCTTAGAGACAGCCTTATGAGACCATCTAGATGGCTTTTGGAGGTCACCTTCCTTACCTATGGTCCTATGAGACCTTCTAGATGGCCTTTGAGGGTCCCTTTCCTTACCTATGGTTTTTTGAGATTGTCTAGATGGCCTTTGAGGGTCCCTTTCCTTACCTATGGTTTTTTGAGATTATCTAGATGGCCTTTGCAGGGCCCTTCCCTTACCTATGGTCTTATGAGACCATCTAGATGGTCTTTGAGGTCCCTTTACTTATCTTCTGATGGCCTGATGAGATCATCTAGATGGCCTTTGGGGGCCCCTTTCCTTACGGATGATCTAATGAGACCATCTAGATCAGGGGTCCTCAAACTTTTTAAGCAGGGGGCTGGTCCACAATCCTTCAGACTGTTGAGGGGCCAAATTATCATTTGAAAAAGAAATACAAACAAATCCCTATGCACACTGCACATGTCTTATTTGTAGTGCAAAACAACAACAACAATGAAAGAACAATAAAATATTTTAAAATGAAAACAATTTTAACCAACATAAACCTATCAGGCAAATAAGATAGTGAAGTTAATTAGGATTGTTGTTGTTGTTGTTGTGTGCCTTCAAGTCAAGTAGGCGAACCTGTCTAAATTTATTTATTTATTTATTTACTACATTTATTTACTACATTTATATCCCACCCTTCTCACCCCGAAGGAAACTCAGAGTAGCTGTATGTACATACACTATATTATATTATTAGCATAGCACAATATTAGCATTATATATTACTATATTGAACTATATCACTATACTGTAATATTATATGTAATATATAACATGTAATTAATATTATTATATGGTATTATTATTAGTATTACATTGTATAACATGATAATATTATCAATATCATATGTATATATAATATATTATATTATTAAAACTGATATAAAAATATTATATTATAAATGAGGGCGGGGGCCAGGTAAATGACCTTGGAGAGCCGCATCCGGCCCCCGGGCCTTAGTTTGGGGACCCCTGATCTAGATGGTCTTTGGAGGTCTCTTTGGTTACCTATGGTCTTATGAGATTGTCTAGGTCAGGGGTCCCCAAACTGAGGCCCTCCAAGGTCATTTACCTGGCCTCTATCCTAAACTTTAGCCTAAGGGTTGACCTAAGTCTGAAATGACTTGAAGGCACACAACAACAATCCTAATTTTGGACTATTTCATCATAGTCTGGCCCCCCAACAGTCTGAGGGACTGTGAATCGGCCCTCCACTTAAAACGTTTGAGGACTCCTGTCTTACAGCAAAACAAACTTACATAGTCCTTGTAAGCATTTCAAGAGGAAAGAAGCATTGCAAGATACAAAGAGCATGACTTCTTCAGCCTATTCTTCCAAAAGAGAGATGCAAAACCAAAAGCGAAACCAAAAGCAGGAGTAGAAGCTAATACACACACACAATCACACCCCCCCTGGGAGTGGTTCAAACTTATGATCAGCAGTGTAGTTTTGTCTTTAACACATACAGAGCATTAATTATATCCTAACAATGGCTTCCATTCATGCCAAATGGCAAACTGGGCTTGTCCGTAAGTTGCACCTTGGCTTTAGCATTGCACATGGGTAGACACATCAAAGCACATGATGGATTACGTGTGGATATGCATCGTATTGATATCGAGCTAGGATTTGGGGGGATCCCCTTCTTTAAGAGGGAACCCTAGCTCCTACCCCTCGGCCGTAGGTCCGAGAATCCTGGCAAGAGGGGAGTCGCTAAAAGTCAGGATTTCTCACTACAAAGATCTCACCCTCAGACGTGAAGAAAGAAGACCGAGTTGTTTATTCAGTTCAGCTGAAATGGATGATTCCCGCGATCGTTCGTCAAGGAGCCATCACACAATACAGAACAGTAACTTTTATAATACAGAAAATGGGAGGCGCGATTTGAAATTTGCGCCATTCATTTCCCCGCCCACCTGCGCGCTGATTGGTCCCTGAGGCAGCGGCGCGAACCCCCGTCCAATCAAGGAGCTCCTGCCGTCTCGGTTTAGGAGCTAGGGTTCCCTCTTAAAGAAGGGGATCCCCCCAAATCCTAGCTCGATATCAGTATAAGCCAGACATGGGCAAACTAAGGCCCGAGAGCTGGATGCGGCCCCCGGGCACTTACCTCAGACCCTCCTAATTTTCCCTGTCTTCTCAGCATAAGGATGCGACTGCCCACTGCATCCTAATGCAGGAAGGATGGGAGGAAGACATGCAACGGCTGAGAACCCTCTGGAGTGCTCTCAGCCACCGCGTGTCTTGTCCTCCTCCTGGCATAATGCTGAGAGAACCTCCCAGAATAAGGATGGGGCAAGAAGCCCTATCCTTATGCCAGGAGGACAACTTGCAGATGACCCAGACCCTGCCCTGCCCCTTCCCAGCTCTGCTGTTGTAGCTCAGCTTGAGCCTGAGATGGGGCCCATTCAGCCAGTCATTATCCCTGCACTTGCATTGCCAGAGGACTCTGGGTTTGGGCCTGACATGCAGCCAAAGTTTGGGCCTGAGATTCAACCAGCTTTGACAGAGGACTCTGGGTTTGGGCCTGAAATGCAGCCAGAGTCTGTTCCAGTGGATTCTGGGACCAGAGACAGAATGGTTGTAAGCAGGCATTCTGAACCACATTCTTCTCTGCAGTCAAGGCTAGTTCAACAGGTATCAGATGGACATTTTAGTTTAGAGGAAGATAATGTGTTTGACAGGAGGGAGGCGATAATTCACCTAAGGAGGGAACGAGAATGTTTACGGATAAGTAAACGACTTCTTTTGAAGCACTCTAATGGATAGTTTTCTCATGAGAGAAAGAATTTTCTCATGGAAGAAAGACCTTGGATTTTCCTTAAATGTCTGGTCCTTCTTGGTACAGCAGAGGTGTCAACTTTGCAATTCAAGAGAGAAAGTTTTTTGCTCTGTGTTCCTGTATCATAGAATCATAGAATAGTAGAGTTGGAAGAGACCTCATGGGTCATCCAGTCCAAGCCCCTGCCAAGAAGCAGGAAATTGCATTCAAAGCACCCCCGACAGATGGCCATCCAGCCTCTGCTTAAAAGCTTCCAAAGAAGGAGCCTCCACCACACTCCGGGGCAGAGAGTTCCACTGCTGAACAGCTCTCACAGTGAGGAAGTTCTTCCTGATGTTCAGGTGGAATCTCCTTTCCTGCAGTTGGAAGCCATTGTTCCGCGTCCTAGTCTCCAGGGCAGAATCTTTGGATTTTGCTTCAGGTTCCAGCCTTGTTTGCCTTTGAATCCAGTTGAAAGTTCCAGTAACTTTGCCGTTTGGATTTCTATTACCTTGGATTATTTGGGGATTTGATTCTGCATTCTAGTCTTGTTTCCTGTGGTTCCAGTTTGTTTCATGCCAAATCTTGTTTGGACTATTCTTGATGCTTTTCGTGGGACTGGGTTCGATATCTGGTTTGGACTATTTCTTTGAGCAACTTTCCTAGAATCTTGCTTTAGGATTTCAAGTACCCTGCTCTTGTGGATTTAAACTCATTTTATTGACTCAGAACTTTATTTGCTTGTGCCTGGCATAAGCAGAGGCATGCATATATTTGGTGCTGCAATCCGCAGATGAGTGATAATAATGTGTACATACGTAAGTCTGTGAGCATTGATTCCCACTCTGCCTTCTCCAGCATTTTATTTTCTACTCGTTTTGCTCAGAAACATCATGTGGGTTGAGGCTGTGCTCTGGGCTTCACCCCTGTCCCTCCTCTTTCCCACAGCTGGCTGTACAACATCGTTGCGTCTGTTCTCAAGGGAGTCCTGCGATCGGAGGTCAACAAACAAGTAAGATTATGAGCATTTAAAGCAGATTCCTCCTCTCAGAACATCCTGAGAAAAAGGAGAAAATCTAGTTCTCATTGCTGATGCTTTGCTCGACTTCCCTATCCAGCGCCAGGGTTTGTTGAGCTCTGAGAGTGCCATCCACACTGTGAAATGGATGCAATTTGACACCACTTCAACTCCCATGACTTAATACTATGGGATCCTGGAAGCTGTAGTTTGCTCTACTCGTTCTACAAATGTTTGTCCCATTCATCCCATATCTGAGCCTCCCATGGCGCAATGGGTTAAACCCTTGTGCCGACAGGACTACTGACTTGAAGGTTGGGTTGTTGACCTGAAGGTTGCTGGTTTGAATCCGTGGAGAGAATGGATGAGCTCCCTCTATCAACTCCAGTTTCCCATTTGGGGAAATGAGAGTAGCCTCTCACAAGAATGGTAAAACATCAAAAACATCTGGGCATGTCCTTGCAGATGGCCAATTCTCTCACACCAGTAGCAACTTGCAGTTTCTCAAGCCACTCCTGACACACACAAAATAATAATAATAATAATAATAATAATAATAATAATAATAATAATAATAATATGTTATTTATATACCGCCCTATCTCCCGGATGGGACTCAGGGTGGTTTCCAATCATAAAAACAACACAAACATTACATAGCAATATAATAACACATTATTAAGCAAAATAAAATAATACAATTACAGTAGAGTCTCACTTATCCAACATAAACGGGCCGGCAGAATGTTGGATAAGTGAATATGTTGGATAATAAGGAGGGGTTAAGGAAAAGCCTATTAAACATCAAATTAGGTTATGATTTTACAAATTAAGCACCAAAACATCATGTTATACAAAAAATTTGACAGAAAAAGTAGTTCAATATGCAGTAATGCTATGTAGTAATTACTGTATTTACGAATTTAGCACCAAAATATCACTATGTATTGAAAATGTTGACTACAAAAATGCATTGGATAATCCAGAACGTTGGATAAGTGAATGTTGGATAAGTGAGACTCTACTGTATAGCAATAAATAACACTTACATGACCTGATCAAAATCACACATCTTACGCACTTCACAGATGAATACCAGAACATGAGTGGTCAAGCAATATCTGAGTGTGGTCAAGACGGCAAAAGTTATGAATGAGAAAGAACAAACAGACATTTGAAGTTGCAGCAATTTGCTTTTGCTTGAATCCACTGGGAAGTTGGAAATTATGCCTCCTTTTCTCTCTCTCATTGAATGCAAACCCTTTTTGCACTTTGTAAGGAATTTGCAGCAAATGAAACTGGGGACAAAGGGGAAAGTAGGAGGAGTAGAGGGAACCTGGGACATTTTAAATGCAGTTTAAATAATGGGATGGCAGAGGATTGATTGGAACTGTTTGCCTATTTCATGCAAAACCCAAGGAAACAAAACTGAGCAAAGTGGAAGTAATTTATTCCCATTCTTGGTTACAGTGTTTGAAAAGTAACCCACTAGTATTATTTGAAACATTGTTGGAAAAGTAACATGTTACCTTTCTTGTTGATTTTTTCCTTACTTTTCCAGTGCTCTAAAATGCAATTTAAGAAGTTACCATTTGAAGTTGCAAACTAATCTTGGAGTGCTTCTATCCCAGGCATGGGAAAACTTGGATCTTCTAGGTGTTTTGGACTCCAACTCCCAGCATTCCTAACAGCCTCAGGCCCTTTCCTTTTCAGCCTCGGCCGCTTAAGCGGCCGAGGCTGAAAAGGAAAGGGCCTGAGGCTGTTAGGAATGCTGGGAGTTGGAGTCCAAAACACCTGGAAGATCCAAGTTTGCCCATGCCTGGTCACTGCTGTGAAAGAGGGATCAAACTGCATTAATTCCATACCTTTGGACTCAAGGCAGTCCCTTGAAGTGAAGACTGAGAAATACCCTGAGCCTCATAACTTCACCTGGATTCTCTTTATTTTTAGCTGTGCACTGAGATCAAGAACGGAATTGACAGATTGGCGCAAATCCTGAGAACTATGAAAGGTGAGCAGGACAAACCAGGAATGGCTGGATTTATGCATTTGCCCTTTAAACTTCCTTTCCTTTCATCTGCCTTTCTTTCTGCCCTTCTCCAGTTTCATCCCGGATCGACCACTTTGCTGGCATCGACTACTCCTTGGTGAATCCGCCAGCCGTTGGTGCAGATCGATGCGATGTGGACCTCAAGGTAATTCAGTGATTCTGTCCATCTTTATTTATTTATTTACAGCATTTATATTCCGCCCTTCTCACCCCGAAGGGGACTCAGGGCGGATCACATTACACATATAGGCAAACATTCAATGCCTTTTAACATAGAACAAAGACAAGACAAACATAGGCTCCGAGCGGGCCTCGAACTCATGACCTCCTGGTCAGAGTGATTCATTGCAGTGATTCATTGCAGCTGCTCTCCAGCCTGCGCCACAGCCCGAGCCCATCTTATTTGCAAATCGAAAACGGCTCTGGATTTACTCTTCCAAGACTCTAAGCTTCTGCATGGAAGTCAAGATCTAGAAAAGTGTTCTCTCTCGAAATAGCCAGAAATCATTTATTCAAGTCTGCAAATAGTCAGATCCATCAAAGACGGATTCTTGGTTAATCCATGAATTTTGTAACCTTCTTAGAGGTGGTTTTGCCAGTTCCTTCCCCGAAACAGAGCCGACAGCATGTTGGTGGCCTCCCACCCAAGTCCTAGCCAGGGATCACCCTGCTTAGTTTCCTAGATCAAATAGGATCTTCTGCCTTTAATGTATTCAGCCCCATAGTCTATATATATAAAAGAGTGATGGCATCAGGGCAGCGGACAAAACAACAAAACTACAGGCCCCCCAAACTCGAAATTTGACAACACAACCCATCATTCACGGCACTAGGTTGATATAACAAAAAAGAAAAGAAAAATAAAGTCCTAATTACAGGGAGAGGAATAATAGTTTTTATCCAATTGCTGCCAGTTTGAAGGCTAAGCTCTACCCACTTGGTCTCCTAGCAACCTACTCAGCCAAGGGGACAGGCAATGTTAGGCCTCACTTAGGCCTCTTCCACAGATTATCAGATTTTAACTGGATTATATGGCAGTGTAGACTCAAGGCCCTTCCACACAGCTATATAACCCATTTAGAATCTTATATTATCTGCTTTGAACTTGACTCCACACTGCCATATAATCCACTTCAGTGTGCATACTAAACATAAAGACAACCATACAACAGACATTCAATACCACCACTACCTCAACAATTTCTCACCAACACCACCAGACAATGCCACAGCAACGCATGGCCGGGCACAGCTAGTTACTTATAAATGACATTAGCTGATCACTCGTGAAAGCCAATCATTTGGGATGTGCCTTGAGATGCTTCTTTGAACCCATCGTTTGTGGGATAAACTAAGCAAATAAAGACAGTCACAGTAAAGACAAGAGTGCTCTGAGCATGTATGGAGTGGATTGCTTTCCTAGCCAGGAAATCACAAGCCTTATCAACAATCTAGGGAGATCAGAAAAGCCCCCACCCTAATGGCGTTTCGGAAGAGCCTGAAAACTTGGCTTTTCACCCAGACCTTTGGTTAAGATCGCCCATCCCCATCATAATCATAATTATATTCTTCGACTTTTTATATTGGCCGCACTTCTCCTGGTTACTTGATATCGGCTCAGGGCTCTCCTCATCCCCGACTGACCTCAAACGAACTTGTAGCACTTTATGTTTTGAATTCGCAACTTATAGTGTGCACTTTTCTGATCTATTATTACAGCCTCACTATTTTTAATTCTATGTTTTTAATAAGTGTTTTTTAATTTTGGTTAATGTGTAAATGCTACTATTGGTACATGTTATTGTTTGTTGATGTATTGTACATTGTTATTGTTTTGTATTTGATATTTCCTTCGGGGGAGATGGAGGTGGGATACAAATAAACTTATTATTATTATTATTATTATTATTATTATTATTATTATTATTATTATTCTATGAGGCAGATGATGTTTTGGCTTCAAAGAAGTATTTATGAACTTTTGTGCCTTGACATATTTTTTTAATGACTCCTTGGTCTTGGGTCTAGTTATCCAGCCTTCTTCTCGGATAGATCTAAACTGCCAAATTGCTTGTGGGGCAAGTGGGCTTATTAGCAAAAGACCTTCCCTATAAATATATAGCAGAGTAACTAGCAAAAACATGACCAGCACCAGTAGACAAAAGTGATAAAAAGAACAAAAACACACAGATCAACATTATTTCTTCCTTTGGAGGCTTTTATTTATAGCAAAATAATATGGTTGTACTATTTACAAGAACAAGGTTTCCGCAACACAAATACAGTTCTTTATACTTCCTTCTTTGCTTCCACACTGGGCTTTTTTCTCATGCAGATAAACAGCTTTGCTCTCACAGAGCCTCCTCTTACACTGAACTTACATAGGAGCTTCACACAATAGTTTTACACACAGTAGCCTTCACACTGGAGCTTCACACACGAGGCCTTCTCACAAAGGGGCCTTCACTAAGGCCTCCGCACACTCTTCAGGGCAACACTAGCTTTGGACCACTAACTCTAACAGGCTTCAGCCTACTTACTCTCTTCAGGGCAACACTAGCTTTGGACCACTAACTCTAACAGGCTTCAGCCTACTTACTCTCCTCAGGGCAACACTAGCTAAGAAACTCCACCTAAGCATTAGGAAGGACTTCCTGATAGTCAGAGTTGTTCAACAGTGAGCTATGCTGCTAAGGAGTCCACTAAAGTGTCCCTCTCTTGAGGTTTTTTTTACAAGAGAAAGAATGGCCATCTGTTAGGAAGGCTTAGATGGTGTCTTCCTTCCTAGCAGAAGGGGGTTGGACTGGATGGCCCTTGGAGTCTCTTGCCATTTTAGAATCCAATGATCACCAAGATCTGGCATTCAGTCCAAACCATCTGATGCAGGCATGGGCAAACTTGGATCCTCCAGGTGTTTTGGATCTTTCAGTGCTTAACTCACATTTTTGTACTTAAAAATACCAAGTTAATTTTTAATATTTCGGACAATGCATATACAGCAGTGTAGTTGTGGCCTCATGAGCTGTCCATCCAATGTTTTTTCCCAAGAGGAAGGAAGCCTCTTGCAAATGTATATTGTGTTTATATTGTGCTGATTTCACTGTCCTTCCCTCTTGTGCCTTTCAGGGCGAATTCTTCATGGTTGGCAAACCCTCCAAAAGCCATCTTCTCCCAGTCTCTTTCCACTTGCTCAACCGGTCAGACTCCATGCTCCAGTTGGGGGTCTCTGACTACTTTGTCAACTCTGCTGCTTCGGTGTATTTCAATGCCGGGGCGCTGCAGGTGAACTACACGGATGAGATGGTAAGGCACCATAAAGGAGGCACCTACCTTAAAAGCAGTTCATGAGAAAGGGATCTAGGAGTCTTAGTGGACCACAAGCTCAGCATCAGTCGACAGTGCGATGCAGCAGCTAAAAAAGCCATTGCCATACCATGCTGTATCCATAGTGTCCGGATCAAGGGAAGTCTTAGTTCTTTGGCCAGACCTCACCTGGAATAATAATAACTTTGTGTCCAGTTCTGGGCAAAACAATTCAAGAAGGAAGTGGATAAATTAGAAGGTGTCCAGAGAAGAGTCACCAAAATGGTTAAAGGTTTGGAGACCATGAATCTCTCTGAGGAGTGACTTAGGGAACTGGAGATGTTTAGCTTGGAGAAAACCCTTATCATAATTGTCCTCTCTTCCAATGTTTGATGAGATGATAAATTCCCATCCCTGCATTAAAATCGTGGGATTTGCCCATGTGTTGGCCTTACCATTAAACAGTGGTTTCAGTGACTCTACATTGTAGAACTAGCGCAGATTGGCACCACTTTAATTGCCATGGCTTAGCGTTATAGTTTAAACAAGGCCCTTTGTGTTAGGGATTCCTCTTCTTCAGAAGCGGAAGGGGAGCAGGAAAGTGTTCATGAATCTGAGGGTGAGTTGGAATCTGAAGTGGAGATTTTGCAAGTACCCACATTTCAGGAAAGGTGAAAGGAAACAGAGCAGAGAAGTCGTTCAGCTAGAATAGCTGGCAGAAATGCAGCTGAGTAATTAGGAACTTCCCTAGCAGCTGTGAGGGGACTCAGGGCTATAAAGCAGAAGCAGGTGCAGCCCGCTTTTGCTGGTAACAAACTAACTCTAATGCCTAAGCCTTCACTCCCCTTGTGCCTGCTTCGAGTCTGCATCTGGGAAACTGCTCCTAAGGATTTTTTTGCTGTTTCTTTGTCTGAAGTAAGACTGCTATTTGATTTAGCAGCCGAGGCTGAAAAGGAAGGGGCCTGAGGCTGTTAGGAATGGTGGGAGTTGGAGTCCAAAACACCTGGAGGACCCAAGTTTATAGGGTCTTTAGTAGAGAAGACCTTGTAAAACTACACTGTAGAATAATACTGTGTATTTGTTTCAGATTCCGAAGAATGCTTTCTTCCGCCTGAACACAAACAATATGGGGGCCTTCATCCCAGAGGTGAGTAGGAAAGAAGAAAGGAACAAACAACAGGACGGCACCGATAAATGTATTTTTTGGGGGGTGGGAAAGTGGATTGGGTTTCAGCGCCTCTCCGTCCTCTTTCCAAAGCCCAAAACGGAGCTATGAAATATGCATGAAGCGCTTCCTCCCTTCTGGAATGCTGAGCGCAGTACTTTTTCTCAGAGCATAGTTTTGCAAATTATATTGTGACAGCCAATTCGCGCAGCTGGAGATCCGAGATCCAGGATTAATCTATTGTAACGTTAGAGAGAGGCTCCAGTCTTTTGACAAGATTAGTAATCAAGCAATATTCTTCGGATAATGGGAGAGCGTGTTCAAACATCGCAGAGGGCAGAATATTGGGGAGCAGGGGGGAGCGTTTTAGTTGTTTAGGAGCTCCGTCTCCATATATATATATATCCTATTTGGGACTACAACACCCATCATCCCAAACCCATACAAGTGCTGTTTGGAGAGAGCAATTTCTCTGCTACTATTCTCCAAATGAGGGCAAAGGTTCAAAATCTTTCTATAAAACAGTCAAAGTATCCATGTATTATTTATTTATTCGTGTTTGATTGTCCATTTGTGCTGCAAAGCCTGTTGCTAGGTGAAGTGGCACTCTGCAATGATACTGAATTGTTGCTAGGTGAAGGACTGGCTGTTACTAGGTGAAGTGGCCACCTGCAATGATATTGAATTGGCTGTTTCTAGGTGAAGGATTGGCTGTTGCCAGGTGAAGTGGAACTGCAATGTCACTGGTTTAGCTGTTGCTAGGTAAAGTGGCCCTCTGTAATGTCGCTGAATTGGCTATTGCTAGGTGAGGAATTGGCTGTTGCTAGGTGAAGTAGCCATCTGTAATGCCACTGAATTGGTTGTTGCTAGGTGAAGTGGTCCTCTGCAATGTCACTGAATTAGCTGTTGGTAGGCGAAGGATTAGCTGTTGCTAGATGAAGTGGCCCTCTGTAATGTCGCTGAATTGGCTATTGCTAGGTGAGGAATTGGCTGTTGGTAGGTGAAGTAGCCATCTGCAGTGTCACTGAATTAGCTGTTGCTAGATAATGTGGCCCTCTGTAATGTCACTGAATTGGCTATTGCTAGGTGAGGAATTGGCTGTTGCTAGGTGAAGTAGTCATCTGTAATGCCACTGAATTGGCTGTTGCTAGGTGAAGTGGTCCTCTTCAATGTCACTGAATTAGCTGTTGGTAGGCAAAGGATTAGCTGTTGCTAGGTAAAGTGGCCCTCTGTAATATTGCTGAATTGGCTGTTGCTAGGTGAGGAATTGGCTGTTGCTAGGTGAAGTAGCCATCTGTAATGCCACTGAATTAGCTGTTGCTAGGTAAAGTGGCCCTCTTCAATGTCACTGAATTGGCAGTTGCTAGGTGAAGTGACCCTCTGTGATCTCATTGGGAAAGAAAGGTGACATGTGTATGAAAGGAGGAAAAGAAAGAAAGAAAGAAAGAAAGAAAGAAAGAAAGAAAGAAAGAAAGAAAGAAAGAAAGAAAGAGAAAAAGAAGTGGAAAAATGAAAGGAGAAGGATGGAAGATGTAAAGAAAGATAAAAAAGGGAAGGAAGGAAGGAAGGAAGGAAGGAAGGAAGGAAGGAAGGAAGGAAGGAAGGAAGGAAGGAAGGAAGGAAGGAAGGAAGGAAGGAAGGAAGGGGAAGGTGTATGAGGGAGAGCAAGGGAAAAATCCCCACTTGGCCATGGAAACCCATTGGGAGATCTTGGGCAAGACACGCTCTCTCAGCCTGGGAGGAAGGCGAATGCAAACCCACAAGAAAATCCCACGAAAGGGTCACTATAAATTGGAAATGACTTGAAGGACACACAGTAACGTGGTATCTTTGCTCAGCCTACAAAAAGAGCTAAAATTCATTTACAAAATTGGCTTCGTTGGGTTTGTGGGAGGAACGGGATAATGCAGGTTGGAAAGCTGGCTTCACTTTGTGCCAACCATCTGTTTTCTGTGGCTCATGAAATACAACTATAGATTTTTTTTTTCTCAGACAGTGATTCTGATTAGAAAAATAAATCTGCAATGCTGGCATTTTCAATAATATATTATTTACAGGGATGAAGTAATGCATACACAAGGATAGATCCAGCACAGCTGATCTTGCATTTGTTGCCCGTGATAATTCTTTGTTTTTGAGAAGGTCCAATGGGTTTTGAATTATTTTCCTCCAATTTTGGGACTTTTTCTTGGTTTGCATTACAGTGGCATCTGATTTCTGATTTCTTTCTCTAACGTCGTAGAGGAAACACTTTTCTAGCCATTTGTATGTTTTGCAGCACAATCTTATGGCTAATTTAACAATCCAGACTCTGGCTTCATGAGGGTATGCTCGATTCCGGCCATGGGGGGAGCTGCCGCTTCACCGTCCACTTGTGACACCGAGTCCTTGATGGAGTACTTCCTCATTCTTCCACTCACTGCTGGAAGGTTTTATAGTGTCCTATATTAGTTAAATTAGCCTCCCCACAAAAAGTGGTACCTAAATTTCCTACTCGACAGTTGCAATTGTCTTTCGGGCTGCATAGGTCAACAGCAAGCTAGACTAAGAACACCACTTAGAAACAGGAGAACTACTGACAGCAAGCCATCAAGTGCCAGTTAACACTTCCTAAACAGAGGGTGCCTCCAGGAAACAAAAGCCAGGCTAACTCTCATAGAATCATAGAATCATAGAATAGTAGAGTTGGAAGAGACCTCAAGGGCCATCTAGTCCAACCCCCCGCTAAGAAGCAGGAAATCGCATTCAAAGCACCCCCGACAGATGGCCATCCAGCCTCTGCTTAAAAGCCTCCAAAGAAGGAGCCTCCACCACGGCCCGGGGGAGAGAGTTCCACTGCCGAACAGCCCTCACAGTGAGGAAGTTCTTCCTGATGTTCAGGTGGAATCTCCTTTCCTGTAGTTTGAAGCCATTGTTCCGTGTCCTAGTCTGCAGGGCAGCAGAAAATAAGCTTGCTCCCTCCTCCCTATGACTTCCCCTCACATATTTGTACATGGCTATCATGTCTCCTCTCAGCCTTCTCTTCTGCAGGCTAAACATGCCCAGCTCTTTAAGCCTCTCCTCATAGGGCTTGTTCTCCAGACCCTTAATCATTTTAGTTGCCCTCCTCTGGACGCTTTCCAGCTTGTCAGCATCTCCCTTCATCTGCGGTGCCCAAAATTGGACACAGTGTGATTCCAGGTGTGGTCTGACCAAGGCAGAATAGAATAAGGGGGAGCAGGACTTCCCTGGATCTAGACGTTATTCCCCTATTGATGCAGGCCAAAATCCCATTGGCTTTTTTAGCTGCCGCATCACATTGTAGGCTCATGTTTAACTTGTTGTCCACGAGGACTCCAAGATCTTTTTCGCACACACTGCTGTCAAGCCAGGCGTCCCCCATTCTGTATCTTTGATTTCCATTTTTTCTGCCGAAGTGAAGTATCTTGCATTTGTCCCTGTTGAACTTCATTTTGTTAGTTTCGGCCCATCTCTCTAGTCTGTCAAGATCGTTTTGAATTCTGCTCCTGTCTTCTGGAGTGTTAGCTATCCCTCCGAGTTTGGTGTCATCTGCAAACTTGATGATCGTGCCTTCTAACCCTTCGTCTAAGTCGTTAATAAAGATGTTGAACAGAACCGGGCCCAGGACGGAGCCCTGCGGCACTCCACTTGTCACTTCTTTCCATGATGAAGACGACGCATTGGTGAGCACCCTTTGGGTTCGTTCGCTTAGCCAATTACAGATCCACCTAACCGTAGTTTTGTCTAGCCCACATTTTACTAGTTTGTTTGCCAGAAGGTCGTGGGGGACTTTGTCGAAGGCCTTACTGAAATCTAGATATGCTACATCCACGGCATTCCCTGTATCGACCCAACTCGTAACTCTATCGAAAAAAGAGATCAGATTAGTCTGGCATGACTTGTTTTTGGTAAATCCGTGTTGACTATTAGCAATGACCGCATTTGTTTCTAAGTGTTTGCAGACCACTTCCTTAATGATCTTTTCCAGAATCTTGCCTGGTATTGATGTGAGGCTGACCGGACGGTAATTGTTTGGGTCGTTCTTTTTTCCCTTCTTGAAGATAGGGACCACATTCGCCCTCCTCCAATCTGCTGGGACTTCTCCCGTTCTCCAAGAACTCTCGAAGATGATTGCCAGTGGTTCTGAAATAACTTCCGCTAGTTCCTTCAATACTCTTGGATGTAGCTGATCTGGCCCTGGGGACTTGAATTCGTTTAGAGTGGCCAGGTGTTCCTGGACAACTTGTTTCCCTATTTGGGGTTGGATTTCCCCCAATCCTTCGTCCATTCCATGTTGCTGAGGTTGAAGATGGCTTTCTTTTTGTGAGAAGACCGAGGCAAAGAAGGCATTAAGCAGTTCTGCCTTTTCCCTATCCCCTGTCACCATCACCCCATCTACTCCTTGCAGTGGCCCTATCGCCTCCTTTTTCTTCCTTTTTCTACCAACATAAGCAAAAAAACCTTTTTTGTTGTTTTTTATGTCCCTGGCAAGCCTGAGCTCATTTTGCGCTTTAGCCTTGCGAACCTTTTCCCTACAGGAGTTGGCTATACGTTTGAATTCTTCTTTGGTGATTTCTCCCCTTTTCCACTTCTTGTGCATGTCACTTTTGAGCTTTAGCTCAGTTAGAAGTTCTTTGGACATCCATTCTGGCTTCTTTGCACTTGTCTTATTTTTCTTCTTTGTTGGCACTGTTTGCATTTGCGCCTTGAGTATTTCACTTTTGAAAAACTCCCATCCATCCTTAACTCCCTTGTTTTTTAATATCGGCGTCCATGGAATGCCGCTCAGTAATTCCTTCATTTTTTGGAAGTCAGCTCTCTTAAAGTCCAGAATGCGTGTTTGACTTGTCTTAGTTTCAGCATTCCTTTGTATTGCAAACTGCAGGAGCACATGGTCACTTGCCCCTAAGGATCCAACCACTTCAACTGTATTGATCAGGTCTTCCACATTTGTTAAGATTAGATCAAGAGTTGCTGATCCCCTTGTTGCCTCTTCTACCTTCTGGACCATAAAATTATCTGCAAGGCAAGTGAGGAATTTGTTGGACTTTGTACTCTTGGCTGAGTTTGTTTTCCAGCAGATATCGGGATAATTGAAATCGCCCATGACTACTATATCTCTTCTTTGTGCCTGTTTGGTCAGCTGTTGACAGAAGGCTTCATCAAGTCCTTCATCCTGACTCGGAGGTCTGTAGTAGACACCCACGACAAGATCTTTTTGAGTCCCGGTTCCCTTGATTCTTATCCAGATGCTTTCAAGCTGGTTTCCCGGATTACAGTCTTGCATTTCTTCTGCAACGTAACTGTTTTTGACATATAAAGCTACTCCCCCTCCTCTCCCCTTTGTTCTATTTATGTGAAAGAGGTTATAGCCCTCAATGGTTAAATTCCAGTGATGGGAGTCATCCCACCAGGTTTCAGTGATGCCTATGACATCGTATGTGTGGTGCTGTGCTAGGAGTTGGAGTTCGTCTTGCTTATTTCCCATGCTCTGAGCATTAGTGTAAAGACATGTAAGCCCCTGTGACCTCCCCTCGAACTGTTTATTTGGGATTATTGTGCTCTCTGTACTTGGTCCTTGCTGTGTTTGTGCAGCCCTCCGTTTAGCCTTACGGCGGTTCCCTGTGGTCGTGGGTAATATAGTGTTCGCCAGGCTGTTGTTCCCCTCCCCCAGTGGATTTAGTTTAAAGTGCGCCTGATGAGGTTTGTGAGTCTGTGTGCAAAAAGATGTTTTCCTACTTGTGTGAGATGCACCCCATCGCTTGCCAGTAGTCCATCCTCTTGGAAGAGTAGACCATGGTCAAGGAAGCCAAAATGCTCCTCTTGACACCATTTTCTGAGCCAGTTATTGACCTGTACTATTTTTCCGGCCCTTGTAGAGCCATGTCCTACAACGGGGAGGAGGGATGAAAAGATCACATGTACATTATACAGTTTTAGCTTTGTTCCCAGAGCTCGAAAATCATTTGTGATCTTTTGAAAAGTATGCCTAGCGGTGTCATTGGTACCTACATGAATCAACATAAGGTGGGGAGGGTGATGGGGCTTTAGGAGCCTGCTGAGCCTCTGAGTGATATGGTGTATTTTTGCCCCCGGGAGGCAGCATGTTTCTCGAGCCATCCCATCCGGTCTGGAAATGATGGCTTCCGTTCCTCTAAGGAGGGAGTCACCTACTACCAAGACCTGTTTCCTTTGAGGATTGACAGGGTCCCTTTTGTGCAAGACAGTGTGTATGTCCCCTGAAGAGTGTTCCTGTTGAAGTGAATCATGTAGGTGTAAAGTGTTGTCCTCCTCCTCAACATCCCCAGTGCATTCATCAATGACAATCCATTGAGATACATCCGAGAGCCCATTACTCTCCCAAGGATGTTCCTGTTGCTCCTGGTCTATGATTGGGGATGGAGCATTTGCATGATTACATAAGTGTGACTGTGGTGATGCACTGTCCCCGTCAGGGCTATCCCCTGCGCATTGATCCAGGATGGTCCACTGAGTGGTATCTAAGAAACTGTGGTCCTCCACAAGATGTGTTTCCTGATTGTATGTTAATGATGTAAGAATTTCAAATCTGTTGTGTAAATGCAGCTGAGCAGAGGAGTTCTGTGGAGGCTGCCTGGTCCTGCGTCTCCTTCTATGGGTGACCTCCTTCCAAGCCTGAGGGTTGTCTACCTTTGAGTTGATCTCCCCATAAGGTTCCTGATCATGGTCTTGGTGGTGTTGGTGTGATGCAGGCTGCTGATCTACAGCAGCGTGTTGTGCAGTGTCCAAGAAGAGCTCGAGTGCCTGAATGTCCTTAAGGGTCTTAATACGGTGCTCGAGCTGTAGGATCCTCTGCTCCATCAGAGTCATCTGTTTGCATTTGGAGCAGATGTAGTTGTCTAGTTTTTGTGTGAAAAAGCGGAACATGCCACAGCTGGTGCATGTGATGGGAATGTTTTGCTTTTGTTGCATCTCTTGGTGAGCGTGGTGGCCAAGTGGGATCTTTGTACAGTTAAGTAATATGCACGCACTTTATGTGCAGACTGCAACAAACCACGTCTTTGTGTATTTGTTTATGTTGCTTTGTTTCCTGTATGTACTGCAAAGGATAGTTAGTAAAGGCGCGACACTGGCAAATAAAGCTTTCCCAGAAACTCAATTAACAGGGGACAATGCCTGCTGTCAATCAACTTAAGTACCTGGCTCTCTTTCAACACAACAGTCACACAACAGTTAGACTTTGACCACAGGAGCCAAGCCCAAACTCAGTTTAAAATCTTAGCCAAATCTTAGCCAAATCCTACCTGAAGCCAGGGAGCAAAAATGTCCTCCTGCTTCCTCTGCTTCTGCGAGAACCAACTGCCCTTCTGGGATCAGGCTCTGGCAGAAACTCACACTGGCAAATAAAGCTTTCCCAGAAACTCAATTAACAGGGGACAATGCCTGCTGTCAATCAACTTAAGTACCTGGCTCTCTTTCAACACAACAGTCACACAACAGTTAGACTTTGACCACAGGAGCCAAGCCCAAACTCAGTTTAAAATCTTAGCCAAATCTTAGCCAAATCCTACCTGAAGCCAGGGAGCAAAAATGTCCTCCTGCTTCCTCTGCTTCTGCGAGAACCAACTGCCCTTCTGGGATCAGGCTCTGGCAGAAACTCACACTGGCAAATAAAGCTTTCCCAGAAACTCAATTAACAGGGGACAATGCCTGCTGTCAATCAACTTAAGTACCTGGCTCTCTTTCAACACAACAGTCACACAACAGTTAGACTTTGACCACAGGAGCCAAGCCCAAACTCAGTTTAAAATCTTAGCCAAATCTTAGCCAAATCCTACCTGAAGCCAGGGAGCAAAAATGTCCTCCTGCTTCCTCTGCTTCTGCGAGAACCAACTGCCCTTCTGGGATCAGGCTCTGGCAGAAACTCACACTGGCAAATAAAGCTTTCCCAGAAACTCAATTAACAGGGGACAATGCCTGCTGTCAATCAACTTAAGTACCTGGCTCTCTTTCAACACAACAGTCACACAACAGTTAGACTTTGACCACAGGAGCCAAGCCCAAACTCAGTTTAAAATCTTAGCCAAATCTTAGCCAAATCCTACCTGAAGCCAGGGAGCAAAAATGTCCTCCTGCTTCCTCTGCTTCTGCGAGAACCAACTGCCCTTCTGGGATCAGGCTCTGGCAGAAACTCACACTGGCAAATAAAGCTTTCCCAGAAACTCAATTAACAGGGGACAATGCCTGCTGTCAATCAACTTAAGTACCTGGCTCTCTTTCAACACAACAGTCACACAACAGTTAGACTTTGACCACAGGAGCCAAGCCCAAACTCAGTTTAAAATCTTAGCCAAATCTTAGCCAAATCCTACCTGAAGCCAGGGAGCAAAAATGTCCTCCTGCTTCCTCTGCTTCTGCGAGAACCAACTCTGTGCCAGTGGTTCTCAACCTGGGGTCCCCAGATGTTTTTGGCCTTCAACTCCCAGAAATCCTAACAGCTGGTAAACTGGGTGGTATTTCTGGAAGTTGTAGGCCAAAAACATCTGGAGACCCACAGGTTGAGAACTACTGTTCTATGCAGATACCCTAACTGATTGACTTTGCAGCTGCAAGGCTACTCAGTGCTATTCAAGCTTGCTAATTGCAATGTTCTTACTCGCTTCAAACAGACAAAGGTTCTTTCTCCCACCCTGGACATTATTCCGCAAGTATATATACACACTACACTTGCCTTACTATCAACAGAACCTCTGAGGATGCCAACCACAGATGCAGGTGAAACATCAGGAGAGAATGTTACTGGAACATGGTCATACAGTTTGAAAGACTCATACCAACCCAATGATTCCAGTCATAAAAGTCTTTGATAACACATGTCAACATCCCTTCCATTTAGCTGCCTGCCTTTCTTTCTCTTTCCAGCTGAAGGAGAGGTTCCCAAATAGGCCCATGGAGGTCCACCTGGCTGTCCGGAAGCAGCCTCTGCTCCACATCCGTCCCGACGGTCTTCATGGACTCCTCTTGGGAGCGGCGGAAGTCTTTGTTGTAGAGCCAGACGCCAAACGGGTCCCTGCCTTCCTGTTCCATTTTGTAAGTGCCAACACAAGGGGAGAGAGTGGGATTTAGCTTGTGTTAGATGGGGTTAATAGTGGGTTAAACCGCTGAGTTGCTGAGCTTGCTAACCAAAAGGTTGGTAGTTCAAATCTGGGGAGCGGGGTGAGCTCCTGCTGTTAGCCCCAGCTCCTGCCAACCTAGCAGTTTGAAAACATGCAAATGTGAATAGATGGCGTAGGTAATGGCGCTCCATGCAGTCATGCCGGCCATATGATCTTGGAGGTATCTATGGACAACACTGGCTCTTCGGCTTAGACGTGGAGATGAGCACCAACTCCCAGAGTCGGACACGATTGGACTTAATTTATTTTATTTATTTACAGTATTTATATTCCGCCCTTCTCACCCCGAAGGGGACTCAGGGCGGATCACATTACACATATAGGCAAACATTCAGTGCCTTGACATAGAACAAAGACAGAGACAAACGCAGCTCCGAGCTGGCCTTGAACTCATGACCTCTTGGTCAGAGTGATTTGTTGCAGCTGGCTGCAGCTGAGTGCTCACCAGCCTGCGCCACAGCCCAGGGGAATGTCAGGGGAAAAACTTTACCTTTACCTTTAGATGGGGTTACACTCCTCCGAAAGACCCAACTTTACAGTGAGAATGCACTCCTGAACTCTGCGTTGAACATGGTTTCTGCAGTGGCTAGGAGTGTCTTTGCACAATTTTGCTCTGTTCATATTGCATTTCCAAAAAGATGCAATTTAAATCCCCTCCGATTTAAAAACCACCCTAAAATAAAACACCTATAACCATACTAAAATACATCTCTCAATCCTACCATCATTGAAATAAGGCCTTCTCTGTGACCGTCCCTCAACTCCATACTTAAGAATAATAGAGTTGAAAGAGACCACATGGGCTCCTAGTCCAACCCCCTTCTTCTATGCAGGGAAAAACACAATAAAAGCATCCCCAAGAGATGGCCATTCAGCCACTGTTTAAGAGCCTCCATCCAAGGAAGGAGCTTCCAGAGACTGGAATGGCTTCCTCCCTGTTGCTTTTTATCCTTTTGAAATGGAAATTGGTTTGCATTTGTTGAAAGGGTGAAGTGTGTGAAGATATACATTAATGGAGCTACTACTATTGCTATTTAAAAATCTAGGGTTTTGTGTGTTTTATGCATGCACTAGTTCCCCTATGGAAGAGAGTGAACATTCAGGGTTGATATGTCACCCTTTTAGAAATGACATTCCATGTGCAAAAGCGCATTCAGCTATGTATACATTTTATGCATTCAATTGCACAAAATTGCCAAAGGGGTGCATATTATTATTATTATTATTATTATTATGAGGGTTGAATGAAAAGTAATGCCTCCACCTTCGTAACTCCTCAACAGATGGCAGTTCTGGTCTGCGGCAAGTACTGGCTTGTTCACTGGACTCTCCTCGACAGTTCCATTTGGCGGGAAGCCTTAGCATTGAACGGTTGTGTTGTTAGAGTGCAAAGTATGGAGCCCTGTGCAGACGGTCAGTCAATGCGACTTAAGCAATGTGCAGTCATTGAATTCTTGGCAGCAGATGTTCCCACCTCAACATATTTGAACTTACTCACCCAATGATGCACAGGACTCACATCAACACAATCACCATACTCAGCTTGCATTCTCTGGTGAATCTCCTTTGGGGTGACACCTTCTGTTGTCAAGATTTCAGTAACTGCACGTTGCTTAAGCTGCATTGACTGACCGTCTGTGCAGGGCTCCATACTTTGCACTTTAACAACACAACCGTTCAATGCTAAGGCTTCCCGCCAAATGGAACTCACTGTAGAGGAGAGTCTACTGAACAAGCCAGGACCTGCCGCAGACCAGGACTGCCACCTGTTGAGGAGTTACGAAGATGGAGGCATTACTTTTCATTCAACCCTCGTATCATTATCATCATCTTCTTCTTCTTCATCATCATTATACTACGCTTTATCTTTCCCACAGGAGACTCAACTGGGCATTGCAATGCACCCAGAGGTTCATCCTAAATAAACCCTTTCACACTGTACAGTTATCAAACATTGATTCCACTTCAAAAGCTATGGCACATCCTATGAAATCTAGGGTTTTGTAGTTTAACATTCTCAGTTTATCAGGCCACCAACCCCAGGTTTAATCCATAGACGTTCAAGTGGATTTATAGTGCTATAACTGCCTCCTGTGAATTGTCCCCTGATGTGTCCCTTGATGGGCTTCCTTGTAGCCAGGAACAGCAGAAGGGTAGAAGGATGCTGTTGTAGACAAATCTCTCCACTGACAAGGTGCTTCCTCTTAGGAGAAATCCTTCTGACTACATGCTTCTTTGATCAACAGGAAACCAACCTCACGGGGGAGGCCTACCTTGAACCAGTCACGTCTGGGAATTATTTTGGGAAGGTCAAGGGCTCATTGGACATAAAAAAGTGAGTCGCTACCTTATCTTTGGGTTCTTAACTTTGGAGTGTTTCAATGGCTGTGTCTAAACCAGGCGTGGGCCAACTTGGGCCCTCCAGGTGTTTTGGACTTCAACTCCCACAATTCCTAACAGCCTACCGGCTGTTAGAAATTGTGGGAGTTGAAGTCCAAAACACCTGGAGGGCCCAAGTTGGCCCATGCCTGGTCTAAATTGTAAAAGAAAGGATCCTATAGTTTCCAAACAACTTAAACATGTCCCTCTCTTTCCCCAACCTTAATATCCAACAGGTTTCACCTCTGGCTGGAGAAGTCCAACATTGGAGATGTCAAGGTGAGTCAAGCTGAAGCTGGATGCAGTGGAAGAACGGCACAGATACAATGGCCTTGGATCAGTGATGGTAGGACAAGGTGGCCATTTGGCAGGGAAGCCAAGGTCAAAGTCATAAATAGGTAGAGTAGAGCCACTTATTCAGGTGTTGTCCTCTTCCTCTTTTCTTAGGATGATATGACAGTACATGTCTTTACCACTGTCCCAGCTGTGATTGAATGGCTTCCCTGTAAGTCAGTCAGTGAGCTATGCAGTATCCATGCTCCAGTCTCCAAAGTTTGGATTTAATACCTTGAATAGCTCCTTTGACTTTCAGACAAAACTGAAGTGGCACGAGAGTGACTAGCTATTGGTACTTACACTGACACGAGAGTGACTAGCTATTGGTACATTTAAGACTAACAGTTGAAAAGTCAGTTTGGATATTGATTTGGCAGCCTTCCTTAGTATGAGGGCTATCCACAAAGTAGATTACGTTTTGGAATTAAAAATGAACAAAGTATAGGAGAAAACATTTACCATATGCAGTTGAAAGCCACACCCAAATACCACATCTCACGCAGTCGCCATTCAAATCTAGGCACTTACCATAGCAATGAATGAGCTTTGCAACTCCTTCCCCACTAAATTCTGCCACTTGCTTCCTCAACCAGCCAGTCACCCCTTCCCACAGCTGCGCAGCGTCGCCAACACGCTGCATCACCAGTCACGCTCCCATTGTTGGAAACAAGTCGTTGAGAAAGCAAGCGGCAGAATTTAGTGGGGAAGGATTTGCAAAGCTCATTCATCGCTATGATAAGTGCCTAGATTTGAATGGCGACTATGTTAAGAAGTGGTATTTGGGTGTGGCTTTCAACTGCATATGGTAAATGTTTTCTCCTATACTTCGTTCATTTTTAATTCCAAAACGTAATCTACTTTGTGGTTAAACCTCGTATAATGCTTCATTTATTTCTGGAAGCAGGGAAGCCAGCATTGCCATCCAATGGACTGCTATCCAGTGGACTGGGAACTAGTAGGAGATTATTGGCTGGGGAAAGCCTACATCTTGGGTGTTAGGGTGAGATCAACTGGAATGAAACCTGAAAATAAATTATGGGTCCAGGAAACATGTGTTCAGTGAGACAGACTAGATGTCCTTGGTGAGCCCCTTGTTGTAGATCAGCAAGTGGCTGAGGATTTTTATGACATTCCAGAGAACAAGGGATTTGATGGGTTTCAGAGTGAAAATCTCTCTATGCTAGGAGAGAATTGCAGCCAGATGAGGCCAATGTTTGGATTCCAGTACTCATTCCCAGGCAAAAAAGAAAACAAGGGAAACAAGGGAAAGTGAAAGTCCCAGGACCCCTTCATCCAATGGGGAGTTTTCAAGAGAAGCTAGATTAGGCTTGAGAACTGAGGGAGTGAACAATAGACTAATTAGTGTCTAATTAGAGAGAATCAATGAGAAGACCTTGAAACCCAGGTGCATTCGACATGATCTCATGGCTACTTGGTCAGGCTTAAATTGAGGAGTGTGGGCTTCAGGCCTTTCAGAGGAGACAACGTTGCCATAGGGAAGACTTGTTTTCCTGTCTCTGCTCTCAAGTTCATGATTTACATATTCTCAAGTTTCTTGCCCTGGTTCCCGCCTTTGCTTCCTTGAAGGGTTTGCCTTGAAAAGTTCTTGCATTCATGTTTATGGATTTATGTTTGAAGTACTGCTGTGGATTGTGGTTCTCTTGATTTTATGTATTTTGGCATTCTTGGATTGCTGCTGTTTTGTATTCCCTTTTCTGCTGAACCCTTTCCCCCTTTTTTTACTTGCTTTCTGCAATAAACATTTTTAGATAGATATCTTCCTCTTAGGCGATCCCTCATAGTTCGAGGATGATTGTCTTCCAAATTGGGTGTGTGTCCGTAGATGGCTGAAGAGACCTATTCTTGATCTGCATGTTCTCCCGCAGTGAGGACATCGGTTTCCAGGTGGAAGGCGGTCCCGGTCAGGGTTAGCTTGACGCTCCTTCCTCTTGGCACGTTTCTCCCTTAAGCCCTCCATTCGTGCCTCTTCGAACTCCGCAGCACTGCTGGTCACAGCTGACCTCCAATTGGAGCGCTCAAGGGCCAGGGCTTCCCAGTTCTCAGTGTCTATGCCACAGTTTTTAAGGTTGGCTTTGAGCCCATTTTTAAATCTCTTTTCCTGCCCACCAACATTATGTTTCCCATTCTTGAGTTCGGAGTGGAGCAACTGCTTTGGGAGACGGTGATCAGGCATTTGAACAACGTGGCCAGTCCAGCGGAGTTGATGGCGTAGGAGCATCGCTTCAATACTGGTGGTCTTTGCTTCCTCAAGCACACTGACATTTGTCCGCCTGTCTTCCCAAGAGATTTGCAGGATTTTTCTGAGGCAACGCTGATGGAAACGCTCCAGGAGTTTGGTGTGACGTCTGTAGACCATCCACGTTTTGCAGGCGTAGAGCAGGGTTGGGAGGGGAATGGCTTTATAAACAAGCACCTACGGATGTCCCAATCCTCAAACACTCTCTGCTTCATTCTGAAAAATGCTGCACTCGCAGAGCTCAGGTGGTGTTGTATTTCAGTGTCGATGTTGACTTTTGTAGAGAGGTGGCTGCCAAGGTAGCGGAAATGGTCAACGTTTTCTAATGTTAAACCATTAAGCTGTATTTCTAGCATTGCAGGGGGATTAGCTGGTGCCTGTTGGAAGAGCACTTTGGTTTTCTTGGTGTTCAATGAGAGGCTGAGCTTCTCGTATACTTCTGCGAAAGTGTTTAGAGTGGCTTGTATGTCTTCTTCTGAATGCGTACAGACTACGTTGTCATCGGCATATTGGAGTTCTATAACAGATGTTGTGGTGACCTTGGTTTTGGCTCTTAGTCTGCTGAACTTAAATAGCTTGCCATCTGTCCGATAGATGATTTCCACACCAGTGGGAAGCTTCCCATCAACAAGGTGAAGTACCATGGACTATCTAAAACTCCTTCCCCTTTGTCCTTACTCATTCCAGCCCTCTTTGTGTCTCACAGGCACCCCATTTGGAGAAGCTGCTGAAACTGGCTGGGCCCTTGGCGTTGCTGAGAGCCAACAGTAAGTTTGGAACAATTGTGTTATGCCTGTTCATTCCACCTTTTCCCATTCCTATGAGTACATTATCTCCTCTCCTCCTTTTATTTCTTTAGAGGTCCTTAAGAAAGGAGTGGTCATCCCTGACCTCGTCGGCGCCAGTGTGAGGAATCCCAAAATCACCATGCATGAGGTATTTGCCTAAAGACAAAGAGTGCTTGGGTTGTGTCTTCCCATATGGCAAGGGGTTGGACTGGATGGCCTTTGGAGTCTCTCCCAACCCTGGGATCCTATAATCCATAGTTTTCTTTGTTGAGCCAGTCCCTTTTTTCCCGAATTGTCTTTCACTCTTCCCAGCACGATCGCCTAGAGAGCGTCCCCCAGTCATAAAACAGAGAGCAGAAATTGTGTCTTATTTCCTTGGAGGGATGAGTCTTTACAACCCCGGACACAAAACAGCATATTTCCAAAAGGATAACTATGATTGAGGCATTTTGCAGATTAGCATCCTTTGGAAGAATGCAAGCCTGCTTGTAATTATATACAATTGGTAATCATGGCTGCAGTAATTGGTCCCCCTGCCCATGCCGTGGCAATACAATATCCATTATCCAAAATGCTTGGGACTAGAAGTCTGTTTTCTTTACGAATTTGGATTATTTTTAGTACACATCCTGAGATTTCTTAGAGATGGGACCTGAGTCCAAACACAAAATTTATGTGTGTTTCATATGCACCTTATACACATACCTTTAAGATACAGTAGAGTCTCATTTATCCAACATAAACAGGCCGGCAGGACGTTGGATACGTGAATACGGTGGATAACAAGGAGGGATTAAGGAAAAGCCTATTAAACATAAAATTAGGTTATGATTTTACAAATTAAGCACCAAAACATCATGTTATACAACACATGTGACAAAAAAGTAGTTCAATACACAGTAATGTTATGTTTTAATTACTGTATTTATAGTAGAGTCTCACTTATCCAATGCTCACTTATCCAGCATTCTGGATTATCCAACGCATTTTTGTAGTCAATGTTTTCAATATATTGTGATATTTTGGTGCTAAATTTGTAAATACAGTAATTACTACATAGCATTACTGCGTATTGAACTACTTTTTCTGTCAAATTTGTTGTATAACATGATGTTTTGGTGCTTAATTTGTAAAATCATAAACTAATTTGATGTGTAATAGTCTTTTCCTTAATCCCTCCTTATTATCCAACATATTCGCTTATCCAACGTTCTGCCGGCCCGTTTATGTTGGATAAGTGAGACTCTACTGTACTAATTTAGCACCAAAATATCACGATGTTTTGAAAACATTGACTACAAAAATGCGTTGGATAATCCAGAATGTTGGATAAGTGAAACTCTACTGTACCTTTAAGATATAGTAGAGTCTCACTTATCCAACATTCGCTTATCCAACGTTCTGGATTATCCAACACAATCTGCCTTTTAGTAGTCAATGTTTTTGTAGTCAATGTTTTCAATACATTGTGATGTTTTGGTGCTAAATTCATAAATACAGTAATTACTACATAACATTGCTGTGTATTGAACTTTTTCTGTCGATTTGTAAAAAATGGTACTTAATTTGTAAAATCATAATGTAATTTGATGCTTAATAGGCTTTTCCTTAATCCCCCCATATTATCCAACATATTCGCTTATCCAACGTTCTGCTGGCCCGTTTATGTTGGATATGTGAGACTCTACTGTAATAAAATACACAAACTGATTAATTTTGTGTGCGAAACAAAGTTGGACCATCAGATAACAAAGGTGTCACTCTCTCAGCCATCCCAAAGTTTGGATTATTTTGGAATTCTCGACTTGTAAATACTTTTAGAATAGATGGAGTGTTTTAAGGAAACATAAATGTCATGCAAAGCTGTCAAAAGCTAGAAAAATGGAACCATGAGGGATTTCAGCATCTTGGTTTGCTTCTCTGCAGGGCTATGTGGTATTAG
This sequence comes from Anolis carolinensis, assembly GCF_035594765.1. Taxonomy (NCBI): domain Eukaryota; kingdom Metazoa; phylum Chordata; class Lepidosauria; order Squamata; family Anolidae; genus Anolis; species Anolis carolinensis. The sequence continues at coordinate 249,349,613 of NC_085844.1, forward strand.
CGTCAGATCTACATCATCGTCTCCACAACGCCTTGTGACTTCTGGAAAGGACAAAGGCAAGGAAATGCATTTATGACCCACTGACATCTCAAGACTGTATGCTGCTTCATCTCCTTCCATGACATATTATGGGGTGACTATCTGTCGGGAGAGCTTTGATTGTGCCTTCCAGCATGGCAGAAGAAGGTTGGATTGGATGACCACTGGAGGTCTCTTCCAACTCTAGGATTCTATAGGAAGAGCTGTGCCTTGGCCATCCTTGGGTTTATGGACTGTTTTGTGATGACTTTCGAAATGACTGACAAATCAACCACAGACTTCCCTTTTGCCAGCACATCTGTATCCATTCGTACAGCAACATGGAGATGCTAAACAAGTGGGATTTCCTCTATCTCCAGAAGAAAAGTCTGAACTTGATCTTGGAGAGTGACCGGATCTCCTTCACCACCATCTCAATGCCTTTAGTATCATCACCATCAAAAAGAGCCTCTGAATCCTTATCATAATCAGGAGTGCCATGAATCCCACCCTCCTCGCTCCCAATATTTGTTGGGATGATAAATTCCCATTTCTGCATTAAATTGGATTTTCCTATGTGTTGGCCTTACCATTAAACAGTGATTTCACTGACTCTACACTGTAGAATTAATGCAGATTGACACCACTTTAATTGTCATGGCAATCGTGGGAGTTATAGTTTAACAAGGCCCTTAGCCTCCTCTGTCTCTGTCTCAACAAACATCTCCTAGGATTGCATATCATTGAGCCAGCAGAGTTAAAGAGGTGTCAAACTGTATTAATTCTACAATGTAGATGCACCCAGTCTTAGCAAGGACTATCATGGGTGGGAATTCAGTCACCTTTTAGGCCCCATCTACGCTGCCATATAAAATCCAGATTATCTGCTCTGAACTGGATTATATGGCAGTGTAGACTCATATAACGGCGCTCCATGCAGTCATGCCAGTGGCCACATGACCTTGGAGGTGTCTACGGACAACGCCGGCTCTTCAGCTTAGAAATGGAGATGAGCATCAACCCCCAGAGTCGGTCACGACTGGACTTAACATCAGGGGAAAAACCTTTACCTACCTTTTACCTAGACTCATATAATACAGTTCAAAGCAGATAATGTGGATTATCTGGTTCGATAAATTGGATTATATGGCAGCGGAGAAGGGGCCTTAGATGTCAATGGACTACAGGTCCCAGTATCTTTAACCAGCAAAACCAGTGGTGGGGAATTTTGGGACCTGCAGTTCACCAACATCTGTAAGGCTGCATGATTCTTTCCTTTGGGCATGGAGTTTGAGTGAGGATGTAAAACATGGAAATAATAATTACCTAAGATCCAGATCCACTGTAAAAAAGCAAAAGGTTTCACTTCCTTTTCACTGTATCTGTAAAATCGATCCCCAGCATGGGCAAACTTCAGCCCTCCAGATGTTTTGGATTTCGATTCCCACAAAATCTTACATGTGCTAATGAAGAATGAGTGTGACCTGGGGAGAATTTATTTCTCTCTCTTTTTGTATTATAATGTGTTTAATAAAGCTTACTTTCGAAAAGAAATCTGGACTATTTCTTTTTGTAAAGCGTACTTTCTAGCAGAAGAGGGATGAGGCGGTTTTGCCAGTTCCTTCCTCTGAAATAATGTCTTCCTGAGATTCACTGGTGGTCTCCCATCCAAGTAGTATCCAAGGCTGGCCAGGCTTAGCTCCCAAAATCACATAGGATGTGGTGCCTTTTGGATATTTACTCCTCAGCGGATTCAACTATGTCTTAGAACAGGTTATTCTTGAATGGAGATCACAGGAAATAGTAAACCATGTTTCCAATCCTTTTGGCTTCAAATGAGTCTCTATGATCTTTTGTGCTCCAGCATATTATTTTATTTTAATGGCAAATACAGGCATCCACACTATTGAATTAATGCACCTTGACACCGCTTTAATGCACTTTGACAGCCGCGGTGGCACAACGGGTTAAACCCTTGTGCCGGCTGGACTGCTGACCTGAAGGTTGGGTTGGTGACCTGAAGGTTGCAGGGGGTGAGCTCCTGTCTGTCAGCTCTAGCTTGTGGGGACATGGTAACACATCCGGGCGTCCACTAGGCAATGTCTTTGTAGACAGCCAATTGTCTCAGTATGTTCTCAAGTTGCTTCTGACACTTTATCCTTCTCTGCCAAAGAGGGCTGGTACTTCACCAAACTACAAATCCCAGGATTCCGTCGCATTGTGCCAGGAAAGTAACTTCAAGCTGCATTAATTCTATGGTCTAGATGGCTACCTTTTTGATCTCGAGTCCTTAGAAACCTTAGCTTCCCAATCTGCAAAATGGATTTTACAGGTTTGCTTCCCAAGTGATGGACGATGGCTGATAATTGGTCACGTCTAATGTCTTGACAGAAGGAAACATAATTACAGTACCTCTCTAACCATTATAGTGCTATGCTTTCTCTCTTTAAAGAGAATTAAAATATATCCCCTTAATTTGTTTCATAGTTGTTGGTATTTACCTTCCTGTTTTTGGTTTTGGGTTACATCTGTAACAAGTTGGAAACTTTCAAGGAAAATATGTCCAGTGTTCCCTCACTTATCACTGGGGTTAGGTTCCAAGACCACCTGCAATAAGTGAAAATCTGCAAAGTAGGGATGCTATATTTATTTTAAGATTTATACATTATTTTAATAGTTATACACTATTTTAAGTCTTTATCAACCAATCGTGTGTTGATAAATCGCCTCCTTCTCCTCCCGTTGCCGCTTGGGCTCCTTTTCTCTCCCTTTGGCTTCTCCTTCCTCCCTTCCTTAGGCTGTAAATTGTAATTTTTTATGAATTATTATAGTCTTTTAGAGTTTATTAAAAAACCACGAAACAGCGAATCCGCAAAAAGTGAACCGCCAAGTAGTGAGGGAACACTGTACTTGCTTTCAGTTGTTATAAAGTAGGTTGAAATTTTGCACACAGAATTGCAGAAAGGAAATCTGACAGCTTGGGCCCTCCAGGTGTTTTGGACTTCAACTCCCACAATTCCTAACAGCCTGCCAGCTGTTAGGAATTGTGGGAGTTGGAGTCCAAAACACCTGGAGGGCTCAAGTTTGCCCATGCCTGCTTTAGGGCCATGCATTTTTGCAGGGGGGAAATTCAACTCCCAGAACCCTTTATTTGGCTATGTATTCTGGGAGCTAAAACCCCACAAAAGAGGGTCTGTTCTTTGCTCAGCCCTTCTGCAGTTTGGAGGACTCTTAGCTTGGAGTGCACTCTTTGTGTTTGCACACAGGAAGAGGAGGGGTGAAGTGTCCGGCTAGCATCTGACCTTTGGATAGCCCTAGCCAAAGTTGTGCTTCATCATGAGCCACTGTTTGAATGCATTCTAGACTAAGATGAGGAAACACAGGGCATCAGAAAGGTGGCAATTAAATAAATGGGTCCAGATATAAACCAGACCCCGTCCTCTTTCCTCGGCAGCAGGAAAGGCCGAGAAAAGGGAGAAAAGGGGGCCAGGCTGTCCTCTTAGCCCGTCCCCTTCTCTGCAGCCAGGCTTGTGCTATAATAAGAGTCCCTCTTTGGCAGCTGTTTGGGTCCTTGGCTGCCTGCCACTTTCCAAGCAGCTGAAAAATAAAAAGGGAGCCTGTTGCTGCCTCCATTTCCCACGTCGGCTGCAGCTCCGTCTCGGCCCCACGGTAAGTCTGTGCCGTGTCTCCAAACCTTGGCCTGTTTCTGGGCTTGGTTGCTTCCCGTGACACCTGATTTGGGGAACCAAATCTAAGTTTGGTCCCACTTTTGCCAGACTCCATTTCCACTCATTAATCCATTTCCACCCTTTGTACTTCTTCGCCTTCCTTCCTTCCTTTGCAAACTGGAATCAGGGTCTCCTGCCTTTCTTGGGCACCCCAATTTCCATTTGCACCTATTTTCCATGCCATGGACCTAATGTTTCACAATCTGTGTCCCTGTCAGTGCTTCGTGGACATTGGGTGGATATTGGGTCATCTCAAGCTTTTGCAAACCTTTCACATGGATAGAGGTCACAAAGGACGGCTGTCCGGCTCCTTCCGGACAGCGTCCACCTTGCCTCGGATTCGGTGGCATCCGGCCAGGCCAATGGGCAGCTGGGACGCTTTAGGCCCAAGGCAGAGATGGGAAAAATGGCCTTTGGGCTAGATGGCCTTTGTGGTCTCTTCAAACTCTTGGATTATAAGAGAGTCAGCTTTGGGTGGACACGTTGCAAGGGTTTCCAAAATCTCGACAGCAGGCACGGGCAAAGTTGGACCCTCCAGGTGTTTTGGACTTCAACTCCCACAATTCCTAACAGCCTGTAGGCTGTTAGGAATTGTGGGAGTTGAAGTCCAAAACACCTGGAGGGTCCAACTTTGCCCATGCCCTTTCTCTGCAATTTGTTTCCATTGCTCTGCAGAGCAGCAGAAGGCAAGCTTCTCCCCTCCTCAATGGGACCTCCTTTCTCATATTGAAACATGGCTATCATGTCCCTCTCAACCTTCTCTTCTCCAAGCTAAACATCCCCTGCTCCATAAGCATTATATTATATTTTTATTTATTTATTTACAGTATTTATATTCCGCCCTTCTCACCCCAAAGGGGACTCAGGGCGGATCACATTACACATATAAGGCAAACATTCAATGCCTTAACATAGAACAAAGACAGAGACAAACGCAAGCTCTGAGCTGCTCTTGAACTCATGACTTCTTGGTCAGAGTGATTTGTTGATTTGTTGCAGCTGGCTTGCTTTCCAGCCTGCGCCACAGCCCGGTCCTATCATGTCCCTCTCAACCTTCTCTTCTCCAAGCTAAACATCCCCTGCTCCATAAGCATTATATTATATTTTTACATATATATTACCGTGTTTCCCCGAAAATAAGACAGTGTCTTATATTAATTTTCGCTCCCAAAGATGCTCTAGGTCTTATTTTCAGGGGATGTCTTATTTTTCTATGAAGAAGAATTCACATTTATTGTTGAACAAAAAAATGAACATTTATTATATACTGTACAGTAGTTGTCATCACAAGCCAGCATAACCAGACAAAATGTGAATCCTATCAAGAATTTCTTGTTACTATCAATATTTCCATGTACAACACTATATGGTACGTACATTTACCAATCTTGCATGCTCTGGTGTTCTGTTCGTTGGGCATGCTTCCAAACAAAAACTTTGCTGGGTCTTACTTTCGGGGGATGCCTTATATTTAGCAATTCAGCAAAACCTCTACTAGGTCTTATTTTCTGAGGATGTCTTATTTTAGGAGAAACAGGGTATATTATATTATATTATATTATATTATATTATATTATATTATATTATATTATTTATTTATTTACAGTATTTATATTCCGCCCTTCTCACCCCGAAGGAGACTCAGGGCGGATCACATTACACATATAAGGCAAACATTCAATGCCTTAACATAGAACAAAGACAGAGACAAACGCAGGTTCTGAGCTGGCCTCGAACTCATGACCTCTTGGTCAGAGTGATTTGTTGCAGCTGGCTGCAGCTGGCTGCTCACCAGCCTGCGCCACAGCCCAGCTCTGGAAACATGCTCAGCCATGGAAACCCACAGTGCACAGGTCACACTCTCTCAATCTCAGAGGAAGGCGAAGGGAAACTTGAAGGCACTAAACAACAGTCCCTCTCACCATATAATATTCCAGGTGAGAAGATCTGACACCATGTAACACTATTTTTGTTCCTGGGTTATAAATATAATTTCCTAATTGGTTTCCCTAATTGGGAAAAGTTTATTTTTATGACTGTTTTACTGATGTTGATGTCTTATTGATGTGTAAAATTGTTTTTACTGTTTTATCACTGTTATTGTATTTTTATGTCAGGCATGGCCCCATGTAAGCCGCACTGAGTCCCTCCGGGGAGATGGGGCGGGGTATAAAAATAAAGTTATTATTATTATTATTATTATTATTATTATTATTATTAAACTGCAAAAACTTTGTTCTTACTGGACATCCTGTAGCACATATTGCTACAGTTTCTCAATGAATATCTCATCGAATCTCAACCTAGTTTGTGGCATCTACAAAAACAAAGATTCTGGAGTATAACAATGACTTTCAAAGCAAGGACCGCACAATTAAACAGGAACAAACCAGGAACATAAAACATTTCACATTTTGTTACATAGTGTAATGCTTGGCTTCCAGACCTTTGATCATTTGGGTCACCCTTCTCTGGAAATGTTTCAACTTGTCCATATTTTTCTTGAACTGGACACAGAGTTATTATTCCCAGTGAGGGCTGACCAAAGTAGAATGAAATGGGACTATGATTTCCCTTGATCTTCTATATACTAGACTTCTACAAAAAGATATTGGAGTCCTCGTGGGGAACAAGTTAAACATGAGCCAACAATGTCATGCAGCGGCTAAAAAAACCCAATGGGATTTTGACCTGCATCAATAGGAGTCTGGTGCTAGATCTAGGAAAGTAATGCTCCCCCTCTATTCTTTCTTGGTCAGACCACACCTGCAATCTCATTGTGCCCAATTCTGGGCACCGCAATTGAAGGGAGATGTTGACAAGATGGAATGTGTCCAGAGGAGGGCGACTAAAATGATCAAGGATCTGGAGAACAAGCCCTACGAGGAGCGGCCTAAAGAGCTGGGCATGTTTAGCCTGCAGAAGGGAAGGAGATTCCACCTGAACATTAGGAAGTACTTCCTCACTGTGAGAGCTGTTCAGCAGTGGAACTCTCTGCCCCGGATTGTGGTAGAGGCTCCTTCTTTGGAAGCTTTTAAGCAGAGGCTGGATGGCCATCTGTCTGGGGTGCTTTGAATGCAATTTTCCTGCTTCTTGGCAGAAAGGGGTTGGATTAGATGGCCCACGAGGTCTCCTCCAACTCTAGGATTCTATAATTCTATGACTAGATTCCTATTGATGTAGCTTAGAATTGCATTGGCATTTTTAGCAACTGCATGACTCTCCTGACTTTGCTCTGGCATGGCATTATATGCCACCTTCTCATTTGCTTGACATGGATTATGTCTTCACTTCCACCCTTCAGATGCTGTCACTGATGTCCATGCGCTTGGGCATCCTGAGCAGAAGAGGAGCCCTCAGCGCCGTTGCCATCCGAACGGCGCATGGTCACGGCGGACATGGTGAGAGTGACTTCAAGTTTTAATCCTCTTAAAGTGACCCTGTGGTGACCCCATCATGGTCATCATGTTTTGTTGAGAAGGGGTTTGCCTTTGCCTTCTTCTAAGGCTGTTGCGCCCCAAGGCAGCGTGAACACTGGAAATTAGACAGAGACCAATAATCATATAATATCTTTATTAAAGCAAATATAAATTCAGGAATGCATATGCAGAAAGGATGAGTGGGAAATAGTCCTTTGTGATGAGGTATGAATAAGTCCAAAAAGATGAAGGAAAATGTCCAATATTATTGTCCAAAGTCCAAAACCGAAACACGCTCAAACTGTTGGGAAGTTTGAGCGGGGAACAACAAGGAAGCAAGGCTGAATAATAAGGTCCCCAGTCACTAGGAGATCGTGGATATCAAGGCAGGAACAAGACGAAGCAAAGATCAAACTTGATTCAGGAACAAGGCAAGGAAGTGAATTTACTCCGGTTTAAATCAGGAGTTGTGGCTCAGCTTGGCCACAGAAATAGAAGGCTTGGCTTGGTGAAATCAGGGAACTGGAGTCGGTGAAGCGTTCTCAGGAAAATGCTACGTTGACACCGCAAATTGTCTGCAGTGCAAGGCACTTTTATGGAACGAAGATCAGATCCCAACGAAGGGAGACCAAACTCCCCAAAGGTTCCCAAGGGAATCTTCTTATCCACAATCCCCTCGGGATGCCAAGCAGTTACTCCTTCTAAGCCCTTGTTTTTCTGATCTCTGGTGATGCAAAAACTCCTTTCGGTTGAAGGGCACAGTCTCTGGGAAACTCTGGACATCTGGCTCAGCCAGGGGAGTAACATCTCCAGTATCTCTCCCAATTAAGGAAGCATCTGAACTATCAACAGCCAGCAGCTGTAACTGAAAGGAGCTGGGAGAGCTGGGCAAAAGGTCCGAATAAGCTTCATCCTGGTCAAAGTTCATTTCTGGATCAGGTTCAGAAGCCAAAGGTGGCTGGGGTATGACAAAGGCTGAGAGAGTGTGAGCTACCCAATGTGGGTTTCCATGGCTGAGTGGTTTTCCATAGCCAGAGTATAATGCTCAAACAACTACACCATGCTGGCTCATATATCCTTTCCTGTAATGCAGCTTCCTCCAAACCTGGCTTCTTAGCAGGACTACAACCACCATCATCCCCAGCCATCGCTGCAGAATGAATATGGTGTGATTCCCCACTTTAATTGCCAATGCTATGGATTCTTGAGAGTTGTAGTTTGCACTCTTTGGCCGAGAAAGCAAAACACTCTTATTATAAAAATTGGATCTGCCATATATTCCATAGCATTGAGCCATGGCAGCTCAAGTGGTGTCAAAACTGCATTCATTCCACAGTGCAGTAAGATTGCATCAAAATCTGGGGAAACAACAACAACAACAGCAATAAAAATATTGTCAACAATCATAGGCTATCACTCGCGGCCAAGTATGATTATTACTGTATATACTCGAGTATAAGCCTAGTTTTTCAGCCCTTTTTTAAAGATTGAAAAAGCCCCCCTCGGCTTATACTCGGGTGAGGGTCCTGGTTGGCTTATATTTGGGTCAGCTTATACTCGAGAATGTATGTACATTTATTATTTGTACATTTATTATTTTTCTCTATTATTATTGGTATTATTACATTTATTATTTTTCTCTATTATTGTTGCTACTATTACATTTATTTTACTCTATTTTTATTATTATTAATACATTTATTATTTCACTCTGATCTTATTATTATTTTCGCATTTATTATTTTACTCTATTTATTATTACTTGTATTATTTTCCTGTATTTATTATTATTATTATTACATGTATTATTTTACTCTATTATTATTAAAAGGATACATAAGCACATTTACATTGAAGAAGAGGAGAATAAGGATTTGATCAGAGTTGGACAGTCTTATCTTAAAATTGAGCTTTATGTAAACATTCAAAAACATTTAACCTACTGATGCCTCAATTAATGTAATTTTATTGGTATCTATTTTTATCTCTGAAATTTACCACTCTCGGCTTATACTGGAGTCAATGTTTTCCCAGTTTTTTTGTGGTAAAGTTAGGTGCCTCGGCTTATATTCGGGTCGGCTTATACTTGAGTATATACGGTATATGTCAACAATAGCAACTTATTGGGTGGAAGAGTTGTTGCAAATCTAGCTGCTCTTCCTAGCATGCCCACAAGAGGGCCATTTACGTGACCCTTTGATGTTCAAATCACAGAATGTTTAGGGACCCTAAAGGACATCTAGTCCAACCATTGCTCTTACAAGAACCCTTTTTTAAGAAACTCCCAACAAAAAAGAGATTCCCCTATCTTCTCAAGGAGGACGTTGTAGTGCAGGCATGGGCCAACTTGGGCCCTCCAGGTGTTTTGGACTTCAACTCCCACCATTCCTAACAGCCTACCGGCTGTTAGGAATGGTGGGAGTTGAAGTCCAAAACACCTGGAGGGCCCAAGTTGGCCCATGCCTGTTGTAGTGTGTAATGTATTATTATTATTATTATTATTATTATTATTATTATTATTATTATTATTTTATTATTATTATTTTATTATTATTAAAACATATAAAATATTAATTCAGCTAATTGAGTGATGAAAGTCAATGCTGACATATCTGTGTTGTTAGGAATTGTTTCTCTCTTTGTTGACAGTCACCACCCAGGAGGACCTCTCCGTGCCCCTTTACTATGACAAGCGCAGTTATCCGCTGCCAGACACCCCGTTTTGCAAGGATCTGGATGTCACGCAGAAGGCCCTCAAGGAGAAGGAGAAAGGCTCCTGGGCACAGCTGAGCAACGAGGAGAAAGTGGCCTGTAAGTAGGATGCAGCTGAAGACATGCTCCTGGAGATGCTTCCAACTCATTTTACGCAAGCGAAGCTGAGACTGGGTGGCCATCTGTCAGGGGTGCTTTGATGATGCCTTTCCAACATGGCAGAATTTAGTTGTACTGGAAGACAATCTTACAACTATGATTCTATATGATGGCCTTCAAAGGCAAAACTGGGAGGAGGACTGGCTTTTACTGAAGGGAAGCCTAGGCTAGTTGGCCATCTGTCGGGGGTGCTTTGATGGTGCCTTTCCAACATGGCAGAATTTAGTTGGACTGGAAGACAGTCTTACAACTATGATTCTATATGATGGCCTTCAAAGGCAAAACTGGGAGGAGGACTGGATTTTACTGAAGGGAAGCCTAGGCTGGTTGGCCATCTGTCGGGGGTGCTTTGATGGTGCCTTTCCAACATGGCAGAATGTGGTTGGACTGGAAGACAGTCTATGATAAAACTGGGAGGAGGGCTTACCGTCAAGGTGGCAATGGGAAACGAAGCCAGAACTAAATTTCTGGAGAACAGCCTTTGGAATCAAGCATGGCTTTAATGGGGATTCTGGGATCTGCAGTCCAATCATAAGAAAAGCTAGGAAAGAAGCAAGACCCATTGAAAAACAGTAGGGCAATCTATCCTTGAATCCCATATTGGTCTGAACAAGGTCGTGTGAATCTGGTGTGGCTACACGACTCATTTGTAGTGTTGTGATACCACTTTAAGTGCAATGGTTCTGCTGCATTAAATCCTGGGAGTTGTAGTTTGGTAAGACACTTGCAGTTCTCTGTTTGTTGTTGTGGGCCCTAAAAAATTCTAAGGTGAACGTCATGGCAAGATTGGTTCAGAGAGGGTCTGCCTTTGCTTTCCTCTAAGGCTGAGAGAGTGTGACCACCCCAAAATCTCTATCCCATTCCCAATTTTCTGCTAGACAACCATAATCCTTGGCGGGGAACTAGAGCTCCCTAACAATGCAATTTTCCAACATTATTATATTTTGAACTTGTTTCCCCAAAACTTCAGACATCGAGGATCCTGGAAGCTGAAGTTCAATACGTTTGGAGGACCAAAGGCTTAGGATTGCATCTGCTTTATGAAATTAATGCAACTACTGTGCCTCAATGCTATGGAGTCCTGAGAGTTGTAGTTTTCACAAGGCCTTGAACAGGCCTGGGCAAACTTGGGCCCTCAAGGTGTTTTGGACTTCAACTCCCACAATTCCTAACAGCCTCCCGGCTGTTAGGAATTGTGGGAGTTGAAGTCCAAAACACCTGGAGGCCCTAAGTTTGCCCATGCCTGGTCTTGAGCCTTCTCTGACTTGCCAAACTACAAATCCCAGAATTGCATTGCATCGAGCAATTCCAGAAGTGTCAAGCTGCAGCACAGATGCACCTTCAGGATACTATGCAAGCTCTCCTAACAACAAATCCCAGTTAGGTGGCTCAGAGGTACAGCAGTTAAAGTGGTATAAAAGTGCAATGATTATGTCGTGCGGTCATCAAGGAAAGGGGGGAAATGGGAGCTCCAGCATGAGAGAGGCCTATGATGACGTGGGTCTCCCTCCCTCATTTATGTCCTTTGCAGTGTACCGAATAAAGTTCCACCAGACCTTCAGCGAGATGAACAAGCCCAGCAACGAATGGAAGACCGTCCTGGGAGGGATCTTCTTCTTCTTTGGCGTCACCGGATTAATCGTTTGGTGGCAACGGAAGTTTGGTATGTTGGCCCTTTTAGGAAGCAACCCCTGGCAGTGAGACCAGGAAGAAGCCTGTTGGCAGAAACCCAGGCAAGTGATAGCCTGAGCTTCCCATTGTGAGTCCCTGCTGTGGTGAGCATTCAGATCAGGCCCAATTGAAATTAGCCAGCAAGCAAGGAGAGAAGGTGATTTTCATCCAAGGAAGATTTTATTATCTGCAGATAAGATGCTAGCTAGTGATTCATTCACAAAGTAGATAGCATCCAGAATATAGTTTCACAACCCTTTTTATACACAAGCTGGCATAGGCTGCAGCCAAGCCTCTAATTCCGACCAGTCACAGAGAGGGGCTTGGCTCACTGGCCAGCGTGGGCTGGGACAAGGGATGATTAAGTGTCGATAAATGGGGTTCCTTTTATTGAACAGGAAAAATAACAAAGTGATTGAGGGCATCTCTGGCCCTACCCAAGCATACTATTGTCTTATGAGATGAACATGGCATGGCCCATAACTAGGGCTGGCCTGGCGATTCCAGAGCCCAGAGAAACAAAACATCATACGAGGGCTATCCACAAAGTAGGTTACGTTTTGGATTTTAAAAAGGACAAAGTATAGGCGAAATCATTTACCATATGCAGCTGAAAGACACACCTCAATAATACAATCTCAGGTAATCCCTATTGAAATCTAGGCACGTCTCATATAGATAAATGAGTTTGAAAAGGTCTGCCCCAGTAAATTTGCCGCCTCTCTCCTCCGTTTCCAACAATGGGGACGTGGCTGGCAGCGCGGCATTTTGGCTACGTTGCAGGAAGGGAGAAGGGGGAAGAGCTGAGGACACAAGCAGGGAATTTACTGGAGCAGTACTTTTCAAACTCATTTATCTATATAAGACGTGTCTACATTTCAATGAGGATTACCTGAGATTGTATTATTGAGATGTGTCTTTCAGCTGCATATGGTAAATGATTTCTCCTATACTTTGTCCTTTTTAAAGTCTAAAATGTAACCTACTTTGTGGATAGCCCTCGTATATTAATACAATCATGCAAAAATGACACAGGATGGGTTTTGGCTGTAGAAATGCTGATTCCTTCCAATGCGAGCGGTCCCGTTCATCAAAGGTGCAGGGTGGTGAAATTGGTTTTTCCCCAGAGGGCGGGGAGAGGTGATCTCCCCCACCTGAATAGAAGTATTGTGTTGCAATGTCCAGGTAAAGTCCAAAGATATAGATGAAACTGGGAACTTGATGAGGAAGTTCCCAGCTTAGTTTCTTTTCCCCAGGCTATACAATGGTGTGGGATGCAAGACATCTTTGGGTTCAGGAACATGGTTTCTTCCAAAGTGAAGGAATGGGGATCTCAGGAGTATAAAACTTTATATAGGCAAAATAGGAACACATAGGAAAAACATGGAGCATTTAGGGAAAATTATATACATGAGAGACATAGTTTTCCAAAGTACCTTTAACAAGCCAGGCTTTCCAATAAGCCATGGCCAGGGGTAATCTAAGGAGTGCTGTTTACATTTCATTGGGTTAGTGCTCTGGCAGGCACCAGAGAGAGAGAAAAGAGAAAAAAAAGGAGACTTCGGTGAGCAGGGACCTGGCCTAGGTAAACTAGACATGCCAAGGACCCAGGGCTGGTTTTCTCATGCAACAGGTATGAGAAGGAAGACGTGGCAGGATGTGTAAGAGGGGGGAGCAGTCTTGCAATCTGGGAGTCCTTCTTAGGAACAATCCATAGGTTGCAAAAGGCCAACTATGTTGACCCCAAGTGACCATGGAGAGCTGCACACCCTTGCATTTGGTTACCGTTGTATGCCTTCAAGTCGTTGCCAATCCATGGTGACTGTAAAATCTCCTTATTGCAAGGCTTTCTTAGCAAGGTTTGCTCAAAGGAGCTTTCCCCTGGCCTTCCTGAGAGAGTGTGACCCTTCTGAGCCTATAATGGCCCGATGTGTGTATGTTTGTGCCTTCGAGTCCCTTGTTAACTTAAGTCAACCCTATGAATTTCTAGGATTTCCTTCCTACTCTGGAGGTTTCTAAGCAGAGGCTGGGTGGTCATCTGTCAGGACTGCTTTGGTTGTGTTTCTAATAATTCCATATGTGTTGTCAAAGGCTTTCATGGCTGGGATCACAGGGTTGTTGTGTGTTTTCCGGGCTGTATGGCCATGTTCCAGAAGCATTCTCTTAATTTGTAAAATCATAATGTAATTTGATGTTTAATAGGCTTTTCCTTAATCCCTCCTTATTATCCAACATATTAACTTATCCAATGTTTTGCTGGCCCGTTTATGTTGGAGAAGTGAGACTCTACTGTATATCTCACAACCTCTGAGGATGCCTGCCATAGATGTGGGTGAAATGTCAGAAGAGAATGCTTCTGGAACATAGCCATACAGCCCAGAAAACTCACAGGAACTCTAATGCATGGTCCTTCCAGATAGTCACGTAACCCAGAATATCAAGGCAGAAAATCCTACAATATCTGCTTTCAAGTGGGTTATCTGAGCCCACACTGCCATATATTCCAGTTCAAAGCAGAAAATGTGGGATTTTTCTGTGGAAGGGGCCACAGATGTTTTTAAAGAAGGAATTCCAAGCAGGCAGCAACTGTAAATGACAATGGATTATTATTATTTATTTTATTATTATTTACAGTATTTATATTCCGCCCTTCTCACCCCAAAGGGGGACTCAGGGCGGATCACATTGCACCCATATAAGGCAAACATTTAATTCCTTAACATAGAACAGAGACAGAGACAAACGCAGGTTCCGAGCTGGCCTCGAACTCATGACCTCTTGGTCAGAGTGATTTGTTGCAGCTGGCTGCTCACCAGCCAGCACCACAGCCCGGCCCCGTTTTTTACTGCTGCACATTACATTAGTCAGCAAATACTTTTTTTGGATTTGAGGTTTTGAAAATAGGGGTGCGCATTAGATTCGATGGCGCATTAGACTCAAGTAAATACGGTAAAAGCCCTGTCCTGTGCAGTGTTGTGTGTATGCGCAAGCTGCTTGCAGTGCCAGATGCTTCCCAGCAGTGGGAGCCCCATCCTTCTCTCCTTAATCCCAATTATTTTCCCCAACCACTCAGTCCAGGCCTCTTGCCCACAGCGGAGGATGTGTTCCTGGACCTTTGGAGAGTAAACAACACCCTCCCGCCCCCCTTTCCAACCCCAAAGACATGTCAGCTTGCACTCCCAAACATCAGGGTTGGGAGGAGGAACAAAGGCGCCGCTTGTTTGCCTTGCGCTCCGGTCAGTCCCTTGCGGCCGGTTGCAAAGGAGCTGTTTTCTGGGGATTTGCAAGAGCCGTCCATCTGTCAAGTCAAGGGTATGGAGGCCATTGGGAAAGAAGAGGAGGAGAAAGGAGGAGAAAGGACAACCACTGCCATATAGTACATTATATGCTGGGCAAGGGCCAATTTGGGCTCTCCAGGTGTTTTGGACTCCAACTTCACTACACTTTGCACTTTGCAGCAGGATGGCTTTCTGCCCGTTTCTGGCCTGGTGTTGAGACCAAAGGTCTGCTTGAAGTGGGAAGGTTCATCCTTGTTCCCTATGAAATTGCTTTAGGTCAGAAGTGGAAACAGAGATGCCAGTGCACTGCAACACACAGCATGCCTTGCCGCTGCCAGGGGCTACTGAGAACCGCAGTCCAAAAACTTCCAGAGATTTGCATGATATATCCACACACTTACGCACCATGTTAATGTGGAGCTAGTCTTTTGAGATCACGGATAGGAATCACATTGGTGTCCCTGCGTTGTCCGTAGACACCTCCAGGGTTATGTGGCCGGCATGACTGCATGGAGCGCTGTTACCTTCCCGCCAGAGTGATACCTATTGATCTACTCACACTCTGGGGGTTGGTGCTCATCTCCATTTCTAAGCCGAAGACCCGGCGTTGTCCGTAGACACCTCCAAGGTCATGTGGCCGGCATGACTGCATGGAGCGTCGTTACCTTCCTGCCAGAACAGTACCTACCGATCTACTCACATTGGCATGTTTTCAAACTGCTACGTTGGCAGAAGCTGGAGCTAACAGCGGGAGCTCACTCCTCTCCCCGGATTCAAACCACCAACCTTTTGCTCGGCAAGCTCAGCAGCTCAGCAGTTTAACCACTACATGGCAGTGTAGACTCATATACTCCAGTTCAAAGCAGATAATGAGGATTATCTGATGTAATAATCTGGATTATATGGCAGTATAGAAAGGGCCTGCAAGTCTAAGAGAAAAAAAGTGGGATACAAATATAACAGTAACAGTCACTGTAACAACACTATGTAACAACATCTGAAACAAAAATATGTTCCTGGTTTGAATGTGTTATTCCCTGTTTAATTATGTGGTCCTTACTTTGAAAGTACAGTAGAGTCTCACTTATCCAAGCTAAACAAGCCAGCAGAAGCTTGGATAAGCGAATATCTTGGATAATAAGAAGGAAAAGCTTTTCCATGTTGTTATGATGGAACAAATTAGAAAATGACATTTATAACCCAGGAACAAAAATCATGTTACATAGTGTAATAACAGACCATTCATTCCTGATTGGTATCTAGCAGCAGCTCAGTAGAGCCTGAGGCTGGATCCGCACTGTGATATAATCCAGATTTTCAAAGCAGACTATATATATATATATATATATATATATATGCTTTGAACTGGATAATATGAGTCTGCACTGCCATTTAATCCAGTTGAGAGCAGATAATCTGGATTTCATATGGCAGTGTAGAAGGGGCCTGAGATTAGATCTACACTCCCCTATATCCTAGGATCTGATCCTGTCTTATTTACTTTGAACTGAGTTATATGAGTCTACACTTCCCGATAATCTGGGATAAGACAATAATATGTGTTCAGACGGTGGAATATAAGGCAGTGTAGATCCATCCTGAATGAAGTTAGAAACTGCATGACATGGTCAGCATAGACCAAGCATGGGCAAACTTGGGACTTTCAGGTGTTTTGGACTCCAACTCCCACCATTCCTAACAGCCTCAGGCCCCTTCCTTTTCAGCCTCAGCCGCTTAAGCGGCCGAGGCTGAAAAGGAAAGGGCCTGAGGCTGTTAGGAATGGTGGGAGTTGGAGTCCAAAACACCTGGAGGGCCCAAGTTTGCCCATGCCTGGCATAGACTCATCTAATGCAGCTCAATGCAGTTAGCATTCTTATTTGGAGGAGCAATGCCAGTTCTTTTTGCTGCTGGGTCCTTATGCAGAATGTCCAGGGAAGAATTCATTAATCTCAGTGCCTGGGATCGAGGTTTTGGCTGTTTTTAAAAGGGTGATATCCAAAGAAAGACATCTTCCCGCCTCCCGTAGCATGGCTCTAACTGCTGCGCATCATGCATTAGTCATGCGGACGCTAGGATCGGCCTCCGTGCTGGGTAATTCTAGGGGAGCATTATCCAGATTTCTCAAAGGCTGAGACTCATTTTCTTTCGCTTCCGAATTAAAATGGAAGTCACGTTGCATCTTTTCCCCGCTCCCTCTCTTTCCACAGGGGGGGAAAAGTTTACTTTCGAAAGGTGAATGGGCCAGAAATGTTTTCGGAAGCGTTGGAGAGGCTTCTGGGAATTTCTAAACTTTCAGGATTATCTGATTCCCAGGTGGAAGGCGGGGCAGTGAGTCCTGAGAAGTGAATAATCGATATAGATATTGGAAAATGAGCAACTCTCAGGTGTGGCAATGGGAAAGTACCTGTAGGATATTCCAGGAAAAGCCAAGGCAGTGCAGTGATTTGCATTTTGAACTGCTACAACCAGGGATCATGATTTAAATGTCTGCTGAGCCGCGGAAATCTAGTTGAGGACCTTGGTTAAGTCTTCTTCTCTGGATGTTTTAAAACATAGGGATGGACATCTATCAGGAGTGCTTTCATTGTATATCCCAGCATGGCAAATTGGATGGGTTGGACTGGATGAGCCTTGGGGTATTTTCCAACTCTATGATTTTAGTCACATTTTCTCAGCCACAGAGGGAGGTAATGAGAGGTCTTGAAAGTTGTTGTGGAAGAGTGCCTTGAATGATGGAAACACCAGGATATAACACTCCGTCATTCTTCACAAACAAGCTGGATGGACATCTATCAGGAGTGCTTTCATTGTACATCCCAGCATGGCAAATTGGATAGGTTGGACTGGATGAGCCTTGGGGTATTTTCCAACTCTATGATTTTAGTCACATTTTCTCAGCCACAGAGGGAGGTAATGAGAGGTCTTGAAAGTTGTTGTGGAAGAGTGCCTTGAATGATGGAAACACCAGGATATAACACTCCGTCATTCTTCACAAACAAGCTGGATGGACATCTATCAGGAGTGCTTTGATTGTATATCCCAGCATGGCAAATTGGATGGGTTGGACTGGATGAGCCTTGGGGTATTTTCCAACTCTATGATTTTAGCCACACTCTCTCAGCCTCAGAGGGAGGTAATGAGAGGTCTTGAAAGTTGCTGTGGAAGAGTGTCTTGAATGATGGACTATGAAAGACCAGGATACAACACTCCATAATTCTTCACAAAAAATGCCATCCTATGGTCTAATTTTGAAAGTTAAACAGGACAGTGGCTTATTATTGCTGTGTGTCATCAAGTCATTATGTTGACTTAGGATTTGCTCTTGCCTTTCTCAGAATGAGACAGTGTCACTTACTTAGTAGACATGCCCAAAAAATCGTTTTGAATCGTATATCGGAATTATTTCGGATTGTTCTCGCTTTTTGATACGCATTCCGAGACATTGTCTCACAGCACAACCAGCAATGTAATTCGAACCATTGTTGGCCCATTCTCTAATTGTCTCTTAATGTTTCGTTAATTTTTTTTCCCCAAAATTTTTTTAAAATATATTTTTTAAAATATATTTTTTTAATTTTTTTTGTTTCTGCAACCTACCTAGAATGGGAGCTTAGCGCAGCCTAACATGGCTGCCGCTCCCCGGCCAATCAGAAGCTTCCACGATGGACGCAAAGGTGGGGGCTAGAGTTGATGAGGATAGCTCAAGAAATGAGGGCGGGAGAGCCCTGTAAAAGTCCACCCCCCCCCCCCCCCGGTTCCTTTTTTCCCCATTTTAGAAACATTTAGAATCATTACGAATTTTCGGAAATATCCGAAATTTTTGGGTGAAAAAATCGGAAATACTTTCCATATCGAAGCGCCAGCGCCCCCTACTTTAGAAACGAGAATTGAAACATTTTTTTCATCAATCGGACGTGCCTATTACTTAGGATGGATTTTCGTGGTTGAGCAGGGATTAAAACTCTAGTGTCTAATGCTCAAGCATTAGATGGAATATTTCCAAAAAGAAATACCAGGGAGGACTATGGATGATGCCTTCCAGAAATCCTGTGGGGATATTGCAGTCAATATTGAACAGGTTTCTTATAAACCAGGTTTCAAGCAGCCTAATCCAGGCCAGCATTGTGCAGTTGTTCAGATACTGGATTACAGTGCTGCGCCTACATCATCAGGGTTCGAATTCTTGCTCAGCCTTTGAAACCCACTGGCAGACAGACCTTGGATAAGTTGCACTCCCTCTCTGTCTTAGGTAATAAGAAACTTCATGCGATTAAAACTTGGCAAGGAAACAGTGATAGGGTTATTGCAAGTCAGAGTGGACTTGAACACACAGAACAACTAAAAATCAGATTCTGGAACAGCTTGTGCAGCCACAGGCTGAGAGTCAGGAGTTTGTAGTCTTCAAAACGGGAACTTTACCAAGATTTGTCTTTGATCCATGGCTAATGCTGAGCTCCACTAGTGTTTTATGCCAGGGGTGGGATCGCAAGTTACCAATGTGATTCTTTCACCACCCTGGTCATGGAAAGGGCACCACAAGTTTGCTAAGCGACTACTGAGCCTCAGAAAACAAGAGTGAAACCTTCATCTTGACTTATTTTTGTCCTCCATGATCTCCATCTCACCCAGCATTTCTTTCTTTTCTGCCCCTTCTTGTGCCCACAGTGTTCCCTCCCAAGCCGCACACGCTGTCAGACGAGTGGAAGGCGATGCAAGTACAGCGCATGCTGGACATGCACATTAACCCTGTGCAGGGCTTCGCGGCCAAGTGGGATTACGAGAAGAAGGAGTGGAAGAAGTAGGAGCGGAAGAGGAAGAGAATCCAAGGAAGGATCACCTGGCATCCTGGCCCTCCACTGTGACTTGGTCACTCAGGGGAAGCAGATCTCCTGCTGCCAACTCACTCACCTGTCCACCTTTAATTCCTCCTTCTGGATCGCTTTCCTGTGGTTCGGGCCTTTTCCGTCCAGTTTTCCGGCCTCCTTTCCTTGGATCTTGCTTTCTTGCTGCCATATTTGAAGAAGTCAAGCCAGACAGGAAAGTGTTCAGACCTAAACCCCTTTGTGTGGCCTTTGTTCAGTTGGCACCTCTTTAAAATGGTCTTCTCTGCGCACAATAAAACACTACATAGAACCCCAGATGTGTTGTCTCTCTTTTAAGTAGCACAGGGGAGAGGAAGACGAAAGCAAGGTTTTTTTTGGTTAAATTTAACATTAGGCTGAATCTTTAGTGAATGTAAAGAATATAGCCTTATTTTGATTTCAGCCCTGGGTCCATCGAGTCCAGAGCTGGACAAAGAGCACTCCTAAATCCTGGGGCGATGTTTGTAGTCCTGAGCCTCACAAAACAAATCACATTTCCTGGAAGCCTCTCGGGGCAGATATGCATTTGCACTATTTAACCTTTTAAATAAGCTTGTTTTCCAAACCAGAAATGCATTTCTAGACCAAAGTTGCCTTCTGCCAATGTAACCCTTTACAGTCTACTCCACTTCATTAGACACAATTAATTGTGACTATGTTACTGCATATGGAAAGCATGTCTTTGAGCCTTTACCCTACCTTGTGAGTTTCCTTGTATTCCCATCTTTCAGTCTCTTGGTCAGCCCCTTCTATAAGATCTTTTCCTGGATATTTAGGAATTCAATTCCCATCATCATTCACTAACAGGAGGGAACAAAATTGGGGAAGGCTGCTCTATGGACTTGCATGATCCTTAGAATCAGAAGGCTGGAAGGAGTCTCATGGGCCACTGATTCCAGCCTCAATGCACAAACTCCAGCTGGAGCACACCCTCATTAATGCCTGATAGGACCACTTTCAACTCTATTCAAGAGAGTGCCATCCAGCCTCTTTTTGAAGGTGTCCAGATCAGGAAACATCTCCTTATTTTTAGGGAATTGTTCCCACAGCTGAACCACTCTTACTATCAAGTTCCGTCTTCTAATGTTCAATTGAAGTCCACCCTCCTGTCACTTCAAACCACTAGAACTGGTCCCAACCAGATAATAGGCCTGCCTTGGGTATTATATACTATTTGGGGTATAATTTAAGAGGGCCATCACGCCTACTCCTCAGTCTCCTCTTCACCAGGCTGAACATGCCCAGCTCCTTCAACCTTTCTCATGTGTTTTGTTCTTATCATCCTCGTTGCCCTTCTCTGAACTGATCCAAGATCTTATCTAGATCCTTCTTAAAATGATGTGCCAAGAACTGAACACACTTCTCCAGATAAGGCGTGACCAATGCGGAATATAGGGAACTATGACTTCTCTTGATTTGGAAACTCTGCTTTCTATTCATGCAAGCCTTTCCAAGCTCCATACGGACCCAGGACTTCGGCCTTCCCCAGTGTCCCGAGTTTCTTTCAACTCTCCCGATTGCTGGACTTAAATGCGCTGAAATGCCCAAGAACATGAGAGGATATTCAAGAAACCCACACGAAGATGCAACTCACAGTTTTATTAAACTCGAACTTTCACCACACAAAATAACGGGTTCGTGTAGGGCCTGAAAACAATGGATGGGCGGGTGATCGGAAGGTGCAGCACGGACACTTTAAATCAAAAAGGAGCTGGGAGGGAACCCCAATGCATTCCGCTTTTGCCGGGAAAGGTTCATGGTAATGAGGTTAACTGGGATATACTGGAGTCGGGAAGGTTTCAGGGTGGGGGGCAGAGTACAGCCAACACACATAAATACAGACATACAATTAACAAAAATAGTATTATTGTACTGAATAAAAACTACTCTTCAATATATATACAGCTGAGCCTGTACAGGGCAAGGGCGGGAGAGGGAAGGGGCAGGCGAGCTGCAAGGCGGCCCTCGTGTTGGCGGCGCCGGAGGGTCCCAAATGGCAGCCTGGGCTGGTTGGAGAGGGAGCCCAGGGCTACGACCAGGGTTGGGAGAAGGGCAGGAGGGGGCTCTATCCCCTCCCCTCCCCTGCCAGCAAGCTCAGCCCAAACATCTTTGGCCCACCACTCCCATAGGCAGCCCCCAATCCCTTGGCTGCTGCAGAGACCAAGGGAGACGCACGCCAATCCACTCTTGCCTCTCTCCCAACCAAGCCCCGTGTCCTGCAGAAACGGCCCCTGCGTGCTATCGCCTTGGCCTACCATGGCAACCACCAGACGAGGCTGGCAATTATTGCGAAGAAGCACCGAGGTGGTGCCATCAGACAAGGCCCAGCCTCATATCTAGGGCTACCCTGCATCCCCCCACCCCCATCCCGCTCTGCTTCCACAGAAGCCTGTTCATCCGAACCCACTTGGCTCCCCATCCCTGGCAGCCTTCCTGTCTCCAGTGGCTCTCCCACTAGTAAGAGAGCCCACAAGAACCCCTGGCCCAACATTACACGGGCAGCAGCCATTTCTGCCTCATTTGCGCTTGGGAAAGCAGGGGTCACGCATCCACTTGCGCTCCTCTTCTCCATCCTACTCTCTTCTACCAAGGATTCATGCACTGCCTGGGCTGCCTGGCCTCGCACACACTATTGATGCTCACTTTTTCCTGGAAGTACCCTGGAGGGTCCCCAGAGAGCCAGCCTCACAATTAGCCGCTGATTGTAAACACCTTCCATAGCCTGCCATGGTGAGCGAGTTCTCTTTCTCTCTGCGGCCCTACTGCTCCCTCCCCATCTTCTGCCTGCTCTCTTTTGCCACAAGCAGAAGATGTGGAGCAAACTAGGCCTGGCCCTGGTCTTGGGATCTCTTCCCATTGCAGAGAAGGCATTGAGGCACCTCTCTCAAAGCGGGACAACATGGGGACCATGACCACCCCAACCCTCTACCTGGTTCCCTGTCCATTTTGGCGGCCTCATTCGAAACCTCCGCTGGCTGCGGCTCCTGGCAGGTGCTGCGCCCCAATCCCAGCTGCCTTGACCTGCGACTGCCCTGCCCAAAGCGCACACAAATTCCGGTCCAGTGCAGACATGCAATAGCTGTTTGGAGAACAAAGACGACAAAACGGTGCAGCCTTCATGTGCATGGGGTGGGTTTGAGGCATATAGGGACATGCACGAAGAAGAAACACAGTGGCTTGACTGGGTTGCCCCAAGGTCTCGGATGCAGAGAAAAGGGACACATGTTGCAGAGGATGCATGAAGGAGGAGGAGGACCAGGAGCAGGAGGAAGGGGAAATCTGGGAAAGCTAATGTCGGGGAGGGCTGCCTGTTTTTTTACTGAAGGGAGAGGGGCCTGAAGGGGGCACTCTAGGCAGCAGCCTCAGCACCAGAAGTTATTTTGTATGAAAAGAGCCCCCACAGGCGCCTATCCATCTCCCTTCTGCACCAGATAATATAAGTTCTAAACAAATACTGGCCTCAGCCTGGGTTTTGGGGGGGGGGGGGGCTGAAAGAACTTGACAGATAGAAGAAAGACCCAGGCACTGATCCTGCCTCCCCCTCCCCGCCCAAAAAAACAAAAAACAAAGGAGCCCAGGAGGAAGAGCTGAGCCAGCATTTGGGTGGGAAAAGAAGCCGTGTGGCCCTTTGTGCCCAACGGTCCTTATTTCTGACCATCATCCCTCCTCCGTCTCCACTGTCTGCATCTTAAGATCCAGGTCTCCAGATCAGGGCTGGATGGGGTCTTCTCTGGTGTTTTGGGGTCCAGGAGACCCAATCCCTCCCCTCACTCCACCTGCTCAGCTCAGAAGACCTTGTGACACGTTGAGAGAGAGAGGGGGGATATTATAGGTTGCAAAGACCTTGTGGGAATGCCCCTGTGCTTTGGGCTGATCTGGAGGGACATTAAAACAACAGTCAAGATAAATACCAGGCTGTGGGTCAGCGTGCCTGACACAATCGGGAAATGCTGAAGGTAGGCAAAACACCTAATGGTGCCGGTGTGTGTGTGTGTGTGTGTTTCGGGTGCAATAGTCCATAGGTTTCAGACCAGTGACCTGTGGTTGGAGATGTCTGTGGGGCAGCCGGCACCAGAAAGAGGTCTGTGAGTTGTTTATGGTGGGGTGGGGATGGGACGTAGGATCGGGGTATGTGTCGCAATGCAGAGGCTTACTTTAAAAAACCCCATCCCTGTCCCCACCCCTGGAATGATCGAAAGGCTGAGCCTCGGGGTGCAGCCCGGCCGGCCAAGGTGGATGGACGGACGGAGAGACAGTCTCTGGCTACTTGCGGCTCAGGAGGGAGCCCAGGAGCACCACACCGGCCACGGTGGCCCCTGTCCAGAGCCACTTGTTGAAGCGTTCCTGGCCCTTCCTGCTTTTGGCGGCCGCATCGTTCCCGTAGACGTCCACAAATCGCTCCTGAAAGGGGAGAAAACAAAAGAGAAATGAGGGTGAGAAGCAACGTAGTGCAAAGGTCCCAGAAGATCTCCAAAACCCAGCAGGGAGCAGAAGCTTCCATGGATGTGAATCTATTCTGCATTTCATTCTGGACATGTTAGGGGATGAAACCTTTCCCCTGATCAAGTCCAGCACTCTGGATAATTCTTTAAAGCAGGCATGGGAAAACTTTGACCCTCCAGGTGTTTTGGACTTCAACTCTCACAATTCCTAACAGCCGGTAGGCTGTTAGGAATTGTGAGAGTTGAAGTCCAAAACTCCTGGAGGGACGAAGTTTGCCCATTTCTACTTTAAAGTCTAGACTAAAACCTAGAATGGAGCAACATGGAAGCCATTCATTCCCATGTGAAGAAGGCATACAGTTAGCACTGGTGGGCATTGGGAACCAGCGTGATCATTCAATGTGGACTTCTGGCTTTATTATGTTTTGTTTTATTTTCCATTCTGACATTTCTGGCAGTTTATGTGATCAGGGGCCAAGACAAAAATATTCCATAACCACCTGGGCATGCCTGTTGCTTCTTTATTGTTATTGCCATGTTTTCCAATGATTTTAAAAGCATATGTCATTGTTTTTTTTTAAAGAACACTTTCACTATTAAGTTTTTATTCATATAGCTTGTTTTTAATTCATTTGGCGAGCTCCTGTAGGTCCCATTCAGGAGAAAAATGGGACATAAAGTAAATAAATGACTAGGTTCGCCCATCTGCCTCACTGGGAATGGGAAACTCAGATTTTGTTTCCCTTGCCTTTTGGGGCTGGGTATTTGCACGCAGACCCAGTTGCATGAGAGAGACCCATGTGGTCCTTTCCGGCAAAGCTGTTTCCGGGGAAGTTGTCTGCTACGGAAAGGCCGTCCGGTGCTTTTTTGGTTCTGTTTCACAGGAGGCAGCCAGATGGGGATGAAGGGAGAAGTGACCTCAGCCAGTTCCTTACCCGGGGCTCAAAATAGATCGTTTTTAGTGATGGGAAGAGGATGTCTCTCCTTGGGTCCCTCATGCCATGTCATGAAATAACTGGAAGTTTTGTTTCTGTGCAGAACATGGGTCTGGAAAGCATTGGATGGGAACGGAATGCTAAATTTGCCAAACAGGTAAATCCCCAGGCCTTGGATCAATTCGGGGTCTCCCTAACAACAAGAGGAAGAGTGCTACCTCTGTTTTTCATCCCTCCTGGGGGGATTTCTCCTGCAAGCTGCATCATGCTGACATCAAGCAGAAGGACGG
Source organism: Anolis carolinensis (assembly GCF_035594765.1). NCBI lineage: Eukaryota > Metazoa > Chordata > Lepidosauria > Squamata > Anolidae > Anolis > Anolis carolinensis. The sequence continues at coordinate 249,375,127 of NC_085844.1, forward strand.
AAAGGCCTGGGGCTCTGGTGAATTGTTCTCCAGGTGTGAAAATAGTAATTAGGGTTTACAGAGCAATTGCCAAGTGTTCAAAGTGCTTCAGATTAATTTGCACTCCAGAATTGGTGTGCAACAGGCATGGGCAAACTTGGGCCCTCCAGGTGTTTTGGACTTCAACTCCCACAATTCCTAACAGCCTACCGGCTGTTAGGAATTGTGGGAGTTGAAGTCCAAAACACCTGGAGGGCCCAAGTTTGCCCATGCCTGAGATACACACTGCCAAAGCACTCCCAACAATTGCCACTTATCTTGGCCAAGGGAGTTCAATAACTGGATGAAACAATTGTCGAGAGAAGTCAGGAGGACTGCAGGCAAAACACAAGACCCATCACGAGGAGGAAGAAGAGGAGGAGGAGGGCAGGGAGCGGAGGGAAGGAAGGCAGGAGGCACACCATGAGACCTGGGTCACAGGAAGGCAGCCTCCTCACGAGGGTAAAGAGAAGAGAAAGTGGCACTTTGTTCCGTTCAAAGCCTTTGACCCACTCGACAAGGGCACCTTGGGATAAACAAAGAACTCAGGGAAGCCTGGGGGAGGCATTCAGGAGGCCCAGAATATGTCCCTGACCACGAGGACCACAGGCTTGAGTTTTAAGAAAAGTCAAGCAGATGGTTTAGTGAGGAAAAAATCCCAAACTGAAAGTGCCATGCAATTTGCTGTGGAAATTTCCGCTCCAGCCCCAGAGTCTTGTTGAAGCTCTTCCTTTACAAGGCTTGTATGTATGTATGTATGTGTGTGCATGAATATATGTAATTTAAAAACAACAACAAACACAAGAGTAATAGAAAATACAAACTAGTAAAAGACAAAGGTTTCCCCTGACGTTAAGTCCAGTCATGTCCGGCTCTGGAGGTTGGTGCTCATCTCCATTTCTAAGCTGAAGAGCAGGCGTTGTCCGTAGACACCTCCAAGGTCATGTGGCCAGCATGACTGCATGGAACGCCGCTACCTTCCCGCCGGAGAGGTACCTATTGATCTACTCACATTGGCATGTTTTCGAACTGCTAGGTTGGCAGAAGCTGGAGCTAACAGCGGACACTCACTCCACTCCCCGGATTTGAACCTGGGACCTTTTGGTCTGCAAGTTCAGCAGCTCAGCGCTTTAACACACTGAGCCACCGGAGGCTCAAAATACAAACTATATACAGTAGAGTCTCACTTATCCAAGCCTCACTTATCTAAGGTTCTGGATTATCCAAGCCATTTTTGTAGTCAATGTTTTCAATATATTGTGATATTTTGGTGCTAAATTCATAAATACAGTAATTACAAAATAACATTACTGCATATTGAACTGCTTTTTCTGTCAAATTTGTTGTAAAACATGATGTTTTGGTGCTTAATTTGTAAAATCACAACCTAATTTGATGTTTAATAGGCTTTTCCTTAATTCCTCCTTATTAACCAAGATATTCGCTTATCCAAGCTTCTGCTGGCTCATTTAGCTTGGATAAGTGAGACTCTACTGTATATGTAAAAACTACACAGCTATATGTAACCTACTGCAACTATAACTACACTATTTTTAGTACCTACTAAAAATAACATACTGTGCTCCTAAGAATAAAGCATACAAATAAACACACATGCAGAAAACTGACAGACAGGCAAAAAGAGAAATCTACAAACCTCCTACTCACTATCTGATGGTTATATCTCTTATTAGTCTACTCTTGTTTATTGAGATTACACAGGCACACTTCTGCTTTTAATGGCCCTCTTCTAATTCATAAATCTCACGACTGACAAGGTCTCTTTAGCATTTCTCCCACTGTCAAGCATCTCCTTCAAAATGTGATGAAATTGTTTTTTTCAAAGGGAGAATCCAAGCTGCTGCCTCTTGCGTTGCACCCAAATCTTCGAAGCAGCAGGGATGGAAACTGCAACTTCTCCATGGACCGGGGACACAGCACTTCCTCTAACTTTGCCCAAAATAACCAAGGCTCACCCTGGTCAGTGAGACCATCCCCACCTGCTTGGCTCATGACTGGTGGAGTGGGTCTGATAAGCCCCAAAACGGTCCCCGGTCAGGCTTTTGCACCCTGCGTCCCAGAACAAAGCCAAGCCGCAGCACACCATCATCCCCACTGGCAGAGGCTTTGGCTCTACTGCAAACTTAATCGGGAGAACAAAGGAGCGACCCGCCGTCTCTTGGGCTTTGGCCAAGCTCGAAAGGCTTGCACAAAGCAGGAGTGGTGGTCAAGAGCCTTGGTGTTTGCTTGATAAAACAGCAGGCCTGCTGAGGGTCAATCCACCCTGAAAGGTACACATCTGGGTGTTTCCCCAAGCCGAGGCTGAAAAGGAAGGGGCCTGAGGCTGTTAGGAATGGTGGGAGTTGAAGTCCAAAACACCTGGAGGGCCCAAGTTTGCCCATGCTTGCTCTATACCCTTCAAGACCTCCTTGTCCTACCTGCTGCTTCGCAAAGCCTATCAACAACACTGGGCAGCCCTACAGGCAAGAAGAAATGAGGGTTTAAATGCCAGACAGAGGTTTACAGAAGGCACCAATTTTTAAAGAAATTCCAGTCATCATCTTTCTTGGAGCTGTTGCATCCAATGAATAAACCATCTGCAAAACAGGAATGGGATTAAAATATCAAAACTGTAAATTCGTAATGTTTTCCTACTATTTTCTTTCCTCCCTGCTTAGCGACAAAAAAAAAGGGCACTCTGATTTTAGGCTCTTGGGAGTTTCAGTCTGAGCACTCCGACTGTTATTTACATACGGCTCCGGTTTGAGGTATTTTCTGAACTGTCTGGAGCACGAGACTGCAAAATACAGGAGTCTGGGTTACTGAAATGAAGGCAGGACTCTGAGGAATGTCTGTGCGCAATGCGTAGAAGAGGCCACAACAAGATCTAGGGAGAGGGGAGCCTGGCTTCAAGGTGGGCACTACCATCCGTCTTCCACATTCAAGGCCCCCTCAAAAAGGAAGAACCCAGATTAAACCTGGGAGAAAACCTTTGTAGGAAACCAGGAAAATGAACAAAATCTGGCTACCAGTATTAAAAAACTCCAAAATCAAAACAGTAAATGAGGAGCAACACTCTAAAAACAGAAGAATTCCAGACATGGATTAATCAGAGGCAGCTAATGACTCTGAACAAAGGATTATCCCAGGCCAGGAGGTGACACTGGGAAAGCCATTTAATGCTAATTGAGGTGATTAATTACAACATTCACACTGGTCTCCAACAGTAAAGGTAAAGGTTTCCCCTGACATTAAGTCCAGTCATGTCTGACTCTTGGGGTTGGTGCTCATCTCCATTTCTAAGCCGAAGAGCTGGCGTTGTCCGTAGACACCTCCAAGGTCATGTGGCCGGCATGACTGCCTGGAGCGCTGTTACCTTCCCGTATGTGATCTACTCACATTGGCATATTTTCGAACTACTAGGAGCAACAGCGGGCACTCACTCCGCTCCCGGAATTTGAACCTGGGACCTTTCGGTCTGAAAGTTCATCAGCTCAGTGCTTTAACACACTTCGCCGCCGGGGCTCCTGGTCTCCAACAGACAAGAGTTCTTTTCCCACCCAGGATCTTCCACAGATATATAAACCTTCCTTGCTTAGTTTCTCCATACCTCAAAACCTTTGAGGATGCCTGCCATAGATGTGGGCGAAACGTCAGGATAGAATACTTCTGGAACATGGCTATACTGCCCAGAAAACACACAAACCCCAATCTCTGGGTCCTTCTGCATGATTTTATAATCAATTTCTGCTGAATGCTGACAATAAGAGAGTCATAGTGGAGGACCTACAGAGAACATTTTAATTAAATCTGTAAATACGCGAAACCTACACATGTGTGACTGCACTTGGGATTGTTCTCTTCAGGACAGGTCAGCGATGGCATCGATCGTGTAAATAGCATGGAAAAACACAGATGGCTGACCCTATCTTTCTCCACCCCTCTTCTCCAGAGCCCACACTGCAATGTAACTTGCAGCTGTCACTCTGGAAGGACACACTTCAGCAAGGCAGGCTGACCGGCTTCCTGAAGGCCGCTAAGGAACGATGGCAGACACACAGCAAAGCTACCAATGGTATCTAGCATCTAGCCTGACCAGTGCCAAGAAGACCAGCAAGGCTTCTCCCCATTAGTTTACAACCACTGTCATTTCTTCAGCTATAAAATGCACAAGGGTCCCTCCCCTCCTCTATGTTTCTGCATCAGAGAATAATCCTGGTCTGTCTCCCTCCCTCATCTCTCCTACAAAGAAGAGAAGGAGGAAGGCATGAAGAGGAAGCCCAAAAGAACAGGGTCTGAAAGGGATGCCTTTTAGTGTAGCATAAAAATAACTGAAGGAGGGGGTGAGTGGCCTGGCGCCAAATTAGACATGGAGAAGAGCCTTACAACTCCCAAGATGCCAGATCCTATCTGATTCTGGGAGCTGAACAAGGTCAGGGACATGGATAGGGTCTTCCAAAGAACATCAAGGACCGGAGGCTATGTCAAGGACGTCAATGGCAAACGACCTCTGAGGAGTCTTTGCTTAAGAAAACCCTAGGAAATCCATCTTATTGACACTTGAAAGCATGCCTGTGCATGCATGCGCACAGAGCAGGGCATCTCAAACTATCTTATCTGAATTCCCCCCTTTCTAGTGTGTAAGGGATCATTGCCCTATTAGTGTTCATTTGGTTATAAGTGTCCCTTTCATAAATACTCATTACGGACTGACAGTTCAGTTTTGGTCCACACAACCATCACTTTGAGAAGCACTGACGTATCACAAGACGGAGGTATTCCTTCCTCCCCAGAAATAATAGGATGGGAAGCAGGTCTGAAATGGTTCGGCATAGGAATCAGACCAGGAAAAAGAAAAAGAAGGAGCTCAGTGTGCTAGCAGCCAGGAAACGTCATAAGTCGTCACCACCGCAATTGGTCTTGATGAAAGGATTACAGATTTGTTAAATAAAACAGTCTCTTACAGTTTTCAACCACGGAGGCTAGGAAGATCCTCCCTGCTGAGCAGCACTTTACCAAATGCCTGGGCTCTCTAAGCTGCCATTACAACAAGTAAAAACAAAGATGGAAACCCCCAAGGGTCATCCAGTCCAACCCCCTTCTGCCAGGAAGGAAGGCACAATCCAAGCCCTCCTGACAGATGACCATCCAGCTTCTGGTTAAAAACCTCTAGAGAAGAAGACTCCACTGGACTCCTAGGTAGCACGATATCCCACTGTTGAACAGCTCTTACTGCCAGGAAGCTTCCTGATGTTGAAGTGGAATCTCTTTTCCTTCAATTTGAATCCATGGATCCATTGTGCCTAGTCTCAGAAGCAGCAGAATATAAGGTTGCCCCTCCTCAATGTAGCATGCTTTCAAGTATATAAACATGACTCTTATGTCCCTCTCTTGTTCCGAGCTGAATCTAACCTCATCCCTTTGGTCATGGCTGAAAGTGGTTGCCAGGCCACACAGGCTGGGCTTTCTGCAATCTGACTCCAACCGAAACGGCCACAAGGGAGTCCCTACTGACGCCAGGGCCTGCCTGGACCCATGCGCTGTTCTGGCCCCATGCCTCGAGTTGCCAGAGCACCAGCTGGCACAAGGGGCCTGAAATGAGCTCCATCTATTGTGCTCTATGACTCTGAGAAGCACTTAAAAAAAGAAAGAAAGAACCAGATCCCAGGGTTGCCCCGACAATATAGGCCTTGGCATTTCTCATATATCATGTGCCAAGTGCCACAGGCATCGCAATCTTTATTAGACTTTCCCGGGCAACTCAATAAAATAGAGTGGGGCCTATATTACTCAGGGTTTGTGGCACCTCTTTTGTTTCTTGCTGGTTCACAAGGTCCACCAACCAGAAAGTATGAGATGGTGCTTGGGAGGTGGAGGTGGTGGGGAGCCGCATCCAAAAGGGTGACTCAGGGGGCTCATACTGTAGATACAGGCTCATTGTGGGTAACAACTATTGTCAAACAACAGTTAAAATATAAGCCTGTATATACAAACAGCAAAAGACATCTGAGTTACTAGGTTTCCCCCCTTGAAAGGTATCTATGTTGTGAGCCTCCTCTCCATCGTCTGGTGGAAAATGCCATCGTCTTGCTAGGGATTGTGTAGAGAAGTGCTCCCCTTTTATCAGTTTTGAACCTCCAACCTTTCTGCTCTGGTGCCTTCGAGTACAGTTCTGTAATAGAGGGATCAAAAGCATCCTAGCCAATGTTTCCGCACTGAGCATTACTGCTTTACACTTCTATCATGGCTCTTCTTTCTTGATATTTTAAAATCTACGTTAAGGAAATCCAAATGTTGCGACCTTTCCGCACTGAGGAGTTGCTTCAGTCTCTTAATAATTTCAGTTTCATCCTTCTGCAATTTTTGTCAGCTCTAAATTACCCACTTCCAGGTCTGATGGAAAAAGAAATATAGAAAGCATTCCTCTCATGACCATACTATAGATTTGTATAAAAGCTTTATGATACTAACAGTTATATTTTCTATTCCTTTCCCAGTGATCTGGGTTGACCTTTTCATCCTGCAATTTACCCCAATTCCAAGATTTCTTTGCTGGTTAAGGGCAGCCAGCTCAGCTCCCGTCTGCTTATGTGTAAAATTAAGACTTTTTTGCATGAATGCACATCACTTGCTTACAACGGACTACATTTCACTGTTCACTCCTCACTTGGAAACATTCTCTTATCACTTTCCCTTTAAGTGTCCTAAACAAGAGTATGTCATCAGCAAATCAGACACCTTACTGTTCAACCCAAAAGGAAAGTCATTTATGGAAAAGTAACGGTAATAAACATGTTTCGTTGTTTCAAGGTCTCTGCTATCATTTATTCTTTCTCTCTGCTCTTTCTACCATTTTCTGCCTCTCCACTTGTCCCATGACTGCCACGTTTGCTCAGAAGTGATGGATGCTGTCAAAGGCCTTTTGAAATTCCAAATAAACAACTGGCTCTATCCTGCTCCCATGACTGTTGATATACTAAAAGGGATGTGAAACAGGACATGCTTAACAGAAGTCATGTTGATCTTGTTCAGCAAAAATTGTCTTCTATATGCCAAATATTTTTACTTTTCAGAAGTTCATCAGGAACAAACAGTAAGCTGTAATTTTCCACATCTCCCTTCTCTCCAGCCCACTTGCATCTTGTTAAAAATGACGTCATGCTGGTTTATTTTTCAATCCTCTGGTCTAGATCAGGGCTTCTTAAACTTTTCCGCTCGCGACCTCTTTCCGCCCGAGAAGTTTCTACGGGACCCCCGGGTATATAGGCATATAAAATAGGTATACAAATCAAACATTTACTGAAAAGAAATCAGTACTTGCAAGGCTAGCAAAACAGGCTGATCTCCCTTTTTGTGGAGTACAAACATTTTCTGAAGCATTTAATGCAGAGTTCACTGAAAACACTGAATGTTCTTGCTAACAGATTTGTGTAAATGGGTGGCGTTCAGAAGCCTTTCATTGTTGCCAAAGTTTTCAGGACCCCAACGTTGAGCAAAGCGGACCCCGATTGGGGTCAGGACCCACAGTTCAAAAAGCAGTGGCCTAGAATTGCAGGAAAAGTTACATTTTTTTTCTTAGAAAATTAGAGATATCATGTTCACAATTTTTCATTTTAATAGGTCCCTAAGATTTAAAATCTCTTCCTTTATTATCTTTGCCTTGGCTGCACAGATCTCCCACCTGAAAACATCACTTTGGGCACAGGTTATTTGCCCTACATTTTCTGCAGTGGAAAGTGATGCAAATAATTTATTTAGCTTCTCTGCAACCTCATCCTCCTTTACTACTTAAAATAACTCCCTTGGTCCAAATGCCTTCCAAGTTCATTTTCTACGTCTGATGCATTTCAAGTTTTAACTGCCAGTCTTGAAAATTATTAGCAATCTGCTACGCAAACAGAGTTTATTTGTATTTTGCAGCCCATATTGTTTGCCAAGGGATTTTTTTTTTGTTCTTCCCACTTGGGCAGGACTTCTAATTTTGGAAGGAACTCTCCTGTTGACACTTCATGTAAACTACGCTGGTGATTGCCTGGACTTTGTGGTTAGGTTCCTGGCCCTTGGTATGCCGCCTATGCTGTGCTTCTATTATTGCGGCTTTAAAGCTACCGCAAGCATTCTGGAGAAATTTGACCCTCTTGACTTTCAACTTCCTTTTTAAAAATCCTCTCATTCCAGAAGCATTTCCTCGACTGAAATCAAATGTGACTTTGCTGGACTTTCTTGGCACCCTTCCATTTACATCACAATGATGTAAGCGAACTTGGAGGTCTTGACTGGCAACCCAAACCAGGTTGCCAAGTTCTCTTGGCGATAGTTTTCAACATTGTTGGTGCTGAGGATTATTGGTGCTCTGCTCCAGGACTCTGGCCATTTAGAGAAGGGATTCTTAAAACTTTTGCACTTGGGAATCTTTTTTGGCTTAGGATATTTTTACATGACCCCAGGTATATGAGTATATGAAATAGGTATAAAATTCAAACATTTACAGATAACAAACCAGCATTTGCAAGGGTTGTGATATAGGCAGATATTCCTTTTCATGAAGTACAACTAAAGCATCTTCTGCAGAGTCCACTGTGAACACTGCACAACATTTTCATGTAAACGTTTAAAACAGCCACTAGGTGGCATTCGGTAACCATGTACTGTTGCTAAATTTTTCGGGACCCCTGCGTTGAGCAAAGGGGACCCCATTTGGGGCTGGGACCAACAATTTAAGAAGCAGTGCTCTATATGAAGCACAGCATCCACAGTCTTCAGATCAGGAAGGAAATGTGCTATGTAGTCTATACCGTTTTCACAAATCCAGCTGTCTATGGTTGCAATGATCTTCCACTGGTCCCACAAGACATGTTCTTGATGAAGAAGACATCAATTCATTCTGCAATCTATTAGGTCCAACCTATGCTGCACAAGACTCTTTTCCCAAGAACTAAGAACTCAATGTACCAAGTAGGTAAAGTTGGCTCCTGTGTGGAGGATAACTGAAAATGTTGCACTTGGTGCTTTCTACCATCATGGCACCTTTTTCTTCAGCCATTGAATTCACCAGAAAAAAACACACACGTTTGTTTATTAGCAAAAATGGGAAAGAGGGGGACACACTGCAGATTGCCTTGGCCTCCTTGCTAAGTGGCTAAGCTCCTTTGTCTGCTTCTTAGGGAGGCTGAGATTCTTCCTTGTAATAAAAGAGATGGCTTCTTACTCAGGTCTTATTATTTGGACCTCCAGGTAAAATATGATTCCTTAACTTCAGGGGTAGACAAATTGCACCCCATGGACTGCATTTGGCTGCAGGGACCAACTTTTCTGGATGCTAAAATCATCACCAGACTCAGAAACCACCCAAATGGATTTTGTGAAATTCCAACAAGCATTCCGGAATTCCATACTAATCCAAACACTTCAATTTCCCTCTGCATTTCCTCTCAAAGTGGGGAGGGGTATTTGACCTTGCTTTAATGGTGTATGTGTCCACAGTAGGGTCTGGGGCAAATCTTCCCCTCCAAGTGAAGAACTCCTAACGACTGACAGAGCTAATTGTTTAATATTTAAAGCTGAGCAAAGGAAAAATGGATTTCAGACTTTCCTGGGAAGTGAGATCCCCACTTATTCATTTATTAAGATGGACCTTCTCAATTCAGCTATCAGATCACTAGGGATAAATCCGTGGGCTATATTCTCCCTATAGTCTAGCGTTACAGATCCATTTTTCAGTGCCCATTGGCCAGCTAAATCTATCAGTTATTGGAAACCATTCAAGGTGCCATGTTTGTAGCAAGAGGAAGAAATATGGCCATGAGACGTGAGTGTGCTGCAAATGTGTCTGAATGGAAGGGCAGTGGGGAATCTCCAGCCCTGGAAAGGATGCAGCCTGCCTTTGGACACTGCCTGGAAAGCTCTGGCAAAAAATACTTGGCTGTCTGAAGAGGAGGAGAGTGGAAATTTTTTCTGATGCTGTATTTTTCCATGGGAAGCTTTCCACAAGGACATGCAGAAAAACACATCTGCATTTATCCACAATTGTCCAGATTCTCATGCTGCAGCAATCCTTCACTTAAAAAATCTGTTCAAATGATGATATTGAAACAGATTTTTCTGAACTTGGTAAAGAAAGTGATAAATAGTGCAGAGTGTGTGAGAGAGGCTGAAGATACAACAATTCTTCATTCAGCAAAAGAGAGATAACTGTTGATACACACACACACACACACACACACATATAGGATCCAGATACATGTGTCTTCAAGTCGCCTGTTGACTTATGATGACCTCATGTAATTCACACGGCTTTCTTAAACAAGAAATACCCAAAGGTGGTTTGCCACTACTTTCCTTTGAAACCAGCCCCCACCTAAGTATCAACCAGGCCCAACTCTGTTTAGTTTTCAGTTTCAGGTGGGGTTTCTGACAATTTTAGGGCATTAAGGCTCTCTATATTAGGTACAAGTATCTGCTATTTTAAAAAAGAGTTTTTTTCTGAATATTATTACAAGTACATTAAAACCCCTTAACAGCAGAACCCATGCCTGCAGTTCCACTTATCTGTGGCCAGAAGAAAAGGTTCTCACTAGGAATTTACTAGGTCCTCCAGGTGATTTTATTATATGCTTTCCCTGGAGGTTATCACGGAATTGCACTGGGGCAGCTAAGGGGCAACCGGATGCAGCGGAATGGACCCTATTTGAGGATCTTAAACCAGGCATGGACAAACTTCAGCCCTCCAGATGTTTTGGACTTCAACTCCCACAATACCGGCTGTTAGGAATTGTGAGAGCTGAAATCCAAAACACCTGAAGGGCCGAAGTTTGCCCATGCCTGGTCTAAACAGATGGAAGTCATAGTCCCACTCTGTTCTGCTTTGGTCAGACTTCACCTGGAATAATAACCCTTTGTCCAATTCTGGGCAAAGCAATTCAAGAAGGAAATGGACACAATGGAAGGTGTCAAGATAAGGGCTACCAAAAAAGTCAAAGATCTGGAAACTATAAAACCCTGTGAGAAGTGATTTAGGGAGCTGGGTATGTTTAGCCTGTAGAAGAGAAAGTTGAGAAGGGAACACGATAGCCATGTTTAAATATTTGAAAGGATGGCCTACTGAGGAGGGAGCAAAAGATTCAAAGATGTCTGACCATGGAAGAAGCACCCCACAACTGAGTCAACATCTCTTGATAGAAAAAAAATGTTTCCATTCACAATGTACAGTATTTCCTGGCTTCAGCCAAATACTTGATACCTCAGGGATGGATCCTCTAAGCTCAGCAGATGCTGACGGTAAGCAACAAACAACCCCTCAAGAACTCTGCAGCATCACAAAACCCCACTCAGAAGAGATCTCCCTCTAGTTTCACTTGTAAGGGCTGACAAGGTAGACCTTGTGGCTATTATTAGAGGAATTATGAAATGCCTCGGTCTTCCTCTGAACTCAAAAGTCCATTTCTCATTAAAGGCTGGACAGATGCCAAAGCCTAATGCAATTGCAGACATGCAGACAATTGCAGATATGCATACTAAAGGAAAGAAAGCTGAATGAGGAACTGCCCGTTTCTTTAGCATTAAAAGTGCCAGTCTGTGCACTTTTAAGCAAGTTCTCTAAATTGTCATGAACAAACATCATCGACAAGAAACTACTGTACTGTCAGTCCTTCGCATTTCAGTGCCTGACTCCAGCAGATTTGATTATTTGTGGATTTGATTAAAATGGTTTCTATGTTTTCTATGGTCAACTTCTGCTGGCATTTCCCCTTTTCTGGGGAATTATCTTGCACGTATCTGTGGGTCGTATCAAAATTCATAAATTTGGCTCTAAAACTTTCCCTCAATTTATCCATGAGACTGACTTATGCACAAGTGTATACCTCAAAGGGTCGACAAAATAAACTGGAAACACCCTGATGTGAAAGGGAACTAGTGTCTACGGACATCAAAATGAAGGTTTTACTAGAATAAAACTATTTTTCTCCCTCACATCAGCCGACATCATAATGCACAAGACCAGGCCTCCCTGATTCTGGAAAAAGAAAAATTCCATTTTTTGAAAGAGAATGGTTATTATCCAATTAAGGAAGAAACTGCTGTGCTGAAATTCGGAAGAAGGTGATTCAGAGTTGATGCCGCATGCATTGCGGAAGAAGGATGACCCGCCAAGCGCTGGGCTCATCGTCCCCCAGTGACGCTATGCTGTTATTCTCCTACCATCACATTTCCCTGATAGCAACCAAATGCTCATTAGGAGAGAGGGGAATAACCGAGCTAAGAAAGCATATTAAACTGACCTACATAACCCTGCGAGACGCAACCATTAAAGCAGCACCGGGGACTGCGCTGTCACTGGAAACGGCAGTGTTCTGACTCTCTTTAAAAATGAAAGAGAGAAGGTGTGGTTTAATAGGCAGGGGAGGGGGGCCGGCAAGTTCTTCTCATCAGATCAGGATCATCCTGGAAACAGGAGCTGCACTTTCTAAAGCCCTGCTTGTCTGCTCTGACTATATAGGCAAGACAACATGGCATTAATGCAGCTCAGGAATATGTGAGCTGGCAAAGGAATGGCGGATTTGCCTATGCTGACACAGGTCAACACATTTAAACAATATGGAAGACAAATCACCAAAGCCCATGCACACATGCTTAGGCAGATCAAGGAGGATGAGTTCTTGGATCATCTGCTAGTCTCAAAGCAGACTCTTGGCAAAGTGATGGATGTGTCTCCGCTGTTTCTGTGGGGTTTTTTTTTAAAAGCGCAGGGAGGTTTCCATAGGGGCCTGCCTTGTACCCAGGGAGAAGGACTTCCCCAAAGGAAGGGAACAGTCTACAAAACTGGTTTAAGATGGAAAAGCTTTTCTTGGACAGATCCTAATCCAAGACACAGGAGAATTCCGAGGTTACCAAAAAAGGAAAGGCACAGTACTAACTTCGGCTGGAAAAAACACGAATCACACAAGTATAGGATGAGTGACACCTGGCTTTAAAGTTGTCCGTGATAAAGGTACCTAGGAGTCTTAGTAGACCACAAGCTGGATATGAGTCAACAGTGTGATGCAGCAAAGAAAAAAGCCAATACAATTGTATAGGCTGCATCCATAGGAGGAAAATGTCAAGATCGAGGGAAGTCATAGCTCCACTCTCTTCCGCTCTGGTTAGATCTCAGCTGGAATAGCACTGTGTCTAGTTCTGAGCACCAACATTCAAGAGGGAAATGGACAAGTTGGAAGGCGTCCAAAGAAGGGCGACCAAAATGGTCAAAGATTTGGGGAACCAAGCCGCTTGAGGCGCTGGGTGTGTTTGGCTTGGAGAAGAGAAAGCTTGTTTTCTGTTGCTCTACAGACTAGAACATAATAAGCCATGGATTCAAATTGCAGGAAAAGAGATTCCAGCTAAACATTAAGAACTTCCTGATGGCAGGAGTTGTGGAATATGAAGTGGAATATGCCTGGGATTCTGATAGAGTCTCCTTCTCTACATGTTTCTAAGCAAGGGCTGGATGGCCACCAGTCAGGGGTGCATGGATGATGTCTTCCTGTCTGGCAGAATGGGGTTGGCCTGGATGGCCAACTCTGGGATTCTACGAAATATCGTATGTCACGAAACAACCCTGCAGTACCTGAAGAGGGCAGAGTTGCTTCTGAAAGGAGCATCCAGTGTGGTATAATCCGTGTTGTCACTCCAAACTAAATAGACATGCCACCCACATTATGGCCCTATGTTCCATACTATATCTTTTCTTTGACATGCAGGCATGTATATATACTCCCAGATACATTCTTTAAAACTTGCAAAAGTTTTTATATTGAAATATGTAAATTCACTGAAAAGGAGAAGGAGAAAAGGGCTGCCAATATTGGAGGAAAATCAAAAAGATATTTGTAACAGCTTGCTTATTCAAAAATATTAATTACTAAAATTTTGGCTTGAAGAATAGTTCACAAAACGGATATGCCAAGCAACACAAATAAAATCCTCTCTGTTTTTTTCCAGAAAATGGGAGAGAAATGCAAAATATCCCTGGGCATTTGATAAAGGAGGCTGTCCTTGTGACAGCTGTTCTTGCCACAATAAACTAATGTTTTTTTCCCACAATGCTGCGGCAAAAATTGCCTTTTAATTACCACAGACAGATCTGGCTCCTCTTCTAGGCAATATCCAGACCTTTGTTGCGAAGAGCAGATTTCCTAAGGCCATTTGTTTTCTGTTTCCTCTCTTTGGGCTTGGAAGAAAGAAAAGAGGGTGGCTTGCCCTGTTCCTGCTCCTTGGGTCCGCTCCCTCCTGCCTCCACATGACTGTCCCTGCTTTCGAAAGGGAAGAGCGGCCCTTTGTTCTCTTGAGACCAATAGACAATTGTCTCTGGGAGAAAGGGAGGAGGTGGCACAAGAGGAGGAGAGCCCATCCTTTGTAGGGCTGCTCCTCCTAACAATACCCTATTGTTCCCAGAATCTACCCCACCTTCTCCCCAGCAGCCTTTGACTGCTGCCTCTAAAGGAGGGACTAACAGAAGAGTTGCTTCAAGGGAGGTCCTGAGAATGATGATTTTGGAACAGAGCGGGTCATCTCAAGGACTGATGCCCAGCACAAGGAAGGAGATCCCACCCACACCTTAAGATGTATTCCTTGCTGTGAGACAAACAACAGTGGAAGAGTCTCAATCAGACAGAGGTCAGATATCCATCTTTCAAGTGTGCCAAGTTGTGTACTCTTGCATGGCAGGAGATCGCTCTATGGCCACCATTTCCCCAGGATGACACAAAGATGCTTTCTGCTCAAGATGCTTGAGATGGTCTAACTTGGTTATTCCTCCTTAGTTGATGTTCCTACAAAAGAGATGTCCAAACCCTGTTTGCCCCAAGGAAATCAGCCTGGCTACCACTCTTGAGGAACCCATTCTCGTGCCAGAAGAAACTGAGAAAGTGAGGGTCACTCTCGCCATCTGATAAATAACCCAATTGCTGTTAATGTGTCTGCATCAAGACCTCACCTCACACCAATTTTTCTCCCATTAGAGAAAATTCAAACATGACAGGGGAGAAAGATTGGAAAGGGCAAAGGAAAAGGAGAAGTACATTAGTAAGCCCTTTTGAAGGATTCAAAGGGGATTTAATGGAAGACAAAGGAGACCTTAGCAGGGATGTTAATAACAGGGTCTTTTGAAAGTCTCTGGTTCATAGGGTTGTCATAGGTTGAAGCTAATGATGGCAATTAGCATCAACAACAACACCCCACGCAGATTGTTGAGAGAGAAAGGATGCAAATAACCATACTGACTGGCAATTGCCAAGTTAACAACCTCCTGGTCTGAAGCATTCATCATACAATGGAAGGTTCCCCACTTATGCATTTGAGCTATGTACATATGAGGCCTTACTTCCACAGGGCTGTACATTTAAAAGAAACAATACCTGCAACAGGAAGAAAGCTCTCTTGTGGGGAGATTATCAGCATACAATGAATGATTTACAAGGCCTTTTAAAATGTACCATTTGGACACAGATGTGTAAAGGCCTGGAAGTAATGGGGGAGTCATGATGCCTTTGTGCTCATGGGCACAAAGGCATCACGGGGCAAAGAGTGGCGTGGTTACAGTGATCAAAAACACAGTGACCTTTGCGGAGGGAACCTGACCGTGGTGGAAGAACAGAAGCCTCTCAGGAGGAGAGGCAGGAGCCTTTGAAAAGGGGCATGTAGATAAGGGTTGGGACACGGACCTCCTCCTTCTCATCTTGCCTAGTATGAAACTGTGCTAGCCAAGAGCTGTGCTGCTGTTTTGGTAGTTCTGTCCAGTACCTAGCAAGTTACTGGCACAAAGTAAATGTCAAAAAACATGAAACAGCTTGAGAGGAAGAAGGGAAGGCTGGAATCAGATGCCGAATGCTTAAAGGCACAAAGAAATGCTGGAGAGAAGCCAGCCAGCTCCTAGATCTGGCTCGCGGACGTCAAATTCCAAGAAAGCTCTCTTTCTAAGAAACGAAGTACTTTGCTGAGCAGAAGATAAACTTCTTCCTATCTGAAGCAGAGAGTTATCAGGAGATGCAAGGTCTGGGGAGGGGCCACACGAAGGACAAGCATCACTGATCATCCCAATTCCATTCTTGGTTTTGGGGAGGAGGAGAAGGCACACCACTTACCACACGCTTCTTCTCTTGCATCATCAGAACCTTCTCGAATCTATGGTGATTCTCTTTCCCTTATGTCCACATAAAGTTGAGCAATGCAGGGAAACTGAGCATGTGAGACAATGTTGACTTACGTGACAGTCTATATGGAGAGTCACTCTGACTGCATTTATGCGCAACAGCATGCTAGACCTCTGAAATACTTTTGGCAGATGAGGGGTGAGGCCGCACGCTGATGCCTGGTGGCTCTTGTTGCAAGTGGAAGCAGCTGAACAAACCACGAGCCTTCTCCCCATGGTTTGTTTACCACAATCTTCACACTGAACAATTGAGCTTGCCTTCCCCACCCCATTCCTCCAAATCACAGAGGGAACCCACAGTTTGCTCTAAGCTCATCTATTTGGCTTGTCAGGGGAGAGATAAGCCAGATGGTTAGGTTCGGATGTCATGGTGAACAAAGCATGAATTGATGTCTCTGGCTGGTCCAGCCACATTCTGCCTGCAAAGAGAGCAAAGGGGTGGCAGTGTACATTGGCATGCGGCTCATCTCCAGCAAGCCGAAAGCTTCTAGAATTTAACCTAGTGGCAGGAGAGTGCATCATCTATTGTTACTCCAGACAATACTGGGAATACTGATGGTGTCAAACATAACAATAATGGAGCAGGGCCAAATCCCAAACTAGGCAGAAGGTACATAAAGACGCACATTGCCCATTTATGGTTGCAACGGCACAGCAGTAACATTGCAATACATGCAAATTTTTATGGTACAGAACTGAGGCAGAGAAGCTGGCACTGCTTTGAACTTGTGCCATTTACTGCACAGCCAAACACTGGGGTGATGTTAGACCCGAGCAGCATGGCCAGGTTCACAAGGCCCACTGAGATGTCTGTTCAGGTAGAGGATCCCGAGTGCGCAAGAAACAGTGTGCAAGGCAGGCATTCGCCATGTCGAGAAGCAAATTACCCTGTCATTTCAAGCATGTCTTAACCAATGAAGTAGAAAGGGGACTCACTGTTGCTGTAAATCAGTCTTGTTACTAAGCCCCTAAAAGTCACCAGCATGAAAAAGAAATTAGTGACCTCCTTATCTCTCACAAGGATGAGCCCTCCCACGAATAAAAAGCATGTTTTTTAAAGCAGGTTAGAAAAAATAACACATTGATTGTAATTTGTGTGCCTGGCTATTGCACTGGCCATGGAGAGCTGGAGTGCTTGCCTCAATGGCAAGGAGGCAATCTGGGTGGGTTACTGAAGAAGGAATGTAGCTCCCATCTCCTCCTCCTGGACAGAATCCCATTCACTCACCTGCATGAGATTTCTGGCTGCCAGAGATGACCAAACAAGTGATTAAGAAGAGATCTGCTGTAAAGAGATATGTCAAGATTCTAGCCTTCTGTGCCTTTTTGCAGTCAAAGCGTTCCTTGCTAAGGTCATAAGGGTTTTCTGGGAAAGAGGGACCGTGTACTTACGAAGACTGCTTAATGGAACACTCCACTTTGAGTAGCTTAACCTTCCTGTTCTAGGATTTCTGAAGCATTGTGTAAGAGGTGCTCAAAAGCTTTAAAAAGATAAATATGAATAATGCAGCCATCCACAGGTTTCAAGGTCCACAAGTATACCTGCTCCTGCAACGCAGGAACCAAACACGCAGAGGAAAAATGCTGCTTGGATGGCCACTTTGGATCACAACATGGATTGAGACAGGACCTGAAGCCACTCCAAAGAATGCAATTCTTTTAAACCATGGGAGTGGAGACACACCTAAGTTTCACCCAGATGTAAATGGATGCTTCCATGAAAGCTTCTGAACATATTCCGAAAGTGAATCACATGGGAGTGGACAAGGAGAACAACGGTCACAAGGTGACATCCCAGTATCACAGCCTTGGGGCCGAGAAGGACCTCCATGTCAGCCCTGGCTCTTGAACCCCAAACTTGTCTGGACACGTCTGGATGCTTTGGCCCTCCCCTTTTTCTAAGAGGAAATGTTTGGAATTCCTGAGTTACTCAAAGGATGACTTGCGGTAGCAACCGCTTGCCTCCTCATTGCACACACAGGGGGGTAATGACGCCACGTGTCAGTTTACACGCTCCCTTCCAAGGCACAGGATGTTCTGCAACTCAAGCAGGTTCCTATGGCTGCGGGTTTCTCATTTCAAGGCAGAGAGATGCAAGGTTTCTGGCACAGCGTTGGGTCCACAGAATTACCTGAGAGCCAAAGGATTGCAACCTGGCAATCTCAGAATGTTTTGCAACAGAAGGCTACAATAACGTGCCATTTAATAAGAGCAAGAGACTGACCCAAGTTCCTTGGCTCAAAGTGTCCTAATCAATAAAGCAAACATAAATTAATAAAAGAGCTGCGTAGGCTGCACCACACCACCCACAAAGGCACACATCCACCCATCTCCTCATCTTCCGGCTCCCTTCCTTTTTCATCTCCAAACATAAAGGACAAAATTCTGTAAGATGCCACCTTTCAAAAGCCCAGGTAAAATAATAGGAAAAGGTCTATGTGGGCTTTGATGTAAATAGGGTGGCAAGATGGAACGTGATAAAGATGACAAGAGTTTAAATCTCAGACTGTCAGACAAGGCCCTCTTTCTCAAGTTTTCCATTCAACCATGTGGAAGAAAGGGTGTTAGATGACACAGACGCTTGGCTGGATCTAGCAGGCCTCTTCTTAAGCTCCTAACTTGCCACAGTTTATGAAACAACCTATTTTTCTCCCACTGCCTAATGTTAAACAAGGCACAATACTATTTCAGGAAAAGATTAGGGATTTCCCACTCCTGCCTTTTTATAAAACAATAAGGTGGTTTTCAATTTACAGTGCTTCCATGTTGAGTCTTGAGTTTATCAAGACTCAGCTCCAGGCAGCTTGCAGGGAAGAGGCAACTGCCTAGAAAGCCAACATCCTTCCTGGAGCCCCTGCAGAAAAGACTGCCACCCCTACAGCTGTTATGCGACAGGATGCAGTGTTCACTGTGTTGGTGCAGACTCTTACAGCTACAACTGAGCTGCCAAGATGCATATCTAAAAGGCTTCATAACCATCCCCGCTTGTTAGGGAAATGGGTTAAAACTATCTTTACATCTCCCATATTCACAGACAACCTTAGTTTTAGTGGCAACTTGAAAACTGCATCCTGCCTTTCTTCTAAGATATCTGGCTGGAGATTCTTCTTCTTCGTTGTCCTTGGTCCCAAACCACAGCTAGTAGTTACTAGAAAGCACAAGGGCCTCCACCCAACTTAGGGCAGAAAAGCTGCTCTGAAATCACACTAGTTTTGGAATGGATGTAATTTACTGGTCAGCTCTGAACAACCCATGTCCTTGCCCAATACAACAGTTTTGCAATGGTCGTTATTTTCCATCAAGACAATTTCAATTTATGTTGACCCTATGGATGAGAGGTCTTCACTGCCCAGTTCAGGTATTTCAAACTCAGGATGTCCATAGCTTCCTTCCATGACTGCCCCTATCTACCTGGAGTGAGGTCTCCCTCTTTTTCTATGGCTAAAGGCAAACTTCACATTCTGGACTTTTGGCAACAAGGCAAATGGGTTTTGGAGTTCTTGTCAGCATTATGGTCAAACATTATTTGATGGGGTTATTGGTATGGGCAGCTGAAAGCTGGAAAAGAGAGAAAGGCTAGGAGGAGTGGATTTTCCTGTGTTACTATTGCTTGAACTATTCTCATAGCTGTGTGATAGCACTTGTTCATTTTCATATTCTTTATTTCCTGCTGAACTATTTAGGCCTTGAGAATCCAGTCTCCATCAGATGTGCTGCACATGAGGGTGCATCCCAGACCAGAGGTTTTCCATAGCCATCTTATGCTCTCTTATAGCCATAACATGTGTGTGTTTGGCATTGACCAAAGTTTTGGGGAAGCCCTGGAAATAACCCAGATTTAGCAGAAAAGGTGTTCTTGCTCCACCTGCCCATGAATGAAGAAGGCCTCATTCCTTTTAGCTCCAGAGAGGTGTGGCAGTTAATGCGGTTCCCTTCACATTTTTTCTCATTGAGCTCTGTAAAAAAAACCATGCTGTAAGGCTGACATCTCTCCCCACCCTCTTCGCTATGTTCCAGATATGAACCAATATGCCTTTGTTAACAGGAGTTTGCCAGATAGGTGTGGAACTGAAAACTCTGCCAAAGCAAAAATCTCATGGAGGAGGAGTTCCTGGGAAAACACACACACAGCGTGGTGTTTTCAGAGACCATAATCCTGTAAATATGGCCAGATAAAACAACTAGGAGAGTCCTGGGCTTTCCTGGTTTCTTCCGATGGGATCCATAAAGCTTCAAAGTCCAAAGTCAAGCATGATCCTAGCAGCTACCCATGATATGCTGCTTATATCTCACGCATGGGCAAACTTTGGCCCTCGAGGTGTTTTGGAATTCCAAAACATCTGGAGGGCTGAAGTTTGCCCATGCCTTTTATATCAGACTTTACACAGCCTTGAGCCTTAGGCCTGCCACTATCTCTCAGCCATCACTCCCACCATCTTCAACATGGGGAAGTCCTAGTTGAAAGGGCTGTTCTAGAGATTCCAGCTCCAAAGCACTGCAAACTCCCCAGAGAAGTGCGGTGTAAGCCCATCCTTCCAGGCTCTCTCGCCTCCTTTGCCTCCCACATAGGACACCTTCCCTTCAAGGCCCAGCCCCCTCTGGCCCTCCCCACATAATGCTCCACATAAACAGAGAGGCAGGATTAAAGGGGAGACACCCTGCCAGCCAGCCAGGGCTGCAGGTGCAAATGCTTCAGGGACTCCGTTTAAACTGTTATGCAAATGACTGACCTACATGAGAGCAGCTGGTAGATTTCAATGACAAAAGAGGGAATTCTGGGGCTCAGCAACCCGCAGAGCAAACAAACCCTGAGTGGTAGCAATTAAGCAACTCCAGAGCAGAAAGCTGGCGGAAAAGGGGCTGCAAAGGGTTAAAGCCTCAAAGGCTGTGTTTCCCCACCTCCACCATGATACGACTCTGCAGGCCACCCTCTGCGCAAGCAGCTTGGCTCCAGCTGGCATCACCCAGGGCAACTTGCAGCTTCCCCACTTTGGGGCTGAGGATCCAGGCTGCAAGGGGGGCTTCCACCTGTCCAAATGCATGGCCTGGCGCAGCTCCAGCCAGGCCTGGGTCCCTCCCTGCCCGGATTCACTGGCCTGCCCACATTCCAGCTCCAAAGTTGGCCGAGGGCCTGTCAAACTGGTTTCCTGCCACAACACATCCAGCCCACTTAGGAGCCACCTCGGATGTGGCCAAAGGTCGACATGGGAACCATGCCCTTGTAAAGCAACTTCATATAATGTACAAGCAAAACGCTCTGCTTTTAACCAAGAACACAACCACCCCTCTGGCTACCAGTCTGTTTTCCAGCACAACTCAAAGCATCGGTTATGGCTCAGGTCCAATTTATATGAAGGACTGTATTCTCCCAAAGGTACCTGCCAATGTTTTGAAATCTTCTGGGCTGAGCTTTTTCTTTGTCTTATTACCATCACAAGTATAATATGTATGGTGAGGACTTGAGAGAGGGCCTTCTTGGTGGCATGGGCAAACGTGGCATGGATCCTTCAGGTGTTTTGGACTTCAACTCCCAGAATTCATTATGGAAGGAAAGCAAGGAGGACATCAGGACTAAACCAGGCATGGACCAATTTAGGCCCTCCAGGTGTTTTGGACTTCAACTCTCACAATTCCTAACAGCCTACCGGCTGTTAGGAATTGTGGGAGTTGAAGTCCAAAACACCTGGAGGGCCCGAGTTTACCCATGCCTGGTTTAGACTGATGTCCTCCTTGCTATCATTCCATAATGAAGACAGCTTTTGTTTCAATAGGCCTTTAAGGGCTAACTGCTGAGTGGGAAAGAGCTTGTCCTGTCTTGATTATATTTGTTGCTGTTGTATTTATTGGTTTGTACTCAAGTGCTTTTAATGTTATTGATGCTTTAATTATATTTCTAAATTTTTAAAGCTACCTTTGAAAGCCGCACTGTGTTCTAGACTGGGAAAAAGGTGCAATATTACTAACTGCTGCTGCTGCTACAACAAACACATAGGAACATATGTTGTTCCACAAACAAGAAAGACACACATTAACTAAGAAGAAGAATTCTATCATGGGTTCTCTCTTAAAGGGCATGCAATGCCACACTTGGATGTTCAACAGTGATCTACAGTTGTCCAACCACATCTGCAGCTTTTTTTTTTTTTTTGCAGACGTTATCGCCATGGCCAATGTCTTCTGGTCATTCTGGAGAGCCTGTAGATTTCTAGGGAGAACATCACCCTAGGTCCTCCAGTATGATTCTATGTTCTTTGTCTAGTAGATGTTGGCAATAAAGTCATGCTGGAAGACCTAGACATTTCTAAAGAAGTGTTGGCTCCAGTTTTAAAAATGTATTTTTTCTTCATGTTTCTTCACTTTCATAGGGATCTTGTGCCCCTAACCACAGCGAATGCGAAGGGCGACTGTAAATGCAACTGGTATGTAGCTTCCTTCATTTACACTATGTGGGACTGTGGACCAGACACAACAGGCAAAGGGGGGTGGGATGCCCAGATCCTAAGGTCATATCCATGGCTGCAAAGGAGAGGATTATTTTCAGAGCCAAGCCTACTGCTAATCAGCAGTGATAAATTGCTTTTCATCTGCAAAGTGTTGTGCTGCCTGCTATGCTATCACTCTAATTGAACATCCATTCAAGAATGACTCTCCTTACCTATGGGATAGGATATATTGCAGACAAATAATGACTTTTAAAATATAACATTTAGGTTTAAAGAACTCTAAATAAGGTTTTAAAAATTTCAATCTGGACAATCCTTGAAAAACACCTTTTGGTTCTGGCCCTGCCCAATACTGAAATGCACTTATCCACCTGTGAATTGTGGTCTGTGTTTCCCATACAACAGTATTTATAGAAAACAACATAGGTATATAGAGCACTGCCTTATACATAATCAGATCACTGGGACACACAGTCAACCCCAACAAGCAGCAACTGCTTTCCAGGTTTTCAGGTAGAATTCTTTTCCAGCCTTGAGATCCATGGCATTATTCCCTTGGAGTCTCCTGCCCGAGGACTGGACAAACGCTGACTCTGCTCAGAACCTGAAATCAGGGAGTTGGGTATGTTTTCCTCCTCGCTGACCCTGGCCCCCTTGGAGAACACAAGGCTGAAAGGGGACATGAGAGATATGTTTAAATATGAAAGGAGGAGGCAAGCTTGTTGTCTGCTGTTCCAGAGACTAGGAACATTATGGAGCAACAGATTCAAACTGCAGGAAAAGAGATGCCAACTAAACATTTGGGAGAATTTCTTGACAGGTTGAGGTGTTTGACAGTGAAACGTGCTGCCTAGAAGTCTGTTAGAATTGCCTTCCCTGGAGGTTTTAAAGCAGAGGCTGGATGGCCATCTGTCAAGAGAGCTTACATTGGGTGTTCCTGTGTGGCAGAAGAGGGTTGCACTGGACAGTTCTTTCCTTCAGTTTAATGATTCTAGGTGAGATTGGCTCAGGGTGGTGTGGCTGAACATTTGCCAAGATTCTGCAAATGATACAGCCATGCCCTAGTCAAAGGTGCCCAATGCCACTCCTGGGAGAAACCCCATCCCAGGCGCTGAGCTGGTGAGTAGAGGGTGTGGGATGGGAAGGGGGAGTGTGGCAAGGACCAAGGCTTCGACACAAAGGCCCACATGTAGGTCGAGCCGGAGATTAGCACCTGCTGCAGTGGGAATGACGTTAACCATTGATGATCCCAGCTAATGCCCTTTGGAAAACAGTCACTTTGCCTCCTCGCTGCCCCTGGCCCCCCTTTCATAGACATATGGTGTCTGAGCCTCTCCCCCGCCAGCGAGGGGCACAAAAGAAGGAGAAACGCTGTTCCATAATATTGCCCACCTGATTCTGAACAGGGAGCTGTGAAAAACCCAGCTCTCTAACTGGGTGGGCAGGAATATTAATCCTCTGATTATTTCTAGTTTCTAGACCATTTCAAAGCTTGCAAAACAGTTAATGGTATTTCTGGGAACCCACTCAGAAAAACAGCCCTGCAAAGTAGGTCATTGCAGATGCCATCCTATTCCTAATAGGCCAATAGCTTGGCTAGACTACCTCATCAGTAGTTTGGTCACACTTGAGCTCAGAACCTCTAGTTTCCAATCCTACTTGCAGTTTATCTGCTATAAAAAGATGACTAAAAATGACCGAGTCAGCATTTTTTCAGCTGTTTTGAACAGACCATTAAAAAGAAAGCAGGTGGTGGTGGGTAGCAGCCGGTATATGAGCTGAGGACTGAACAATGATTACACATGGCAAATAATGGAAAGGAAGAACCCCCACTACTTTGAAACCACCAATCTAGCCTGATTTCACAAACTAACCAAGGTTGGGCTTGAATGGGAGATCACCAGGGAATAACAGGGATCTCCAGGTCTAAAAGCTGAATGGAGAGCAGCTGCTAATTTAGAATTGGCAATACTGCACTTGATGGACTAATGATCTGCCTCAGTTTATACTTTTCTATGCAAGGATTCCCCAGCTGTGAGAACAGCTGAGACTGCTATGAAATACCCTGCTTTGCAGAAGTTCAAGACTCGTACCTGCAACATGAACAAGATGTTGGATTTTCTTCCTTTTGGTCAGAGGAATGATGACTTTCCTTTACAATCCTCCCTTCATATGCACAACCATCTGAGGAAGCATCCTGTTGTTGCTCTTTCCAGATCCAACATGCTGCAGCCGTAATGGGAGCAGATGCAGGTTTCAAGATAGAATTATAGAGTTGGAGGAGATCACAAGGGACTTGTAGTCCAACCACCTTCTGCCATGAAGCTTTCTGATTAAAGTCTTCCAAAGATAGGGGCCAACCACATTCTCAGGACAGCATATTCCACAGCTGAACAGCTCTTACTATCAGAACGTTCATCGTAGGACCACTGAACTCTCATGAGTTTTGGGCTAAACAAGCTCAAGGGTCAGTGGTCTTTAGCTGTGGTGTCTCCTGTGACCACCTAGTGAACAAATTTGTCACAGCAGACACCGCAGCTAAGGAGGTCTACATCACCAATGATACAGCCACCCTTTTAGCTTATGTTTAAGTATTTGAGGATAGATAACTGATAAAGAGACAGAACTGAATCAGAAAGACAGGTAGGTAAAATATTCAAAGAGACTTCTGTCTGGCTGTCTGAGGCTTAACACTAAGTCCTATAGCTGAAAAGGCTGAAGGTGGGCCTACCTTGTGAGGACGCAAGGCAGAATATCTGTCCAGGGAAGAAAGCTGTGAAAGTACCTCATGGCCAAAGGATTGTGGAGATGGGGGTTGGTGGAGGACTCTTCACGGACCTCCTCTTTGAGAAATGTCATTTCAAGCTCCTTGTGAAAGTGAGAGTGTGGGTGGGAGAAAATGAAAACGCAGCTCAAGTTCCAAGGGCCTGCCCCTAGAACTGCTTCATGTCTCTTGCTCTATTTGAACCTAGGCTCAGCTCAGTGATATCACACTTGTTTCACTCACAAAAGGTCTGGGGAATACCCATGAATGTTATATGAATTATAATCAGAACATGGGAACTCTGTGTTGCTTTTTTTCAATTTGTGTAATCTATATAAAGGTAAAGGTTTTCCCCTGATGTTAAGTCCAGTCGCGACCGACTCTGGGGGTTGGTGCTCATCTCCATTTCTAAGCCGAAGTGCCAGCATTGTCCGTAGACACCTCCAAGGTCATGTGGCTGGCATGACTGCATGGAGCGCCGTTACTTTTCCGCCGAAGCGGTACCTATTGATCTACTCATATTTGCATGTTTTCGAACTGTTAGGTTGGCAGGAACTGGGGCTAACAGCGGGCGCTCACTCCGCTCCCAGGATTTGAACCTGGCACCTTTTGGTCCGCAAGTACAGCAGCTCAGCACTTTAACACACTGTGCCACCAGGGGCCCCTATATATAATCTATATAGCTTGCACAAATTGGCTTTTCTTGGAGCAAAATTTAGATCATGGAATTTTATCTCACTGACAAGATGAGATATAATATGTATGTTTGTTGAAAAGATCATTAAGAAAATGGATGATACATTTCATTCATAAACCTAGGAAGCACAAACTGCCTGGATTCTTTGAATCTTAGAGGTTGCCTTTGAATGTACAAAGCGGTTCTTTGTGGGCTGCCAGCTGGCCAACCTCTTTCCTTCCAGAGACATAGGCTGCTTGCCCCACAAGGCCGAACACGGATGGCAGCTCCCACATTTCATTCCCAGGAGGGTTGGCTCCATCTTTTCTCTTGTCCCCAGCAGATGGCAAATGTGCTCTCTTCCTTGGTTTTATCCCAAAACACTGTCCTGAGGCAGTAAATACAGCTCCAAAAGAGAAGCACTTTCAGAAACTGGGAGTAGTGCCAGTGTCGAGTGTTGGCTTTGGGGATGTCGGAAAGGAAAGGTGTAGGCAGTTTCAGAGGGAGGATCTGGTCTTCTTTTATGTGTTTTGGTCTCTGCTTCTCTGGAACAAGACAGGAAGCCAAGATCCTCTGCCAAGCGTAGTCAGAAGAAAGAAGTAAGAAAGGTGTATGTGTATCGTTGTGCTTCATTTGCCAGTTTCTTGTTACATACATGCAACATCCAGCTTCTATTGATATGATGTAAACTTTTCCAGAGGGATCGCTGCCAGAACAGGCTATCAGCCTTCCTGAAGACCGCCAAGATCTTCAGGGGAGGCTCTTCTCTTGAACTCACTTAATTCCATTGGCAAGCTTTGTGGGAAGGCTGGGGTGGCCTTCTTTGTGGCTGCTCCTAGAGTCTGGATCTACCTTCCTAAAGGTGATATGGTGGTTCCTTCTCTGTTGTCTTTTTGGCAGCACATGAAGACCTTCTCTGGTTCCTGGAGGCTTTGGAAATTTGATCATTTTAAAAGGGTCTCCTTAGTGTGCTCTGGGGCTTTTATTGTTTGGTTTAAATTAATGTTCGAACACGTTTACATTTTATTCATCATCATCATATTATTATATGTATTTGTATGCTGCTTTCTCTCTTAACAGAAACTCAAAGCGGCAAATAGTACTACAAACAATGCAGCATACAATATAAAACCTAAAGACTATAAACTTTAAAACAGAATTAAACAAGAGTTAAAAATAAAGTCAAAAATCTTTAAAACTATCAAAAACCTTTATAAAATACATAAAATGACACACCTCACTCCCTGACTCGGTCTTCATTTTATTCTTAATTTAAAACAGCTTTAATCACAACTCTTTGGATGTACATATTTATATGTCTTTGTATAAATAATTCACTCTACTTTGTAACCTGCCTTGAGTCCCGATATGGAAAGAGGCAGGGTATAAAAAACTGATGGATGGATAGATGGATGGATGGAGCAACAATGAGATTTGTTGCATCTTAGAAGACTGTACCACAATGCTTCAAGGTTTCTTTAAGACACCACAGAGCCCTTGTCACTGGAGGTGGTGGGAGGGTAACTCTTACTTTCAACCAACACTTCACGAAATGATTCATCCCATGAAGTCACAGCCAGGCTGTAAACCTTCAGACGGATGGTAGATGCAAAGAGGAACTGCCCCTCCCAAAGCAAGAATGTCCCAAGGATGGGGTGAGGGCAGATTTCTGAGGCCTGTCCTTCATGCATAGTTTAGGCATCCTTTTTCTTTTCTATTACAATCTGGAAGGTCTGCAGGGACCAAGAACCACACCTAGGAGCCCTGGCCTGGTGAAAAGGAAGTTTTGCTGACTGACCCCAGTCACTGCGGAACTCCCTTCCTGTGTGGGCTTTGAGGCATCCAGGACAAAGACTTTGCTGGAATCTGTGCACCCTGAGGTTCAACTGATAATAAAACCCACCAGATAAAAATGCTTCCTCATTGCGCTACCACACCTACTTAATCCAAGTCAACCAAAAGTCAGCATAAACAGAGACAGGCATATTTCCACACACATTTACTAAGAAGCAAGGCACACTGAGTTCAAGGAGAATTCATCCAATAGCACAGAGGACAGAGTTACAGCAGTGAGCAAATTACAGCGGCCGAGTCCAAATTATTTTAGATTACAACTCCCAGCATTCCTGGTCACTTGTCATGCTACCTGAAGTGGCTGGAATCTGAATATCAAACAGCAAGTAGAGGAAGAACCAAAACTATGTCCAATTCTGGGCACCACAATTCAAGGAAGATATTGGCAAGCTGGAACGTGTTCATAGAAGGGCGGCCCAAATGTTCAAAGGTCTGGAAGCCAAGCCCTCTGAGAAATGGCTTAGGAATTAGTGATGTTTAGCTTGGGGAAAAGAAGGGTGAGATAAGGGGATGTAAGAGCCATGCTGAACCATTTGGAAAGATGTCACACTGAGGAGAGGGCAAAGTTATTTTTTGCTGTTCTAGGCACTAGGACACAATGCAAGAATGGATGGATTCAAACGGCAGGAAAAGAAATTTCACCTAAACATTAGGAAGAACTTTCTGATAAGAGCTGTCCAGCGGTGGAATCTGGTGGAGTGTCTTTAAGCAGAAGCTATGGCCATCTGTCAAGAAGTTTGGATGGTCTTCCTGCCTGGCAGAATGATTCTATTATTCCATCTTAGGACAGTGCAAGCTGAAGTTGTGTGAACGGCTTTGTATTTTTTACTTCTTAAAAAATATTGGTTTCTTTAAGGAGTGCTACACAAGGTTGGGTTCTAAACATAATTAAACTGCGTACAAGGAACGATTCTGGCAGCTGAGACACACACCCTGTTGCCCACAGAAGGGAGCCAGGGCTGTAAGCCTGACAAGGACTCAAATCAGAACCAGCTGGCACTGAGTCCAGAGGGTGCAAAAGCACCACTGAAACCGAGCCACCGCTGCTGCAATTCCCTGCAAGCCTTGGAAGGGAAAAACACTGCGCAGAAACCATCCCAGGGGCCTTGGGGCTGCGGCCTGGTTAACTCTCCCCTTTGCTTCTTGTCTTCTCCCCCCCCCCCTCGCCCGGCTCTCTGGAGGGGCTGCAGATGAGAGAGAGCATCTCTGAGTCCCTGCTAACGGGAATCCTAAGAGATGGGGCTGGCAGGGTCCACGTGAGCCGGCTCCCGGGAGCAAGAGCACGTGTAACTCGCACGGATGAGTGGGCCGTGCGGAAAAGCTGCGCAGGGTGCTCCTGCCCGGAGGCTCTGCTCCCCTCCCTTCTCCAGCTCAGCTCTCGTGCTCACTCTCGTTAAAGGAGGCAGGGGATAAAAATAAGGCAAATGCAACACACACTCACACACAGATGCACACAATGCTTGCCGTTTTCTGCACAATAAACTGGGTCAAGACAGCTCCTTGGCATCACAGAATCCTGGAGTCAGAAGACACCCCAAGGGCCATCCAGTCCGACCCACTTCTGCCAGGCAGGAACACACAATCCAAGCCCTCCCAACAGATGGCCATCCAGCCACTGCTAAAAAGCTTGCAGGGGAGGAGACTCCATCAAACCTCCGGCAGTTTATATTCCCCCGTCAAATAGCTCATGACAAGAAATCACAAATATCTAGGAAATGTTGGTCATCATCTTTCAAATCACATATATTTAAAAATATAAATGAAAGGGCTCCATGAGATAAGCTGTGTCACCACACATTTCATTATTACAATTTACGTCCAGAAAAGTTATTCTTCTAAGCTCCATATTTGGCACAGCAGTTCACCTTGGAAGTAAGTCTGAACCTTTGGCCACTTCTCCCAACTGCCTGCCTGTGATGCTATTTCTTATGATAAGTTGGTCTGACTTCCAGTTTTCGTGTAAAACTGGATTACTGTGTCGTAAAACAATGCATGTCTTATTCTACGTGAGGTCTGACTAAAGCACAAGGGGGTGGGACCATTACTTCCATCAATCTAGACACTACCTATTAATGCGGTCTACAATTGCATTGGCCTTTTTAGCTGCCCCATCACCAGGTTCACCCTGTGGTTCAACTAAAACTCAGAGATCCCTTTCACATGGACTGTTTGAGGCCTGGCTTTAGCCCTGTGTCCCTGCCTGGATGCACCTGTCAAACAGTGGTTTAGTTGGGCTCTACACATTGGCCCTTTCTCCTGTTCACAACAGCTGCTTGGCTAGTGTTGCAAAGTGTAACTTCAACTCCACTCCCCACTTCACCAAATGCTCCAAACCTGAGCAGTGTAACAACAAGCGGTATCAGGAAGACTAAACTCTATGCAAAAAAGGGTTCTTTCTGAAAGAGTGCCAGAGAATGCATCCCCAAAGGGCTTCACACTGCATGGCAGGTGGGAGAGGAAACCAAAGGTACAGACTTGCTTCCAAGGTGATCTCATAATAAATAACAATGATAATAACCTTTTATTTCTAACCCACCCTCTCTCCCCAGAGGGACTCAGGGTGGCTTCCAAGTACAAAGGAAATATTCAATGTCATATACAATCATAAAAACAAAGACAGATATCCAATGCCACATCCAATAAAAAACACAGCACAATAAAATAGCGAGTCATAGTTTTAAAGTGCATATGAAATACAGTAGACTCTATGGGGAGGATAAACGATCTAATGTGCCAAACACAGAGCTTTAGAAGAATTATGTTTCTGGACTTCAACTCCCAGAATTCCCCAGAATACAGCTGTGAATTATAGTCCAAAAATCCTTTTGGGGATGGGGAGAGAGGGGATTTCCCTTCCAAAAAACTAACTTTTCCAGGCAACCCAACTGGAAACTGACATGAAAGGCTCTGCACAGCTTCTGCTCTGTCCTCAAACTGGGTCATGTAAAGGGCTGCTCTTGTTGACACTGGCCAAATACACATTGCATTCTAGGTCAGTGGTCCTTCGCCTGTGGTTCGTAGACCTCCACGTGGTATGTGTGTGCACGTGCAATGTCCTCGCAGGGGATCTGCAAAGCACTGAAAAAATGTAATGAATGTTTACAGTTATAATGGAAAGGAAGTATGAAAGTAAGGAAGAGAGGCGGACAGACAGGTGAGTGGCCACAGACTTATCTCAAAGAGTGGGAGTCTTGCCAGTGGCAGACACCACTGGTACAAAGATTCATTACCGTATCTCAAGCTGTTCAAAAGTTAATGAAAATAAGTCTTTGATAGCATAATAAATAAACTCGGTGCTTGCAGCTTCTTCACTTTAGTGAGAACACAGAAGTCAATATTACTGAAAGAAAGCATGTGATGTTTCTTGCTACTGATGTTTCTCAAATAATTTCATGTATAAAAGGAAGACCACATTTGATGGAAGAGAGAGTCGGAGTCAATCAATGTAAGTGTTCAGACAGACTTCGGAATGATGCGTGTAGATAACTGAAATGATTTGTCCCCCCTTTGATTTCTGTAAATAAAAATGTTTAGATGTCATTGCAGTAGACTTTGTAATAAAACATCCTGCTGTAGACTCAGGACTGATGGCCGGCGGAATCTGAAATGGAAGAGTACTGATAGTGTTGATGAGGATGTCTCCCGTTCAAAGACAAAAGAAGCTTCTCCCAGTCGTTTTCAAAAGTGTTGCTGTTATACCCAGGGATATTGTCAACTGACTTCAGCTACACAAGCCCAGAAGACAAGAAACTCCCATGCTGTGTGTTACATTACAATATATTGAAGCTGTCGAAACTAGAGAGACATTTCGACACTAAATAAAAAGAACAGGCCACAAAGATTATTGATTTTTGGAGCAGGATCTTCAAGAAAGTAAGAAAATGGTAATAGGCCTCGAGGAAGACAAGCTCATAGAAATATACACAGTACTTGGAAACTGCATTTCAAAGAACAGGCTCTTTTAAATTTTTGGCTCACTTACAGGTAGATTTGGAACTATTGAAGAGCATTATGAAAGTACTGTATTGATGACTTTCGTAACAGCATACCTGTATGAAAAATCATTCCTTGCTATCATTTATCTTAAAAATAAGTACAAGGACCACTTGAAAAACAAAGAGTTGGAACTCGGAATACCATTTTCAGCTATTAAACTCAGTATAACAAGGCTTATAAATGAAATAGACCACTACTGTTCTTATTAATTAAAATGGGATATGCAACCATGGTTCTGTATTCAAGTATGATGATGATGATTATATATATGGAATCATTCCAACAAAAATGTTATAATAGGAGTGTGCTCATTTACTTATTTTTCCTTCCTATCCAAACTGGAAGTTAATGGCTGCCATAGTTATTCGAAGCATGTCTCTCCTGTCTCGCCACGCCAATATCCAAGCTGGATCTGCATACTTAGATGGTTCAGAAAGCGAGACTCCATGCAGAATGGAAGAGGAGATGCAAAGTGGGGCAGAGGTAGAAGAAGGACTAAAGCAGGCATAGGCCAACTTGGGCCCTCCAGGTGTTTTAGACTTTAACTCCCACAATTCCTAACAGCCTACCGGCTGTTAGGAATTGTGGGAGTTGAAATCCAAAACACCTGGAGGGCCCAAGTTGGCCTATGCCTGGACTAAAGTAATAGGACTTGGTCTATGGGAGGTCCCAGGTTCAGGCCCTACACCTTGAATCACAAAGGACAGCAGTAATCGGGTGACATGTGGCTGCCATTCTGTTGCCTCTCGCTGCCAGTTCGAGTCCAGACTGGCCCTGATCTCTCACTAAGACTAAGAAAGCATCTCTTCCGGGCAGGTGTATCGACCATTTGTCAGGGAGGTAACTGGTCAGCACCAGAAACCAATTAGCCACTTTGGACAGCAACTACATGAGCAATGCTGGAAACATCACTGACACAGCTCTGGTTCCAGCAAGTCCATCTAATGGTCTGAGACATCCAAGAGCCACCTGCTTACTACATCTGTGACATCTCATAAATAATCTAGACAATCTGATGTAAAGGTATATCAAGTCTTTCCCCCCCGCGTCACTGTGTGAGTTTTACTGCAATGTTGGCAGCATCTTTCCTCTCTCTCTCTCCCTTCACTGCTTGCTAAATTTTTGCTTACTGATTTAGGGCAAGGCGGGTGGAGAAGAGCGTATGCTCAGGACTGGCGTTCTGCACTGCCGCCCACCCCCACTGTGTGCCCCCAGGGCTCTCTGGGCACGTTCCTGGGCTTGTTATATAATGGTGGTTTACGTCACTTTCTGAAGCACACACTGAGAATTGAGAGAGACTATCAGAGACCACTTCCCAGCTGCAGAGACAAGCGACAGCTCCTGCTCAGCTCCCCTGGAATTGGGCTCAGTTAAAACTTTAATGCTTCCCCCAAATGAAGCTGAATAGGCCTTCTTCACACTACACACTAACTGAAGACTTGCTTGTTCCAGGGCTATGGATATTTGGGAGCATTGATTCAACCCAACTCTAAATCCCTGCCTTCATCAATAGGCTTTCTGCGTTAATAATCAAAAAAACAAATGCAGCCAGGTTTCACTAATTTCACCCATCTCACAGAACCAAAGGTAGGACTACAGTACAGAATGAATGAATTGCAAATAGTTGATAACACTGACCAGGAAAATAATCCCGCTTGAAAGAAAGAGAAATGAAGCTAAGGACTAGCATAAGGGGTTGAAACGTAAGGCCTGCCATCCCCCCACCCCCTATCACATTCTCTGAAGCAGGAATGCTATTTGGGAAGGGAAATGGCTGGGGGAAGTCATCCCATTGGCATTTCCTGAAGAGCTCTACCAAAAGCCCTCCCACTTCCGAATCCGCCTGGGTGGCTGCCAAACCTGGGAAGGGAGCAGAGGCGAGTGCTGATCCCAGGCCTCTGCCTGCAATTATCCAGCGCTCACAGCTGAGCCTGCCCCTCGCTCCACTCGTCAGCAGGGAACTGGATCCTCCTGGGAAACCAAACTCAGGCTTTTGCAGAGGCAAATGAAGGAACTGCAGACGGGACAGACATGGCTGCAATATCCAACGGGGCAGCTCTGAGGGCCCCTTTCAGCAAAACAACACTCTTCTCATGCTACCTTTGAGACTTCACAGATTTATGTCAGCATAAAAGCCCATGCTATAATAAATCTGTAAGCATTAAAAGTGCCACAAGGGTCTTTGTTGTTTGGCTGTGTTGTGGAGTGCAAGGGCCACACAAGAACTGTAGCGTAATCTCAGAACAAAAACAAACTGGTTTCTTGGGAGGATATGGACTGTCTAGCAAGTATGTGGGGTACTGAGAAGTCCTGCAAAAATCATATCACTGTGTCAATGATAAATGCACTATTGTACAAAAGACATGGAACAAGTAGTGCTAGTGTTTAAAATCCAGGCCACCACATAGAATAACTGGCGGGGGGCTGGCTGCACTTCACCCTCACCCACCCTGATCAGGAATGTCTCCTATGAGGTGTGTAGCAGTGAAGGGGAAAACACTTTCACTATTATATTCAGTTCCTGATGTAACTGCAGTTACATGCCTCCAACAGAAATGTGACCTCTGTTTCTAAGTCCTTGAGAAAACTAAACATTGATCCATTCCAAGCAATGATAAGATAGAACTATCTCAGGAACAAAGGGACTTTAGTTCAGTGTAATGAGCCCTGAAAACAGCAAGGTTTAGGAAGGAATCTTTCCTAGCCCTATCTAGAAACAAAGTTAGTGGTCCCTAATGTGCTCACCAGGTCTAGCCCCACCTAACTTCTCAAACCAGAGAAGATCAGGTGTGCTCATGTTAATAAGGGATGGATATCATGCTCCCTCAGCTTCACTTGGCAAAGGACTGTGGACTTATTATTCCTACAGAGGAGGAAAGAAGTCACCTGGTATTTCATCACAACTGGAAATAGGTCATCCTTGTCCCCAAAAGACCAACAATCCCCTGACATCACAGAATGTTTAGAAACTTTTCTGGACAAGAATCACAAGGGTTCACGGAGAAGTCACACTGGAGAGAGTGCAAAACCAATTCCCAGGAGCCTGTACTAAGGCACCTCTGTCTGACCAAAGCAATTGTGTTTGGTTACTTCAAGACTCAATGCCGACCATTCCCAGCAGTATTCAAATACTGGTCTTTCCAGCTGGATCTTAGCATGGCCATTTCTGCAAACACAACATGTGTTTTACTGCCAAATGAAAGAGTCAGCTCTTTGACTTGCAAAGTTTCAATGTAAATTGGTCAGTTCACACCTCACAGGTAAGCCATGGGTGTGTCCTGCCAGACAGGTCATATTCATGTTCAAACACCCTTGCTTGGATTTTATGTCAGACACAGTACAGCCACCTTTCACAAGGATACACAAAAGCAGTCAGTTGGGCAGATCCTTCCCAGGTGAGTATAGCAGGATTAAATTAGTAGCCTGTGGTGTCAGCTTTGGGCAACCTCAGTGCCCTTGATAGAACAGCATAAGCGATGCTAGAAGGAGTGAGAACCAGAGTTCAGCCTGCCACAATGTTTGGGTAATCCAGTTGACAGGCACAGCTGGCACACCCATTCTCTCTTAACAAAAAAAAAACTTTGTTTAAAAAAGAAGCAGGAGAGTCACTTATTTTCCAAGACGAATTTCAGTCTGAGCTTATAAAGAGCAAGGGATTCCCCTTTTCATGGAGAATAAGGCTTTTGGTGGTTTTAGGTTGTGATGTCTAAATATTACCTCTACTAGTAAGTAATGCCTTTGCACACCATTTGCTAGATAATAAGAATAAGAAGTTGGGCTCATACACTACCTTGTAGGCTTCCAAGGCATTTGGCTTCCATGGTGGGATTTCTGGGTATAAGCTGCAACTGCTTCTTTTTTTTCTTTTTTTTTGGAAACTCACCAGAGACTGACAGTTGATTCTTCATAAACTGGCAACACAGTCTTCCACTTTGAGTAGCACTGAACTAGATGAGCTTTTGGTACCAGGGCTCATCTTGCTTTCATCTATTAATTTCCTCACTGTACAAAAGTGGGAATGGACACACCATAACATTGCAAGTGGCCACTATCTCCTGTCTTTTCAGTAGTGCTTGTGCCTTCACTTCCCCAGATGCTGGAATTAGGCAAGAACCATTATCACATGTTCTTTTGCCTGTTGCATCTCCTGTTTTAGAGAACCTATGCCTTTGTACATGAATTATTTTAATGTGTTTTAATGTTCCCTCTTTTAATATGTGTATCTTAATACTTTTATGTTTTTATCTATCTTAATTATGTTGCAGCCCACCTCAAGCCTTGGGGAAAGGTGGGTAAGAAATTATTGTTGTTGTAGCTGCTATTTGCTTACAGACCACCCAACAAAACAGAGAGGATCGTAACTCTGGAAACAAAATTCACAATTGGTTCTCTGTCACTTACAGAAATCCACAATTACCCTTGAATCTCAGCTGCTTCCTCTTCCTCTGCTGTTATGTTGTCTCCAAGTCAACTCTAACTTAAAGGACTTTCATGAATTTCACAAGGTGTTTTTAGGCAAGGAATCCTCAGAGGTAGTTTTGACATATATATTGTGAAATATATCTTACAGTACCTGGCATTCATTAGCAGTGTCATATCCAAGTACTAGCCATCCCTGACCTTGCTTAACTTCCAAAATGAAATAGGACCTGGTGTTTTTAGGATATTTTGGCCCTCAATATGGTGATATCTCAGACTTTTCTTTGGCCTTGCAAAGATATAAGCCAGTGCTCAAAGCACTATACCAGGCAGACAACCCAAAAGAGCATGATGAGCAACTTGAAAGGGAAACAGAAGAGAGAGGTCACTGCCTCAGTGGTCGGAGTGGGGATTTCCGCCTCCTCTGCCCTGGTATCATCCTAACCGCCTCACTCTCCCTTCCAGATGTGCCTCAGCTCAAGGATAAAATTGTCAGAATGACTTTGATCTCTCCAAGATGGATAAACTCAAGGAATTATCCTAGCAGCTCCTTTGAAGTGTGCTGCCACTGCTGCCGCCGCTGCCCTTGCTCTCTCCAAAGATACTTTCCAAGACATGAAATGCTCAGTGACTCTGGGGAATGTACCCAAACACACGAAGGAGCCTACTCCTTGCCAAGGGCAGGCCTGCCAGAACTTGCAGGCCTCTCTGTGGGTCTTTCTTGCCAGCTACACCCGTCCCACAAAAGCATTGTTCATGAGGGCCAGGCAAAGGCTGCTCCCCGGGCCCTACGGCTGCACTAATCCCATACTAACAAGACCATGGCAGGGGCAAGGAGAGCAATGTGCAAAGGCTCCGGGCTTGTTTGCAACAGAGCAGCCACTTCTAGGAGGCATGTGAAGACTGGAAGAACACAGCATATACCTTTCACCCAGATTCTTTGGGTGAAATGTGCATCCAATGAGTTACTGTCAAACCAAGGCAACTGTATTCTGCACAACTAGCAACACAACATTCATGATGCCAGGGTCTGAAGTGGGAGAAAGAGAGCTTGCATGTTGTGAAGAAAGGGCTGAAAATGCATCTCTACACTCTTTGCACTCAGGAAAACAACAAGCTCTTCTGCAGGATCATCTATCCAGGGTAAAGTATGCCCTCGCTTGCCTCAATAATTAAGACCCATGCCAGCTCCTACCTGCAAAGCTCTGACCTACCATCTGTTTTTTTTTTGGTTACACAGATAGTTGACAGCTTTCATCAATATTCCTAGCCAAATGCCCACCAGGATAGCTGGAAGCCTGTACAAGCAACAGCTTACTGGGAGATCCCAGTCAATTCAGGCCAGAGCCAGGTGAGAAGTCAATTTTGACTCTCACTCTCACTACAGGATTGTCCGCAAACATAGTGGTTTTGATTTTGTTTTTCCCAGGACAACCAGTGATGTGCAAAGGGAGGGGCCCTTACAAAAAACAGCACTGAGTGGAGGACCACATTGGTGAATTCAACCACTAGCAGTCAAGCTCCATTCTATCTCTATTACCTGTGTAGCATTTGTTCACACTGGAACTGGGATGAAATGGTAGAACTGGCAGAGTGGGCTTCTGACAAACCTCTAAGAAGTTGAAAGTAGCATGCACTCATAGCAAGCCTCAGAGAATTTCACAGCCAAAGTGCCCTTTGAGCCCAGTTCTTTGTGGTCCAAGCAAACATATGTCCCATTCCACCTCTACACTGGTACTTCATTTGCTGAGCAATTTGCAAACATTGCAGTCATGCCTGACACGACTCTGGACTGTAAGTTATAGAATCATAAAGTTGGAAGAGATTGCAAGAGCCATCTAGTTCAAACTCCTGCCATGCAGTATGCAAAGGGGTCTTCTAGCACCTTAGAGACTACCTGGGGGAAAGAAATCAGTAGCACATGCTTTTATAACCTAAGCCTACTTCCTCAGATGTATTCTTTTTCTCAGTTAGTCTCTACGGTGTTACAAGATGCCCTTGCATGCTGATCTTCCAGACACAGCTATCTTTGACTCCTGCCATGCAGGAATACAAAAAGCACTCCTGAAAGGTGTTCATCCAACCACCGTTTGAAGACCCCCAGAGAAGGAGTCTGCTGAATAGCTCTCACAGTAAAGAAGTTCTTCCTAATGTCCAGGTGGAATCTCTTTTCTTGTAATTTAAATTCATTGGTTCATGTTCCAGTCTCTGGAGCAGCAGAAAATAAGCTCATCTTATCTTTTACATGATATCCCCTAAGATATTTAAAGAAGGCTATCGTGTTACTGGTCTTCTCTTTTCTGAGCTAAAGATACCCAGCTCCCTAAGCTGCTCCTCATAAAGATTCATGATTTCCAGACCTTGCACCATTTTGTTCACCCTTCTCTGGACAAGTTCCAGCATGTTAATATCCTTCTTGAACTGTGGTGCCTCAAGCTGAACACTGTATTCCACGTGAAGCCTGCAAAATATGATTCCTTTTGCAGATGGAGAAGTGTGGCCCACTGCAAAAATCACACAACAGTTTGTCTTTCTAGTATTGATAAACAGCCCTTTCCTTGAAACAGTCCTCCAAGGGTTCCTGTCAGAGATATGAACTTGATCTGGGCTTCCCAGTCCTCCTTCCCCACCATTATGTTGCTGAACCAAAAAACAAAACAAAACAATCACAGCAGTAGACAAATGGGGGAGACCAAAGCTTAGTCATGAAGGTCACTACATAAGATGCCTCCCCAATAAGCCTTCCTCAGAGGGTTGTTGTGCCAATAAAATGGGAAGGAAAGACATACACCAGCCTGGGACCCATTAACTTTTCTGCACTGTGTATTTCCTTCATATTAGTGCATGTCACCTCCAGCTCCAGAAGCCAAATTAGGCCAATTGTACCCTACCCTATAGTTTTTCCAGCCTGCTGAAGGAAACCCTAGCATTCAAAGAAAGGAAGGAAGAATGGAGATCTGAATATGGTGGGTGTGTCACCCTGGGTAATCCTGCCCCTCCTATAAATGGTTGAACCAATATTTGCCCAAACAATGCACTTCTGAGTAGACACAAAAAGAGAAGGGTCTCAGCAGGTGGCAATGCCTGAGTGGCGGAAGGGGAGGGCAGCCTCACCCGCCTGACAAGCAAAAAGCAAGGGGCCCCAGTGACTTCCCATCAGTGATTTAATCTAAATCCCCCTGGGGAGTTCGTTTACAAAATCAGATTACATTATCGCCTTGGTCTCCAGGATACAGTGCAATCGTCACCAGAGCGACAGGGATAAGGAAATCTCCATTGGATCCAGGACTAATCTCGGAAGCTGGAGAGGGAGGGGAGGAAGGCCCTAATGGGACCACTCTTCAAGGAGAAGAAGAACCAGTTGGATCTGTCTGGGCAAACACTGCCCAGGTCATGCCTCCAGGACAACTGCCTTGCGTTCCAAGCATACCTGCTAACATTCCACAGCCCCAGATCTTGTTCACGCTCTCTGCTTTTTTCACCACTTGCTTCACCCAACCCAGAACCAATGGTGGATCTCATTACGCACCTATTTGCTTTGACTTCTGGGAATGCGAGAGACCCACCTTCAGTTTAATGAGTGGTTTTGGTTGACGACATATGCCTTTGGGTCATTTGGACTTAGAGCAATCCAGGAACCTGTCCTGTTTCTCTTGTTGAGATTTGTTCAGAGGAGACATGCCATTGCCTTACTCTCAGACTGAGAGAGTATGCGGTCTCTTCCAATTCTATGACTTGTCCAAGGCCACCAAGTTGGTTTCCAGGGCTGAATAGCAATTTGAACCCTTGTGCCCCAGAGTCCTACAAGACAATAGCTTTCAACAACTTTACACCTTGACTGTGTACACCCGGCTGTTAGGAATTGTGGGAGTTGAAGTTCAAAACACCCAGAGGGCCTGAGTTTGCCCATGCATGCTGTAGACAGTTTACAAATTGCAATACAGCCACAAATATACAGAAGAACTGAAGCAGTAACAAAATTAGTAAAACTATTTTTTCTTTTGTGGTGAATGTCAAACATTTTTATCCTGTGTACAAATGAGATACTGATTTCTAGAAGTCATGTGAGAACTGTCTGTTTATGCCAACCCTAACAATAACTCATATCTCCCCATCAAAAGCACATCTGCCCTAGACTGCTACTGCAGAGACAACAAAGCCTTCTTGCCAAGAGAACAACAACAACAAAAGCACAAGGGTTACCAGGCACATGTGGAAAGGCGTGCCCAAGTGCTCCTGAAACCACGCCCCACCAGCCTCTGGATAAATCCCATCCCATGAGCTAGCCATTTCCACAGCATATTCATTCCCAGAACTGGAATACTGGCTGTGGACTAAAGGACAAGCAAGGTGACCATTTGAGACCATCTAAAGTCATGGAAGATAACAGATAACACAGGAGAATCAGAACACAGATTCATACCTAGCAATAATTAAAAGCTGTCCCGCAGCTTCCCTATTCCTGCAAGTTGGCGGTTCAGTCAATCACTTTGCTCATCTGGAGTTCCTAAGCAGTTTTATACTCTAGAGATATAGAACAAATGCAGTGTACTAACAAAATGCTGCATTTAGATGGAAGAAAGGAAGAATTTAATTACTAGCTCAGCCACAGAGTTCACTGGAAGCCTTGGGCTCAGGTACCATCTTTCTTTATGCAAATTTGATACAAGGATAAACTGCATGCAAAGAAGTACAAAGTCCCTTCAAGGTTTTTCTTAGTGCATCTCATGTTATGGAACATTTTAAAGAAAAATATTTAGCCTACAATGAGCAATTGTCCACATTGGAAACACAGAAGGCACTGTCTGGCCTACCCCAACCCAGTAGCATTGCGGATGAGCCAGATAACACCTTCCTCCTCATGGGGCTTTTGGCTGTTCCTCCCCTCGCTTTTCCCAAAAGGCAAAGACCTTTTGATTGAGGGAGAGCTTTTGCTCTTAAACCCCTGTGGCATCGGGGTCTTTGCAAATGTAATGACTTTGTATTTTTGGCAGATTTGTTTGCTGATTTAAAAAAACCTTTTTTACAATAAGATGTTAGCTGTACGTTCTCATTAACTTGTTGTAAGCTACATTGACTCCCATGCTGGAAAAAAATCGTAAGACTAGACAAACAAGTACATTTCTACTGGTGTTCAATCCGAATACCACAGGTGACAGCAACTGAGGGCAATGGAGATTGCCTCTAGATCAGGCATGGGCAAACTCCCTCCAGGTGTTTTGAACTTCAACTCCCACCATTCCTAACAGCCTCAGGCCCTTTCCTTTTCCCCCTCAGCTGCTTAAGTGGCTGAGGGGGGAAAGGAAAGGGCCTGAGGCTGTTAGGAATGGTGGGAGTTGAAATCCAAAACACTTGGAGGGCCAAAGTTTGCCCATGCCTGCTCTAGAGGTAACCAGAACTGGAGGAAGAGGGAGTGAAGCAGCACTGTTGCCTCCATCTTATACAAGCGAGACAGGTCATTCAAAAACAGACCCTGACTCCCTTTCTGTTACCAGGAGACCAAATCCCTC
Organism: Anolis carolinensis; assembly: GCF_035594765.1. Classification (NCBI taxonomy): domain Eukaryota; kingdom Metazoa; phylum Chordata; class Lepidosauria; order Squamata; family Anolidae; genus Anolis; species Anolis carolinensis. Next base: position 249,416,993 of record NC_085844.1, read on the forward strand.
CACTCTCCAGCTGGTTTATACTTCAACCAAGTAGGTGCCAGCCCCACTCCCCAACTCAGTTTTACTGAGCACTTACCCAGCCACCGTTTTCTTGGATCCAGGGGTCCAGGTGTTCAGTCAGGTACGTGGTCATCCAGCTGGCAATCCTCACCACCAACCCTTGCATCTCTTTGTCAACGCTCTCCACGCACAGGGCTCCCCCAAAGGAGAAGAATGCCACTATCCGCCCCCAGTTTACCCCATCGTGGAAGAGTTCATTCACCACCTGCTCGAAGCTCTGGTATGCCGTGCCCAAGGTGATGTGGAGCTGGGAGGTCAGGTCACTAAAAGCCCGCCGGTACCTTAGTTCAAACTCATCGCCAGCCTCCCTAAGTGTCTGGCTGACATCCACCCTCGGGTTTTCTTCCTCCTCCTCTTCAAGGAGTTCGGGGTGTTCTGAGGCCCCATTGATGACATGGCTGGGGCTGGGATGCCAAGAAGGGCTCCCATTGAGGGTGTTCCCCGTCTCGTTTGCTGGCTCCATCGCTTCCTCCCCGCTCTCCATCTCAATCTCATGCCAGCTGTGGCCCCGCTGCGACAGCTTGTAGGAAAGGAAGTCCACCACGAGCGCTCGGTTACTGCTCGACATTTTCACACCTCAGGGTGTCTCAGTGAGTCCATGGTCTGGAAGGCAAGCCGGCTTGCACGTTTACCAAGCCAGGTTGCTCCTAGTTGCCATTCCTGAGGAAAAGATCCAAACGCCAAGAAAATACTTCAGAAGAGAAAAGAAAAGAGAGAAAGAAGGAAGGAGACCATTAAAGAACAAACTTTTGATTGTATTTGTCAGCATGCACACAGAGGCACTCATTTCCACCCCTAGAATCATAGATTCCTAGTTTGAAGAGACTACAGGGCTATCCAGTCCAATCCCCTTCTGCCAGACACAGACCCAACCCAAGCCCTCCCAACCAATGGTCATTCAGCTTTATTTTAAAACTTCCAGAGAAGGAGACTCCCTCAGACCCCAGATTCCACTGTCAAACAGCTCTGTCAGGAGGTTCTTCCTAACATCAGGTGGAATCTCTTTTTCTGCCATTTGAATCCTTTGCACCAGCAGAAAACAAGCTTGCCTGTTTTTCAACTTTGCAGTATTTCACATATTTAAATATTAATATCATATTAATAATATTAATATTAATAATATTAATAATAGTGGAGTGGGCAGATCAAAAGACAACCTGGCAAGATGGCACTACCTGGAGGAATCTTCCACCTTGTGTGGCTGTGGAGCTGAACAACCAATTCCTCATATGTATGCTTGCCCACAATGCCCTGCCTCATGCACGGAGGAGGAGTTGTTTAAAACTACGGACAATGCGATTGCTGTTGTCCGCTTTTGGTCCAAAACTATTTAGATGTTTGTGATTTCTTTATTTTATCACTTTTATACTTATTTATTATGCAATACTTTTGACATGAAATAAATAAACATCATGTCCCCTTCCCTCAACTTTCTCTTTTCCAAGCTAAACATCCCCAGCTCCTTAAGCCATTCCTCAGAGGGATTCAGGATTTCTAGACCTTTGGTCTTTTGAGCAGTACTGATGATTTGGACACTGGATTATTCTGGGTGAGGCCAGAGAAAAGTAGAATAGAGTGGGACTATTACTTCCCTCAACCTAGACAATGGACTTCTCTTGATGCTGCCTAAAATCACTCTGTTTTTTTGGCTGCCGTGTCACACTGCTGACTTATGTCCAGCTTGTGGTCTCATAAGACTCCTAGATCCCTTTAACAGGTGCTATTTTCAAACTAGGTATTACTCATTGTATAATCTGTGCATTCCATTATTCAGGAAGACACAAATGTTAATGAGTACCTCTGTGCTCGTCCTTAGACCTGCAAGTAACCACACTTGAAGCTAACTCCTTCTCCTTGGATTTTTCCCTAGAAAGGATCACAGACAACCTACAAGGTTCAGGTGCCACCTGTGAGGTCCTTTCTCCTAAAGTTCTGTTCTGCAGGGCCGACACACTTGCACTTGTCTGCATCTCCAATCAAGCTGTGGAAGGCAAAACCAGCTCTGGCTGGAGTAATCCAGCAGCCAGGCTCTGCAAACCCAAGAAAGCTCCTCCTGCCACCTTGACAGAGTGCTGTGGATCAGCTGCCGCTGCAGTGAAGCATGAAGAGCCGCCCTCCTTCACACCCCCTGCATTTCCAGCCTCCTCCCTCGGCCACAGATCAAAGCGCAGCTTCCTGGTTTGTTTGTTTGGATTTTTTTTAAAGGGACAAGCCATGAATGGGGCTACTCAACCCATTTCCTTGTTAGTTAAGAACATTACAGCCAAGACAATCCCATCACTTAACCAACACTCTTGCCTCATTCCTAGTCAGGTCTGAGAACAGAGAAGGCTAAAAAAAAGAAAAAGTAAAAGTAAAACTCTTTGGGAAAAGTACTGCAGTTGGTGTCGGGTGTGTTGCAGCCCAGAGATTACCTTGACTTAGATTTCAGAGCCAGGCAAGGTCCAGGGAGGTTTTATTACTACTGTATTTTATACTGGGAACACAGCTTGTTTTCCACCCCCTTCCTGCACTCCCTGCTCTGGCAGCAAAGTCACACACCAGTTCCCTTCTGCCTCCTCTAAGTCCGGTAGGAGATGAAGAGGGAAAGAACCTAAGGGACAGCCCCCGGTCTTTCAGTTTCTGAGAAAATGCTCCCAGCACCGCCACCAAGCAGCGGCCCCACAAACAGAAATGAGTCACACAGCAGCAGGCAATTCCAAGAACTGGTACAAACAAGCAAAGGACTGTTTCCAGCGTCAGGCAGGAGGAGGGGGAAAGCATGCTAGGATCACAGTGGGTACATCAAAGGGCCCAACTTTGTGCTGAATTACTCTTAAGAACCAGCTGATCTTTTGCTCTTCCTACTCCATAGTCCTGTGGCCACATTTCTCCCTTTTATAGAAGCCACGAGAGCTGAAGCCAGCCTTGCAGCATCCCTCTTTTATGGAATCATAAAATCAGAGTTGGAAAAGACCCCAGGACCAGACAGTCCAACCCTATTCTGCCACGCAGGAAAGTACAATCCAAGCCCTCCAAGCCCTCCCAACAGGTAACCATCCAGGCTCGGCTTAAAAATCTCCAGAGGAGGAGACTCCACTAGACTCCCAAGCAACATATTCCATCATTAAGCAGCTCTAATGGTCAGGACGTTCTCCCTAATGTGTAGATGAAATCTCTTTTCCTGCAATTTGAATCCACTGCTCCGTGTCTTAGTCTCCAGAGCAGTAGACCACAAGCTTGTCCCTTTCCCTCCTTCCCTAGTGAGTCACCTGGCTAAGAACAGGTGGACTTTGCCTTGCTGGGATCCCTCAAAAGGAAGTGCTAGTACTCACCCCAGGGAGAGGGAAGTCACTTTAGAGACAGAGAACCTCAGTGGAGAGTCAGTGCTGTGGAGGAGACTGCTGCTGCGGAGGAGGCGGCGGAGGGGAAACATTCCAGGGATGCAAACCAAACCTCCTTGTCAGACTCAGGGCCCTGCCCACCATGGCTGGCCCCGCCCACCACTTGCATGCCAATGTCATGGCTCTGGCGTGTGGGGTCCGGCGGCCCCTAGCGATGGCAACAGTAACCCTCCCTCTTACTGCACTTTCATTCATAAGTTTGAGCAGGGATGACGCTTGCGGCTGTGAAAGCCCAGGAGCTTCTGCAGTCAGAACGCATGCATCCAACTTCCTCTTTGGCTTATTACAAGGAGATTTTTGGGGTCTGAAAACAACTTTGGCCCCAGCGGCCCCTTTTCCTCTCTCACAGCTCCATACGGCAGAAAGTGCACCAGGATGCAACTCCTGCCCTGTTCACTGAGGAAACGACTTCTGTTCATAGAAGGAGAGGAATTAATTCAGGAGGAATTTGACTTTTCAGCATCTGACAGAATTTTCTCTACCAGGTGGGTTAGTACCTTTTAAAGGAGATAAAGGTTTTCCCCTGTCAGTAAGTCTAGTCATGTCTGATTCTGAGTGTCATGTATCATGTTCCGCAGTTGATGGTGGTTAGGGATGTCAGGCCTAGCAGTTGGTGATGGAAGGGGTTAATGTACATCTAAGTTCTACAGGGCTGAGTAATCTGTAAGTAGGAGTTATAGGTGAAAGCAAGTAAGGGTGGAGGCATGCAAAAGATAGTTTGCAGCTGGGTTGTACTGGGAATAAGGAGCTAACCTGGAGAATGATATTTGGAAGAAAGGTATCTGTCCTACTTTGGCTGTGGATGCTGCTGGTTTCCCCACCAGGTTTGTGGATTTTTGGTATCCTGACCTGTCTCCTGAACTCTTGGAACCTGGAAGTTCTGGACTGGCCATTGACTATGGTATAGACTCTTGATCCCTGGACTTTACTCATGGAACACTCAGCATTTGACTATTGGACTGGACTTTTTTTTGACTAAGGTGTCTTCTTGTTTCTGCATTGGCGTTTGCTATCAGTTTTGTTTTGATTTGTAGCTGAGTGCTATCTTTATGTTTTACATTAGGACTTTGAAAACAGCCAGACAGTAAGTGCTGCTTTAATTGAAGAGTTTAACACAAGCTGGGTGTTTATTTTGGTTCACCTTGGCCTGAGTACTGGCAGACCCTGGCATCATGACACTGCTGGTTGGTGCTCATCTCCATTTCTAAGCTGAAGAGCAGGCATTGTCCATAGACACCTCCAAAGTCATATGGCCAGCATGACTGCATGGAGCGCCATTACCTTTCTGCCAGAGCAGTACCTATTGGTCTACTCACATTTGCATGTTTTCAATCTGCTAGATTGGCAGAAGCTTGGACTAACAGCAGGAGCTCACCCTGCACCCTGGATTCAAACCGCCAACCTTTTGGTCAGCAAGTTCAGCAGCTCAGCAGTTTAATCCACTGCGCCACCAGAGGCTCCTTTAAAGAAAAGGGACGTTTATTTTATTGTTGTTTTTTAATATATGGTTTTTATCATCCCTTGTTTTATCTATGTATTCTTAGTTAATTTTTATGAAGTAGTGAAGAAAAAAGAACAAAACAGATTTTATAATATGCATATAACATTAAAACTACTACATTAAATCTAATGTACACACTAAGCTATTACCTACCTACATTAATATACATCTAATAAACAATTACTGAAACTAATCTATGAACCTCACACCCATTGTATGTTAATTGTTACCTCTTGTTATGCTATTCCCTTTAGATAATGCTATGCATATAGCCATACTTCTTCCTCTGTATTTTAGCTCTGTTGTATCCTGCCTCAAGCCATGAGGAGAGGTGGGTAAGAAATAAAAATATTTTTGTTATGAGGAGAGTTTGGTAACAAATTATTGTTATTATTATTATAATTATAATAATTATATTAATTTACAACCCATTTTTGTCTCTTGATCAAGCCCAAAGAGGGAAAAGAATCTAATTTGAAGCCAACAGGCTGAAGATGGGAAAAATCACCAGATGCACCTGCAGCCTTGCAGGTCACTTGGGATTTTGTAGCTTCAAGTTATTTCTGACTTACGGCGACCCCATCGTAGGGTTTCCTGACAACATTTATTCAGAAGAGGCTGAGACAGTGTGACTTGCTCTATCTCACCCATAGAGCACATTAGGAAATGTTCACCTTACATACATCAAAAGGGTTCTTTAGAGAGCTGGATTTAAAATACCATGCATGTTGAGACCATTATATAAACACCATGGGATGACTTTGGAATGCTATAGCTAAGGAGAATGAAAAAGCATGATGTAGATCTGCAAAGTCCACTTGGTCCTCCTTCATCCTTCCCCAATACTTGTTCAATCTCCTTTCACCACCAGATCCATTTATTTCCTTTCTTCTCTACTTTTCTACTTTTCAGTTTGCAAGGGGAATACGGGGACATCACAATCCATCAATTCCACGACACATCCTTGTGCATTCTATCTCTCTATCTATTCTTTAGCAAACTAAGCTGTCTGTACCAGAGTTTGGAAAAGCTATTGTCTGCTGGAGAATGTAAAACAAACAAACAAAAAACCCCTCGATAGTGCTATGAGACTTTCACATTTTCAATGGAAGACAGAAGATGACTGTGTTCTGCTGCTCTGAACACAACCCAGTGAATTCAAACCACTGCAAAGGCGATCCCATCTGAACCCTGGGGAAAACTTCCAGACGATAATAGCAGTTTCACGTGGAAAACATTGTTTTTGAAGATAATAGAGTGTCCTTCTTCTGGAGGTCTCTAAACAGGGGTTGAAAGGACAAGGATGCTTTAGCTGCAGATTTTTACAAATTGGAACAAGTTGAGCAAAAGATCTAGTAACACTGCAGAATTATAGCAATGTTGGTGAGGGGCAAATGTCAATGGTAGTATTTATACATTTAATGACGAATCTTAAACTTCAATTTTATGCCTAATTCGTGTTTTGTGTATTTTAATATGCATTGTATGGAAAATGTTTTAATATGTGTATTTTACAGAGTGTTTTAAAATAATTATGTGTTTTGATTGTGTGTGATTGCCCTGATGGGTTTGGATTCTAGGAGCTGCAATGCAAAAAAATTAAAAAGAAACTTCTCCAAGTTATTATTATTAGATTATTAGATACATTGTTGCTACAGCCTAAGAACAGGTTCCAACACTTGCCTTCCGGGTTTGGATTCTAGGAGTTACAGCCCAAAAACAATTTAAAAGGGAGCTTCTTCAAGTTATGATTATTATTATTAGATACAGTGTGGATGCAGCCTAAGAACATTTGCCTTTTGGGTTTGGATTCTAGGAGTTGCAATCCAAAAAGGAATTACAAGTTGTTATTACAGTAGAGTCTCACTTATCCAACATAAACGGGCCGGCAGAATGTTGGATAAGTGAATATGTTGGATAATAAGGAGGGATTAAGGAAAAGCCTATTAAACATCCAATTAGGTTATGATTTTACAAATTAAGCACCAAAACATCATGTTATACAACAAATTTGACAGAAAAAGTAGTTCAATATGCAGTAATGCTATGTAGTAATTACTGTATTTATGAATTTAGCACCAAAATATCACGATGTATTGAAAACATTGACTACAAAAATGCGTTGGATAATCCAGAACGTTGGATAAGCGAGTGTTGGATAAGTGAGACTCTACTTTATTAGTATTATTATTGGATTATTAGATACAGTATAGATGCTGCCTAAGAACAGGCTCCAACAGTTGCCCTAACGGGTTTGGATTCTAGGAGCTGCAGTCCAAAAAGGAATTTAAAAAGGAACTTCTCCAAGCTTGGCAGAAAGGAAGCTTGATCTACTGAATGTAAGCCCACTGACGTCACACGCCCCTCCCCCTTCCTCTTCCCATTCATTTCTCAAACTCCAGCAGGACAAAGCCTAGCTCCGCCCCAGCCCTGCTCTGAGCCAATCCCAGCAAGGGAAGGCGGGCCCAGAGCGGCGTCGCCCTCATTGGGTGCCCCTCCTGTCAATCTTACCTCGGCCCCGCCCCTCGCTCGTCTTCTCTTTACCGGCAACCGGCTTTCTCTGCGTAGAGGCGGCTGAGGAGAAATGCTCGCAGGAGGGGCCCTGGGAGGCTTCGGCGGCTCCAGCAGGGGTTTCGTTCCCGTTTATGCTCGTGAAGCGGCGGTTTCGGCGTCCCTGCTGCTTCGCTCCTTCACCGGCCGGGCGAAGACGGAGTGCGCATGCGCGAAGCTTGGCTCGCGCTGGAGCCCGTGCTGCGCATGCGCAGCTCGAAGGTGGGGGCGTGTGTGAGAAGAGTTATAGTGCGCATGCGAGAAAAATATATCTCCGCCTTAGAGGAGGCGGATGCGCCTTCAGTTTCTGCGCTTGCGCAGTTAGTCGCGTTCAGTCCAAGCAATAAAAGGCGCGCGCGCCCCCTTGTGGCTGGAGCTCCAACCACTGGGAATTTTTTAAAATGATAACAATTTTTTAAAAAATAAACTAAATTGATATGATAAATGATAGAACATGGTACAAATAGATATGATTTCCAATTTCACACAAGGAAAAAGGCAGGATCAAAACAATACAATAGAGTCTCATCCAAGCTAAACGGGCCGGCAGAACCTTGGATAAGTGAATATCTTGGATAATGAAGGATTAAGGAAAAGCCTATTGAACATCAAATTAGGTTATGATTTTACAAATTAAGCACCAAAACATGTTATACAATAAATTTGACAGAAAAAGTAGTTCAATATGCAGTAATGCTATGTAGTAATTACTGTATTTACGAATTTAGCACCAAAATATGATATACTGAAAACATTGACTACAAAAACCAGAACCTTGGATAAGTGAGACTCTACTGTGTGTGTGTGTGTGTATGTATGTATGTATGTATGTATATATATATATATATATATATATATATTAAAAACAGCCTGTGTATTTGTGGATGCGGAACTCAAAAAGTAGTTGCTTGATTAACTTGAAATTTTGACAACGTAGCATTCCAATACGCACATGTTTTATTGTAAAATGAGTTTGGGGAGGGAGAACCACGGATGATGGGATATGTAGCATATTCAATCACTTCAGCTCCCACAGACCACTGCGATGTGCACCAATGACAGAACAAGACCAAACCTGGCACACAGACCCCCCCCCCCCCCCCCCAATATGACCCACTTTACGTCCTGGTGTGGTTAGAGGAGAACAGCCCACGGATGACGGGATTTGCAGTACCTTCACCTGAATCTGCTCCCACAAACCACTCCGACCTCCATTAGGGGCCGGGCTGTGGCGCAGCTGGCTAGTAACCAGCTGCTATAAATCACTACTGAGCGAGAGGTCATGAGTTTGAAGCCCGGGTCGGGTTAAGCCTCCAACCATTAATAGCCCTGGCTTGCTGTTGACCTATGCAGCCCCGAAAGACAGTTGCACCTGTCAATTAGGGAAATTTAGGGACGCTTTATGTGGGAGGCTAATTTACAACACCATAAAACTGCCAGCAAAACATGAGGAAAGGAATGCGGAAGTACAGCCACTACTGGACGGTGAAGCAAACAGCTCCCCCTGTGGCGGGAATCGTGAAGCTGGAAAAATGTTAAAAATGCCTCTGAGTCTGTCTAATGTATGTTGTTTGTCTGTTGGCATTGAATGTTTGCCATATATGTGTTCATTGTAATCCGCCCTGAGTCCCCTTCGGGGTGAGAAGGGCGGAATATAAATACTGTAAATAAATAAATAAATAAACGACAGACATTGACCATATTTGGCACACAGACACCCCATTACCCACTTCATGTCCTGGTGCCGATGGGAGGATGGATCATGAATGATGGGATTTACAGTACCTTCACCAGATTCAGCTCCAACTTCAACAAGCCAGAGACCCACACAAATGACAGACCTGGATAAAACTATGCACATAGACTCCCCATGACCAACAGAAAATACTGGAAAAGTTCAGGGGATACTGAACTTGATTTACAAGAGTTATATTTCACCTTCATCCAGAGAAATTGTGACCTCCATCGACAATGGACCAGGATCAAACTTGGCACAGAGAACCCCCATGACCAACTAAACATACTGCTGTGGTATGTTGTAATTGACCTTGATTACAGTTGTTCTTGTTTATCCTTATCCAGAGTGCAGAAAACCCAGCTGACAACGGATCTAGACTAAACTTGGCACACAGACCCAACATGGCCAACTCTACATACACGCAGGAGTTGGGGGTTATTGCCCTGGGAATCCCACTCTTTTTGACTGACAAGGCGTACGAGTTGAAATGACTGTTTGGCCTTGCAACTGACCAGGAGTACCTCTGTCTTGTCTGGATATATATGAAACTGTATACATGATATATACATATAATCATCATAAGATGTATATATTATATAATATATATAATATAGCTAACACACACACACACACATATATATATATGTTATCTGACATTAAGTCTAGTCGAGTCCGACTTTGGGGGTTGGTGCTCATCTCCATTTCTAAGTCGAAGAGCCGGAGTTGTCAAAAGACATCTCCAAGGTCATGTGGCCATAGGCACGACTGCATGGAGCTCTGTTAGCTTCCCGCCATTTGCATGTTTTTGAACTGCTAGGTTGGCAGAAGCTGGGGCCAACAGTGGGAGCTCACCCCTCTCCCCGGATTTATATATATCCCGCTTTATTTCCCCCAAAGCATATTCAAAGCGGCTTAACATAAATGCATCAGAATAACAATTTAAAATATATAAATATGCTCACATATAAATACAAACAGTATTTTTAAAATTCACCATTAAAAATCATTAAAACAATTTCAGAGTTAAAAACCACAGCACTCCCTTTATAGATCTCAAACTTCCCACTTTCTTACTGGAGGATTAAAAACTATTCATTTGTAAGGGTTTTTCAGATCTTCAGTATATTATGGTATTTTATTACAGTAGAGTCTTACTTATCCAAGCTAAACGGGCCGGCAGAATGTTGGATAAGCGAATATGTTGGATAATAAGGAGGGATTAAGGAAAAGCCTATTAAACATCAATTTAGGTTATGATATTACAAATTAAGCACCAAAACATCACGTTATACAACAAATTTGACAGAAAAAGTAGTTTAATATGCAGTAATGTTATGTTGTAATTACTGTATTTACGAATTTAGCACCAAAATATCACGATATATTGAAAACATTGACTACAAAAATGGCTTGGATAATCCAGAGGCTTGGATAAGTAAGACTCTACTGTATTTTCATTTGACTGGGAAAGCAAAGGAAGAAGGAATAAAAAGAGAACGAGGGGAAGAAAAGTGAAAGAAAGAAAGAGCCGCCAGGCCACCTGCACTGGTTTCTGCCAGAGTCTTCGAAGTTCGATCTTGAGGTCCTGATAGCGGCTGAGTTTTTCCTGTTGTTTTTCATCAATGCGACAGTCACCTGGGATGGCAACATCAATGATCCAAACTTTTTTCTTTTCCACAACCGTGAGGTCTGGTGTGTTGTGTTCCAGAACTTTGTCAGTGTGGATTTGAAAATCCCACAGTATCTTTGCGTGTTCATTTTCCATTACCTTTGCAGGTTTGTGATCCCACCAGTTCTTTACTGCTGGGAGGTGGTACTTGAGGCATAAGTTCCAATGAATCATTTGGGCCACATAGTTGTGCCTCTGTTTGTAGTCTGTGTGTGCAATTTTCTTACAGCAGCTGAGGATATGATCGATGGTTTCCTCCGCTTCCTTGCAGAGTCTGCATTTTGGGTCGTCAGCTGATTTTTTGATATTGGCCTTAATTGCCTTTGTCCTGATGGCTTGCTCCTGGGTTGCAAGGATAAGGCCTTCTGTCTCCTTTCTTCAGGGTCCCATTCATGAGCCATAGCCAGGTCTTCTCCTTATGAACTTTCCCTTCAATTTTGTCAAGGAACTGTCCATGCAATGCTTTGTTGTGCCAGCTGTCAGCTCTAGTTTGTAGTGCAGTTTTCTTGTACTGATTCTTTGTCTGCTGTATTTTGATTTTTTACTTCAATCAAAACAGGTTCCTCACTTTGCTTTACATATTCTGCCAGGGCATGTTCTTCTTCTTTGACTGCTTGTTTTACTTGTAAAAGTCCTCTCTCACCTGATCGTCGAGGAAGATATAGCTGGTCAACATCACTGCGAGGGTGCAGAGAATGATGAATGGTCATGAATTTTCTTGTTTTTCTGTCCAAATTGTCCAGTTCCACCTGCGTCCAATTTATAATGCCAGCAGTATATCTTATGACAGGTATGGCCCAGGTGTTTACGGCCTTGATGGTGTTGCCTCCATTGAGCTTGCTTTTGAGAATTTTTCTAACCCTTTGCGTGTATTCTTTGCTGACCACAGTCTTCACATGTTCATGCTTGATGTTGTCCAGCTGTAATATGCCCAGATATTTATAGGCCTCTGGCTGGTGACACTTTATTGTTTGACCATTAGGCATATTTATGGTGGATGCTCCTGATTCTGTACATCCATCAACAAGTGGGCTACAGAATCAAAATACAAATGAAAAGACACAGAAGTGGCAGAAATATACAATGTCAGAAAGGGGTCTTTTTCTTAGTATTATAATAATATATTATAATATATATACTTATTATTGTATTATTTTATTTTAGTATTATTACGTTTATTTATACCCTGCTTTATCTCCCCAAAGGGGACTCAAAGCAGCTATTTAACTATTATAAACACAAACCTTGAGTGTACAATTGAAATATATTAAACATGAGCCTTGGATGGTTCATTCATTCCAGCAATCAATCTAAGGGAGTCGACGGGAATCCCTGAAAGCTCTGGTGGTAAACAAATCGCCCTCTCCTCTTGGGACTAGCAACGCTCTTCTCCATTTTTCCCCTTATCCCTCCCTTTCTGCTTCAGGATTGGCCACGCAGCACGTTGCCTCCTGTATGCTTATTAGCTCCCTCCGCGCTATGCTTTCTGGGATTTGTCGTTTATTCTTAAGGCTTGTCTCTGGCTCTTTCTTGGCGTCAGAACTACATTACCCAACAGCCCGTGCAATCGTGAGAAGGCACATAGGAGGGGTAAAATGTGGCCTTTTGGTATTTAAAAAAAACTGCCAACGGAAGGAGGCGGAGTCCTTATTTTAATACTTTACCCCGCCCTCTTGGCTCCCTCGTTCTGCCCAATCAGGTTGCGCGCAAGGGAGCAGCGCGCGCGCGAGGTGATTGGCCAGTTTGGAACTGAGGCAGAAATTTGAAATTAACGTCGGAGAGAGGCAGGAGCAGAAGCACGGCTCCGGTTTGAGGTAAAATGCGGCTTTTTGGTATTTTATATCTCATTCGGCGTAGAATGAATATATAGATAGATAGGGAGAGAGAGAAAGCTGTCTATATTATATATGCATATTATATTATATATTGTATGATATATTTATCTATAAATATGAGAAACTATATGTATATAATATACCGGTATATGTATAAATATATGTGAAACTATATATAATATACACATACAGTAGAGTCTCACATATCCAACACTCGCTTATCCAACATTCTGGATTATCCAACGCATTTTTGTAGTCATTGTTTTCAATACACCGTGATATTTTGGTGCTAAATTCGTAATTACTACATAGCATTATTGCATATTGAACTACTTTTTCTGTCATATTTGTTGTATAACATGATGTTTTGATGCTTAAGTTGTAAAATCATAACCTATCCCTCCTTATTATCCAACATATTCGTTTATCCAACGTTCTGCCGGCCCGTTTATGTTGGATAAGTGAGACTCTACTATATACTTAAATATATTTAAGTATCTATAAATATATGTGAAATTGTATATTTTATATATATATATATATATATATATATATATATATATATATATACATACAATTTCACATATATTTATAGATACTTAAAATATATTATGTAATAGATATTTATGTACAGCAGAGTCTCACTTATCCAAACTAAATGGGCCGGCAGAAGCTTGGATAAGTGAATATCTTGGATAATAAGGAGGGATTAAGGAAAAGCCTATTAAACATCAAATTAGGTTATGATTTTACAAATTAAGCACCAAAACATCATGTTATGCAACAAATTTGACAGAAAAAGTAGTTCAATACGCAGTAATGTTATGTTGTAATTACTGTATTTACACCCTGACACCCTGGATAGATAAGGAAACTCATAATAAGGCTGGAATTCAGAGACTAGCACAAACCAGCCTTGTGCAGAACCAATACCAATTGTAGACAAAAAGCCGAAAGCAGACAAAAGTTCTTCATTTGCATTTTTATTAGGTTGTATAAGAGGATTGTATCATTCACAGTCATGTTAACAGAAATAATGAGGAAAAGAGACAATACATTTTTCCCCATAGATACTCATACCATTCTGGTATAGCCTGTTTTCTTACCTTTTCCAATTCTGTACCTAATCTCCTACTTATACTTGTCCCTTCCCCCCACCCCCATCTTAACTTTATCTTAACTTTTATTTTATTTGTTTGATCATGGAAATGGTCTGATTCATTTCCTTGTATTTTCCTTTTCCTTTGGCTATCAGATCTTTCCATTTTGAGTTCCCCATTGGATATGCATTTATATATTTATTTTTCTTGGTTATGTTGGTTAAATTTGTGCTTATTTTTAAATATTATAGTTTTCATTTGTTGTTGTTGTTTTTTGCACTACAAGTAAGACATGTGCAGTGTGCATAGGAATTTGTTCCTTTTTTTTTTCAAATCATAATTCAGCCCCGCAACAGTCTGAATGATTGTGGACCAGCCCCCTGTTTAAAAAGTTTAAGGATCCTGGATATAGTCTGCTAAATAATTACAGTATAGCATTTTCTCCCATTTATTTTGCTCTTTCCATCCCAGGGCAAATGTTGCTGTGTTGCTCCTATCATATATTTTACAGTATGTGCCCATTCTTTATTCCTACCTTTACCTTCCATTTTCTGAGTCAAAAACCTGGGTTTTTTGCCCAGATATTTCTTCCATCTCACACTTTTATTTTTCTATAAAAAATTAGTACCTTGTCACAGGCCCACCATATATGTAAAAAGGTTCCTGTTTCACCACATTTATGCCAACATAGTTTTGATATGCTTTTTGTAAGATGAGCTAATTGATGTGGGGTTTAATACCATTTTGTCAATATTTTCTATTGTGTTTCATTAATCCTTAGGTGCTTAATTCTCTTAGATGAATGTATCCAGTGTTCATTTATGTATAACGTTTTACACGTTCCTTTGAAAGAATGATATTTAAATGTCTTTCCTTACTGCAGTATTTTTGAAATGCATGCACGCACGCATCTATTTGTTATGCTTAGTAGAAGTATTACGTTTGTCCAGTCACAGTGTATTATGTTTAGATAGGATATTCTGGCAATTTAAATCTGTTATTTAAACTGGAATGTTTTGCCAGAGTGGGTTTGGAAGAGACCCATCACCACATTGCTCTGTTCCTGCAGAATGAATGCAGAATAGGGGATGGATTAACTTACTTTTGTTGTTTTTATAAGCACCTCAATTGGGCTATATCAGAAGAATATATATGCCAAAACACATATGGTTTTTGTGTGTGTGTGTGTGTGAATTTTGCATTGCCACTCCTGCCCCCCTTCCTTCTGAGTGGTAGATTTGGGGAGTTGAAATCAAAAAGTAACTTTACATAGCCTTAGAAACTGGAGTAATAGCGTACTTATTACTACCCTGCCAACCACAATGCACAGCAGCTCAGTAATCTCTTGTGGAATCCTCAGATTTGTAGCTCATTGAAGGGACAATTCTCAGGGTTCCATAGCATTGTGCAATGGCAGATAATGGGGTATCAAAACAGCAATAATTCTGCTGTGTGGATAAAGCCTAGTAAGGAATGGATGTGTGTTATAATGGTCTGGAAAACCATAAGAAAGTACACAAGGCTTTGAGTTTCCATATAGGATGTTCTGTTCCTAATGAGACATACTTTGCTTTTCCTACCCAGGACTAACTGAATTTGTTCCTTACAGGTCAGGTTGAAGGACTGGTCTGGAGCTAGATATCACTGGTCTGCTTCCTTGGACCTTGCTTGTTGTCTAGTTTTCATTCTTAGCCTAGCTTTTCAGTATTAAACTCCCTGGGTGATGTGGGCCCTTTTAAAATTGTAACAAATATAGGAAGCAACTAGTAAAAAGGTATTTCTAATAATTGAGAAGAAGAGTGGGTTATGACCTCCGTTGGTGAGTAACTGCAAGTCAATGCTCATTTTTTAGACCCCAGGACCACCAATGGTCTACTGAGGCCCCTTGAGGAGATAGGTGCGGGATATAAATAAAGTAGTATTATTATTGTTATTATTACTGGAAACATCCCAAGACCCCGAAAAAGGGAACAAAAACCACCACAAGGGGACTGGAAAAATCCACTTCTGTTTCCCATATGGCAGGGTTTTTTAAAATGTTAAACAGTACAGGGAAGCATAGAAGCTTATAATTCAGAGTTTTATAAAGAATAAATTGTTATACCCAGAGTCTTCTAGAATCTCAGATTCTCCTTTCCCCCTTCAAAAAGATGAGTATAATTTTCAGGAATATCTGGGGTTATATCTACACTGTCAAATAATGCATTTTGAACTGCATTAAATAGTCATGTAGACCCATATAATGCAGTTCAAATTGCATTGTTTGGCAATGTAGAGCCAGCCTGGAGGGTTGGGACAGCCATATCTGGAGAACCACATTACTCCCACTCCTGTCTTGGGTGTGTTAAGCAGATACTGTAGTGACTTTCTTTATGAAAGAAACAAAAAGCAATACATTCATTCAGTGTGGACGAAGCTGCATTTAGAACACTGGTGATGTTTCTCCATTGTGCAAAATAATATATTAGTACACCTAACCCACTTGTTTATGTATCTACAATCAAGTTTTTTTTTTCCTTTTTGAATGCTACTCTTGTTGTTATGATTGAGCCTCATGGCTCTGTTACTGACAGACGTGGGCGTAAGACTCCTCGAGAGTCAGATACTCTCGAGGAGCGAGAGAGAAAAAGACTGCGAGACATATTTGCAGCACCATCTGACGAGGAGTCTTTCGAAGGGTTTACGGAGAGAATGGAGGAGGGGCTGGTTAGCTCAGAGGAGGATGAGATGGATTGGACTCGGGTAAGGGAGGAAGTGGGTGCCACTGGCCATGATGGGACAGAAGATGAATGGGGACCTTCAGGATTAGACCCATGGTTTAGCTGGAGGGATGGGACGGGATCCACAGCTGGAGATGCTGTTGGGCGTAGTCAGAGGTGTTCCAGCTCTGACGAGGAAAGTGATGAGGAAACGCCCGGGTTAAGGAGGACAGCTGACAGTGATGAAGATTTGTAACTGGCATAAAATGGGGCTTGGGAGCAATTGCAAATTGCGTTGGGCAAGGTAATCTGGGCAAACGCTTGGGATCCGTGTGTGTGTGGGACGCTTCCCTGAAGACTTGTGTGCTTTCCTGTGCTGTGACGTAAGTTGATTGGAATCCAGGGTCAGACGGCGGGAGGGATTGTGTGGGCATTTGTTTGTGCAAACCTGTGCTTACTCTTATTAGCTTGACCCTCCGTCGTCTTCTTGACGGACGCCATCTCCTGCTTTGAGAACTCGGACTGAACTGACCACGGCTTGTCTTCCCCCCTTCTTGGACTTGGAAAAACTACAAACGTCTGCTTCTGGCTTTGATCTACGGAACGGAACTGGTCTACTCAACTGCTACAATCCTTGGCTGTTTTACTCGTGTTGGAGATCCTGTCTGCTGTGTGTGTGGGGGAGCGACGCAAGTTACTCTAAGCACAGTGTTGGCAGCAGAGAGGAATCTGCTGCCAATTAGTTGCATTCTTTGTATCTTTTGTTCCTTGGCTTTCGTTTCGTTTATACCCAGGCTGACGCAAGCAGTTTGTTTTTACCCGGATTAAACTCCGGTTTAATCCGGTTTATCTTTTGAACATTTACTTTTGCCCCTTTTTGCTCCTAAAGGCAAAAACTGCCTGGCCCTTGTGTTTTACGGGCATTTTTGAGTTCTGTAATCTAATAAACTCTGTTACTTTGAATCTTGTGGCGTTCTGTCCTTGACAGATTGCCCAACGCCCATAAAAAGTTTATTGCAGCAATAAACCCGTCAGGAAGACGATGGATGAGTTAAGGGCCAAAGTAGACCAATTGCAAACGGCTTTTACCGTTAGCCAAACAGCTCAGGCTGTGAAAGGACATGTTTTGACTCCTGAACGCTTTGACGGAACCAGGTGCAAGTTGCCAACCTTTTTGGCACAAGTGGAGCTTTATTTTTCTCAGCTCAGTGCTCATGCTTTTCCTACAGACACTAGCAAGGTGGCCTTTATTTTGAGTTTGTTGACCGGTCCCGCAGGACAATGGGCCACTAATTTAATTTTGGGAAATGACCCAGTCAAGGACAATTTGAATAATTTCAAAAAGTTGTTAACTGATACTTTTGGGGATCCTCTCCGCACGGAGAACGCTGGGTGGGCTCTGTATCGGTTGAAACAGGGAAAGGGGACTGTTTTGGATTACTTAAATAAGTTTAACCTGTATCGCCACCAGCTGGATTGGGGGGAAAATGCATTCATGCTTTTATTTACTGCCGGGTTAAGTGATATGCTCCAGGATGAATTAGCACGCTTGGAGCCGGCTGAAAGCTGGGACGCCTTAGTAGCTAAGGTGCTGCGTTTAGACGCAAGGTTCGAGGCTCGTAAACACTCAAAAGCAATGTGTGCGCCACCCATGCATGTAACCAGGGCACCTGTGGTGATGGGGGAAGAGCCCATGGAGCTTGGGGTCTTTAAAAAGCTGTCTACAGAGGAAAAGAGCCGTAGGAGGCAGCTGGGCTTGTGTTTGTACTGTGGGAATGCTGGGCATTTTGCCAAAAATTGTAATGTGAAACCTTCCCAGCTTTCGGGAAAAGGCCAGCCCTAGTGCGACGTGAGTCCAACGCACTAGGGCTCCTCAAGCAGTCAACTGAGGGGAGGAAGCATGTTTTCGTACCCATTACATTATCTGTTGGGGGAAGGGAACTTGTTTCTACTTTGGCACTGCTGGACTCAGGGGCTACGGTCTCCTATGTAGATATTGAGTTTGCTAAGAAGCATGGCATTCCTAGAGTGCGCAAGGCATGCGACGTGTGGGTGGAAGGAGCAGATGGGAGACTGCTGGAGACTGGGGTGGTTAACCATGAAACCTCAGCAGTAACGTGGGAGGTGCAGGGAGTAACGGGAACGTTTGTGTGGGATATTACGAGCTTGCCTAGATATGATGTGATCCTGGGGATGGATTGGCTAGCTGTAGTAAACCCACAAGTAGATTGGGCAACACGTAAAGTGATCTTAAAGAGGCAGGATTGTTGCACTCTAAATGTTACTCATTCTGATATGGAGGGAGTGCCTGCTGAGTATGGGGAGTTCTCTGATGTATTTTGTAAAAGAGAAGCGGACAAATTACCACCGCACAGGCCATATGATTGCGCCATCAAGTTGGCAGAAGGTGCGAAACTGCCAGCAGGGAGGCTGTATGCCTTGACTGTACCGGAAAGGCAAGCTTTGCGGGAGTTTCTAGATGAAAATTTAGCCAAGGGGTTTATTCGCCCATCTAGTTCTCCAACTGCGGCACCAGTATTCTTTGTAGCCAAAAAGACTGGGGAACTTAGGCTGGTCTGTGACTATCGGATCCTAAACAAATACACCATTCGGGATAGGTACCCGCTCCCTTTAATCTCGGAACTGTTATCAAGGGTGCAAGGGGCTAAGGTCTTTACCAAGCTTGACCTGCGGGGGGCCTATAACTTAATCCGTATACGGGAAGGGGATGAATGGAAGACGGCATTTAACACGTGTTTCGGATGCCACGAGTTCCGAGTCATGCCTTTTGGGCTTTGTAATGCTCCTGCGGTATTCCAGAGGTTCATGAACGATGTGTTCAGGGACCTAATTGACCAATTTTTAGTGATTTATTTGGATGATATCTTGATTTTTTCTAAGGACGAGAAAGAACATCGTCAACATGTCAAGCAGGTTCTGCACCGACTGCGGGCTAATGGGCTTTTCGCCAAGGCTTCCAAGTGCGTCTTTCATGTGCCTGAAGTGGAGTTCCTAGGTCATGTAGTGTCAGGTAGGGAACTTAAAATGGACCCACATAAGGTTGACGCCGTCAACTCATGGCAGGAGCTGAAGACTAAGAAGGATGTACAAAGGTTCTTGGGTTTCGCTAATTACTACCGGGAGTTTATTCCGAATTTTGCAAAGCTCACGGTACCTTTGACGCAGCTTCTGCGCAAGAAACAGCCATTTGTGTGGGGGCGGGAAGCTCACGAGGCGTTTCTACAACTAAAGTCTAGTTTTCAATCGGACAACATACTAACCCATCCTGATGTTGACAGACCGTTCGTGGTAGAAGCGGACGCTTCTAGCTACGCGTTGGGGGCTGTATTGTCTCAGAAGGATTCCTCAGGGACCTTGCGTCCCTGTGGATTTTACTCGCGGCAACTAACACCCTTCGAGCAGAACTATACCATATGGGAGAAGGAGTTGTTGGCGATTAAGGTGGCGTTTGAGGTGTGGCGGCACTGGCTTGAAGGGGCACGGCACCAGATCGTGGTCAGATCTGATCACAAGAACTTAGAGCACTTGCAAACAGCAAAGAAGTTAAACCAGCGTCAAATCCGCTGGGCTTTGTTTTTCTCCAGGTTTAACTTCAAGGTGCAGTTCGTGGAGGGGAAGGCAAACTTGCGGGCCGATGCTTTATCCCGCAAGCCGGAATTTAAGACCAATGAGCAGGTAGTATGTCAGACCATCTTGCCTACTGCCTCTCTGTGTGTTGTAGATAATGAGCTTGGGTTACATGACCAGATCCTTGAGGCTCAGAAGGATGATGTGTGGACTCAGGAGCAACTGATGCTGCTCTCTGCAGGTAACCGTACCATACTGCCGCATCTCCAGGATCAAGACGGGGTATTGGTGCGTAGGGGGCAGGTTTACGTACCAGTAGGGACCCTCAGGTTGGAGGTGATTAGAGCCCACCATGACGAACCCATGGCTGGGCACTTTGGCAGGTTCAAGACCGTACAGCTTATCACCAGGAGCTACTGGTGGCCAAAGATGCGGCAAGACATTCTGCGCTTTTGTGACAGCTGCGCCGTTTGTCAGCAGAGTAAGACGCCTGTTGGGCGCCCTAGAGGGTTGTTATCGTCTTTACCTGTTCCGGAGAGGCCATGGCAAATCATTTCCATGGATTTTATTTCAGATTTGCCTAAGTCTGGGGGTTATACTTGTATTTGGGTGGTGGTGGATTTATTTAGTAAACTGGCTCATTTTATTCCTTGTTCAACCATTCCGGCGGCCCCTACGTTGGCCTTACTATTTACAAAGCACATCTATCGTTTGCACGGAGCACCCGAGGTGATTATTTCAGATAGGGCTCCGCAATTTGTGTCACGCTTTTGGAAACACTTCCATGAGTGTTTGGGGACTAAGTTAAACGTGTCTTCAGCTTTCCATCCGCAAACGGATGGACAGTCGGAACGGGTTAATGGGCTCTTAGAGCAGTATCTGCGTTGTTTTTGTTTAGATCAACCCACGGCTTGGGTAAAGTGGTTACCGGTGGCGGAATTTGCTTACAACAATGCGGTGCACACGTCTAGTCAGCATACGCCATTTGAGCTAACTTATGGTTTTCACCCACGGGGAGGTGTGGCGCCGTCGACCAATGTGGTCTCTTCGGACCCTGTGTACCGCTCTTCGGAAATGGCTGCATTGCATGATGTTGCCCGTCGCTTACTGTTGGAAGCTAAGGCAACGCAGAAGACTCAGGCTGACCGCCACAGGCAGGCAGGGGAGGAGTTGGAAGAAGGGGATTTGGTGTGGTTATCTTCCAAACATATTAAACAGGCTGGGGGAAAGTTTGCGCCTCGGTATTTGGGTCCCTTTCCTATCGTTAAAAAGATTTCTTCTGTTGCGTTTCGTTTGCGTTTACCGTCTAGTTTAAAGGTCCATCCAGTCTTTCATCGTTCACTGTTGAAACTTGATACCTCTAGTCGTCGTGGTGCTATAGCGGAGGGTATCACTGCCACTTCTCCGCCATCGGGGGAGGAGGCCTTTGTGAGAGGGGATAGTGTTATGATTGAGCCTCATGGCTCTGTTACTGACAGACGTGGGCGTAAGACTCCTCGAGAGTCAGATACTCTCGAGGAGCGAGAGAGAAAAAGACTGCGAGACATATTTGCAGCACCATCTGACGAGGAGTCTTTCGAAGGGTTTACGGAGAGAATGGAGGAGGGGCTGGTTAGCTCAGAGGAGGATGAGATGGATTGGACTCGGGTAAGGGAGGAAGTGGGTGCCACTGGCCATGATGGGACAGAAGATGAATGGGGACCTTCAGGATTAGACCCATGGTTTAGCTGGAGGGATGGGACGGGATCCACAGCTGGAGATGCTGTTGGGCGTAGTCAGAGGTGTTCCAGCTCTGACGAGGAAAGTGATGAGGAAACGCCCGGGTTAAGGAGGACAGCTGACAGTGATGAAGATTTGTAACTGGCATAAAATGGGGCTTGGGAGCAATTGCAAATTGCGTTGGGCAAGGTAATCTGGGCAAACGCTTGGGATCCGTGTGTGTGTGGGACGCTTCCCTGAAGACTTGTGTGCTTTCCTGTGCTGTGACGTAAGTTGATTGGAATCCAGGGTCAGACGGCGGGAGGGATTGTGTGGGCATTTGTTTGTGCAAACCTGTGCTTACTCTTATTAGCTTGACCCTCCGTCGTCTTCTTGACGGACGCCATCTCCTGCTTTGAGAACTCGGACTGAACTGACCACGGCTTGTCTTCCCCCCTTCTTGGACTTGGAAAAACTACAAACGTCTGCTTCTGGCTTTGATCTACGGAACGGAACTGGTCTACTCAACTGCTACAATCCTTGGCTGTTTTACTCGTGTTGGAGATCCTGTCTGCTGTGTGTGTGGGGGAGCGACGCAAGTTACTCTAAGCACAGTGTTGGCAGCAGAGAGGAATCTGCTGCCAATTAGTTGCATTCTTTGTATCTTTTGTTCCTTGGCTTTCGTTTCGTTTATACCCAGGCTGACGCAAGCAGTTTGTTTTTACCCGGATTAAACTCCGGTTTAATCCGGTTTATCTTTTGAACATTTACTTTTGCCCCTTTTTGCTCCTAAAGGCAAAAACTGCCTGGCCCTTGTGTTTTACGGGCATTTTTGAGTTCTGTAATCTAATAAACTCTGTTACTTTGAATCTTGTGGCGTTCTGTCCTTGACACTTGTCTTTCAGCTGTTGTTCATTTGTCATGAAATGGAGAGGACACTGTAATCTCTGGAAATATATTCTGTCTTCCAAGAAGCTGGAAATGGCTGTCAAACAGTTGAGCCAGTTTATCTTTGCCACCCCAAAGTGACACAGGGGACATGGAACGCCTGTCAGGTTGTCTGATGGGCTTTGTGGGTAAATGGGGCTCAGGCTATATCTCCAGAGTTTTGTCCTGTAGAAAAAACAAAAATCTTGAAGCCAAGGAGAAATCATAGTTTTTCTGGAAAATCATCAGTGTTATGAGAAAGCCAAGGGAGGAAGACTTATAAAAATAATTGGTTGCTGTTATAGTTGGCAGGCAGATCCAGAAGACATGTGTTGTTATCATGGTGTTCAGCATTTGCTGTTTATGCCATTCCTTTTGTTTCCGTTGTTCAAAGATGAGAGCTGGCGATTGTGTAGGAGGTAGTGGCCATGTTGGGGGAATCATAAGGTTCACAGGAGTAGGTTTGAAGAGTCTCCAGAACAATTATGTGGGAATGGGGTTTGTTCACCAGTAACAGGATGCTGGGTGATAAAGATAAGGGGAATGGGAGACTGAAAATGTGGTGGATGCCGTCTTGGAATAGAGTATTGCAGAAGCAAGAGTGTACATCATGGCTTCTCATAAGCAACTTCTTTTTTGGCAAGTTCCTTGATAATCAGTTAATTTCTTCCATTTCTTCATGACAAAAGAGAGACTGTTTGCATGACTTACCCCCATATTTATCTAGAGGAGAAGAACTTTAAATCTTGCAAGTGATTCCTGCATGATCTGAGTGCAACATAGAACTAAATGCAGTGCAGGAAAGGAAGTTTAAAAATAAGTAGCACCTAAGTTATGAATTCCTGCGTGACTCTTAATGTTTCAATATAAAGTATGCTATTTGCCTTTTTTGCATTAAAACATCTATAAGAACAAACTTTTACATAAATAATATATTGTATTTATTACCCACCTCTCCTGATGACTCAAGTCAGGGTACAATAAATTCAAAAACAAATGAATATAAAAATACAATAAATTACCAAATTTCATAGATACACACACACATATGAAAACTTATACCAAACACAGCTATAGAATAGACTGCAAATCAGAACTCATGACTGAAAGTTGACTGGATAAGTCTGCTGGAAGAGATGGGTCTTCTATTGCGTTTTAAATTCTGACACCTTGTTTAGCTGTTGGATCTCTTCCGATGGGTCATTCCACAGTCGTGAGACAGCCAATGAAAAAGGAGTCCTCTGGGTAACATTCGCCACTCAGGTTCCGGCTGGTTCGAGTAACTGCCCCCCAGAGGACCTCAGTGTCCAAGTGAAGGAGAAGGCGCTCCTGTAGGTAACCTGGACCCAAACCATGTAGGGCTTTAAAGCTCAAAACCAACAATTTGTACTTTGCCCGAAAACTAACTGGCAGCCAGTGGAGTGACTTTAATATCAGTGCAATATGCTAACTCCTGGATGCTCCTGTAACCAATCTGGCTGCCGTATTTGGAACTAATTGGAATTATTGAACTTGATATAGAGGTAACCCAATGTACAAAGCATTACAGAGTGGTATGGGTGTAGGCCAGAGCATTACAGAAGCTGATATCAAGCACTCCTGACTGTCACATCTACCTGGGCTGACATTTGGAGAGCTGGATCCAGAAGCCCTCTGCCCAAGCTGCAAATACAGTCTTTCAGGAGGAGTGTGACCCTATCCAAAACTAGTAGACACACCTCAATTCCTAGACTAGGATCCTTAATGGCAAGCACCTCTGTTTTGTCTGGATTCAGTTTCGATTCGTCTTTCCTCATCCAGCCCATTACCTCTTCCAGGCATTCATTTTGAGGAAACACACTATCCTTAGCTGAGGTTGTTTTTAAAGGCACGGAGAAATATATTTTGGTGATCCACCCCATGCCTTCAGATAATCTCTCCCAATGGTTTCATATAAATGTTAAAAAGCATTAGAGATAGAATGGCACCTTGTGGGATGCCACGTAAGAGCTCCTTTTTTGAGGACCAAGTACCACCATTTGGAACCTGCTTGAAAGACACAACCAGAACCACTGCAGCACAGTGCCGCTGATTCCCAGCCCCTCCAGGTGGTCCAGAAGGATACCATGGTCGATAGTATCGAAAGCTGAAGAGATGTTTAAAAGTACAGTGATAATAATAATATAACTTTATTCTTGTATCCCGCCCCATCTCTCTGAGGGGACTTGGGGCAGCTCACATGGAGACCAGGCCCAACAATATACAATAAAATACAACAATATAAAATGCATACCAATCACAACAAATTAATGTATCAAAACTGTAAAACACAACATCACAAAATAAAAATGTAGACAAGGCAATATAATGGCACTCCTCAGTTTTGGAGGAGAGGAATACAATTGTAATTGTGCAATGTATTAGGAGTACTAATTGCAAGAGCCAGTGATAAAGTGCAGAAGACTATGATGTAGGGAGAGATAGGGTCTCAATCAACAGTTCATCTCAAACAAAGGTGGTTTGAAAGAACCAGGTTTTCAATTCTTTTTTGAATGACATCAGTGTGGGGGCTAATCTGATTTCTCTCAGGAGAGAGTTCCAGAGCTGGGGGGCCACTACCGAAAAGGCCGTCTCTCATCCCCACCAGTTGGGTTTGAGACGAAGGTGGGAACGAGAGAAGGGCCTCCCCAGTAGATTGTAGAGTTCGTGCAGGTTTGTAATAGGAAATGCGATCATAAAGATAGGCATGACCTGAGTTGTTTAGGACTGGATGGATATGTGGTACTTTGCAAAAAGTGACTCTGATCCTGACCCCCATTTTTTTCTTCTGTAGTGTATCATCTCTCCCTAGCATTCCAAGCAGCAGCCTCAAAGCATCTTAGACCACTTTCTGGCATTGCTGCATGCCAAGTTCAACTTGTCTCCCCAAATCCTCTGCTATTTTTAACTTGTCCCATCATGATGTCTTCTAGAGCATGTGGGGTCTGAATTACAGGGCATGCAATGTCAGGGGCGTTTATTTTTGGGCTGCTGGGAAGGGAGACACGGATCTCTAGCTATGTGGGGAGAGAAGAGAGTGGGTGAAGAAACTTGGGAAATACTAGCATGGCATGTATCTCTCATTTGACTAGCTCTGTTTCTCAGATTGATTGATTGCCACATCCAGCGAGATTGATAAGAAATATATTCCAAAACAACAGCAAGGCCTTAAGACTAGTGGATTAAGACTTGTGTCTTGGCCTTATTGATATTTGTGGTCCCAGATGTTTTTCATGAGCCCCAAAGCTCTGTATAAGTAAGAATTTTGCAGGAGGTGGGAAATGACCTTGAATAGCATCCAAGAGAGGCAGTTATACCAGTCCTGACACTGTGGTGCCAACAATGTACACAAGCTGCACCTGTATACAATACTAAAATGGGAAATGGTCACACTAAGCCAGACTGTTGGGAAGATTTTAGGGGAGGGGTATTTATAGTCCTACAATATTGGAAAAATTAAAAAATCAGCTTATTTGCACGTAGCACTCTCAGAACGCCAGTGTATTTATAGGTGGGCAGAAGCCAGCATCATGGAGTGGTGTGAGTGTTGAACTAGGATATTAAGGTTTGAATCTCCACTCAACAGTGGAAACCATAAGTCAGAGATGACCTGAAGTCAATAGCAGTGTGCCCGCATCCCACAGAAATGAACTTAATAACTCAAGATTTGCACTTAGCTGTAATTTCTATCACACAAAACCCTTGAATGATGGTTGGGTACTTGTAGTCAATTCTTCTCAAGCACGGAGGAACAGTGGCTCAGGCTGTAGTCTGGTTCTGGCTTCTTTTGCCACAGGCCACATTGGTGGTGCTGGTAGAAAGAAATGTTTTGTTTTGCTCCCCTCTACCCTGGCTTACCACAGCAGGGCATTTGGGATTGTCGAATACAGATATAGCCACTATTAAGTGCATGAATGGACTGTTTAGTTTGAATGTTCTTTAGCAAGGTTGGAAAGTTTCCTGTTTCTGCATTAGAAAGTTGAGCTTGTGTTCTGCTTCTGTGCCAAAATATCTAACTTTCCGTGTTGTTTACCACAGAGTTATTGGCTTCTATTTTCAGCTTATTTTTGCCAGTGGGTGACAGATGGGAGAGGGAGGAGAGATAGTGAGAGTACATAAAGTTTCATCTTGAATACTGGATAAATCAGAAATGACTTTAATGAAAACTACTGGGTTTTCATGCCTCATTAATCTTATCCAATATTTCTATGTTACATACTAAGGTTTATAACAATGTATGTGTTTGTAATGTGCCATTTTAAATAAACATAACTTTTTACCTTAAAGCTCTGTCCCCTCAGTTCTTTTCAGCTAATTGTAAACTTTCTGGACATTTTGCACTCCTTAACTGAAAACCATTTTAAAGTGTACTTAGAAATACTATTATTCCAATCAGGTATGTGTGTTTCTTAATCACTTTTATGTGAATGCAACCTGCAAGTCACTTCTGACTGTGCTGGCAGTGTTGGGGGGGGGGGGGGGCACTGAGAGTTCTAGTATCTTTTTTGAAATCTTGGGTTGAAAGTCCAGTAAATGTGGTGATGTGGTTGCATTTTCAGAAGTTGCATTATTTCAAAATATAATAATATAACACTGATTTTTTTCTAGTATGATTTTTTGGGTTTGAAAAACAAGTTCCTGTCCACTTGTGAATTGATTAAAAGGGGCCCTGGAGCTCCAAAAGTGTTACCTGGCTTGACAGCAATACAAGTGAACGGGATCTAAGTATCTTAGTAGATCACAACCTGAACATGAACTGAAAGTGTGACGTGACAGCTAAAAAAGCTAGTGTTATTCTAGGTGTCATCACTGGTATAGGGATTGAAGAGAGAAACAGTTTATCTTTATTATACTTTTTGTCAGGCCTCACCTAGAATAATATTATATCTAATTCTGGGTAACACAATTCAAGAAGGAGATTGACAAATGTGTCCAGAGAAGAGAGGCCAAAATAGGCAAAGGTCTGGAAACTGGGTATTTTTTACCTGGATGGTTAAGAAGTCACATAATGGCCATGTTAAAATAAAGAAAGTGAAGGCAACTTGTTTTCTCCTGCTCCAGTGTCTCTAGAACAGTGGTTTCCAACCTTTTTTTGACCAGGGACCACTCTCCAGCGTTAGTACCAAAAGAGTTAAAGGTTTTACCTGACATGATGTCTAGTCATGTCCGACTCCGGGAGTTGGTGATCATCTCCATGTCTAAGCTGAAGAGCTGGCGTCCGTAGACACATCCAAGTTCATGTGGCTGACATGACTGCATGGTGTGTTGTTAACTTCCCTGGAGCAATACCAATTGATCTACTCACATTTGCATGTTTTCGAACTGCTAGTTTGGCAGAAGCTGGGGCTAACAGCAGGAGCTTGCCCCGCTCCCTGGATTTGAACTGCCGACTTCAGTCAGCAAGTTCAGCAGCTCAGCAGTTTAAACCTCTGTGCCACCAGGGGCTCCGGAAAGAGTTAGGAATCAGTTTTTGGCCAACTTTAGATTCAATTTGGTTATTTGGGGTTCTGATT
This sequence comes from Anolis carolinensis, assembly GCF_035594765.1. NCBI lineage: Eukaryota > Metazoa > Chordata > Lepidosauria > Squamata > Anolidae > Anolis > Anolis carolinensis. The sequence continues at coordinate 249,445,272 of NC_085844.1, forward strand.
CAGAAAATTGCATTAGATAGACCACATCAGCTCTAGGTTCTGATACAGAACATATGCCGTCCAGTAGTCGCTATCTGCTCGCCCACAGAAAACCATATTTATTTATTGGCTGGGCTGTGTTATCTGGATTTTGTTAATGCTCATGTTAAAAAGAAGAAGGGAGGGGGGCTGAGGTTGAAAAAAATACAAAAAATACAAAAAGCGGAGTGTGAGATCCAGGAAACAGTCTCTAATGGCAATAACAATAATAATAATAATAATAATAATAATAATAATAATAATAATTACTGCTTTGGGGGACTAAACAGGTTCTTACATAGGGCTGCTTTCCCATTAAAAGTCTTGTGTTTGGCAATGGGAAATGATAATAATAAGAACAACAACAACTTTGGGGGACTAAACAGGGTCTTACAAAGGACTGTTTTCTCATTACAACTGGTGTGTGGCAATGGCAGCTAATTATTATTACTACTACTACTACTACTACTACCTTGAGGGACTCTCCTTCTTTTGCGCGCGCTGCTGGGTTAGTCTTCTCCGCCATGGTCTGGGAAGCTTCTCAAGCCGAGAAAGTGCTGATGACTGCAATTGCCTTCCTTCCTTCCTTCTCTGCATCTCCTCTCTCTTGCTCCCTCGCACATGCCTCCGGGTGAGTCTTCTCCGCCCTATCTTGACCTTGAGCACCTCCCAAGGTCAAGAAAGCATGTCCCCTCATGTCTCATGGACCTAACTTTAGATCTCGTGGCCCATGGATTAGGAACCACTGATCTAAAACATGAAGCAATGGATTCAAACTACATGATTCCACCTAATCGTTAGGAAAAGCTTTTACAGGGTAAGAGGTGTTCAGCAGTTTGACATGCTGCTGCCTCCGAGTGTGGCAGTCTCCACTTCAACAGGTTTCTGAACAAAGCCCTGTTTAGCCATCTGTCCGTGCTTTATGTTGTCCTGTGTGGTAGAAGGAGGTTGTACTAGATGACCCAATGGTCTCTTCCAAACCTGATCCTATGATGATTGGTAATTTATTTGTGGCAAGAGCAACTAGGCAAGTGATTTATGTAGCAACTGTCCCAAGAAATTCTATTTGTAGTATCAGTTGTCAATTGCAGGAGACATCATCTGCAAAGGTACATACGCAGCACTGCTTCCTGGTTATTAAGCAGTTAAGCACAGCTATAGTCATGTTGAGATTTAATGTGGCTTGTTTAAGTTGCCACACTTTCCATACCTAAAATGTTGTGATTATGATGTAGAAAAGTATATATGCCCGAGCCTTAAAACCTTGAGGTTTGACAAAATGACACTGTGTGAGAGCTATTTAGATGTACCAAGAAATATCCTTTCTATTATCTCTTGTGCCTTTTTTTAAAAAAGCTTCACTTTCCACCACTATAAGGCAGTGCAACTCACAAGTGTGAGTACCCTAAAGGCAGCAAGTCTCATCTGATCTTGGGAGCTAAGCGGCATCAGCTCTGGTAAATACTTTCATTGACAAAACTATTACTTTTTCAAGGAAGTTGTCATAATAATAATAATAATCATCATCATCATCATCATCTTTATTCTTATACCCCGCCTCCATCTCCCCGAAGGGACCCGGGGAGGCTTACATGGGGTGAAAGCCCAAACAAATACAGTGAGGAACAAAAAATACATCAACCAACAGCAAACCACACGCCAAGGAATAAACATTAACATAGAAATAGCAAAAACATTGGTAAAAACATTAAAATACAGCGATGAAAACATAGAAACAAATGGGCGAAAGTGCACTAAGTGTGTTTTGTAGACATGAGGTAGTTAATAAATTGCTACAAAGTCATAGAGGGTTTGAAGTGGGATGGACCCTGTGAATATTACCGGGAAAAAAAAGAATTGGCAGCAAGATGCACCAATCAGAACGAGGAAGAAGACCACATTTTATCATACAGATGGGGCTCTTATCCAAAGGCCTGAGTGAAGAGCCATGTTTTAAGGCTCTTTCTAAATGCAGCCAAGGTGGTAGCTTGCCTAATTTCCCCAGAGAGCGAATTCCAGAGCCGGGGGGCCACCACGGAGAAAGCTCTCTTCCCCGTTCCCACCAGCCGTACTTGAGATGGCGGTGGAAGTGAGAGGAGGGCCTCCCCCGACGAACGAAGAGATCGCACAGGTTCATAGGGGGAAAGGCGGTCACGAAGGTAGGTGGGTCCCAAACCGTTCAGGGCTTTATAGGTGATCACCTGAACCTTGAATAAGTCAACAGATGACCTGAAAGGTGACATTACAGTCATTTTAAATATCTGAAGATATGTCATATACAAGTAGGAGGAGGCTTGATTTTTACTGTTCCAGAGATGAGGGCTGGCTCTCCACTTAGAATGTAGAGTAACTTTAACTGCTATGGCTCATGGCACCAAACAATTTGTTGTTTGGTGAGGAAACCACTCTTTGTCAAAGAAGGCTAGCAACCTTGTAAAGCAACAATTCCCAGGATTTCCTAGCCTTGAGTGATTGATTAATTCTACAGTGTAGGTGCACCCTAGGACACAAAACAGTGCACGCAAGCTGCATGGAGATTCCACCTAAACCAGTGGTTCCCGACCAGTGGTCCCCAAGAACTAAAATATGGTCTGTGGCCTAACTCTTACTTCAACGTTCCTGCAAGAGTGACTGGTTTCATGAAACCCCCTTATAGTGCCGAGACAATGGGGATGTCAAGAGGGGAGAGGCTGACTACCCATGAAAGGCGTGACAACAAGCCTCCTGATTGCTGCTTCTCCTCCCTCCCCAAGCGGAGCCGTTTCATGTGGCACCTGGAAGCAAGGGCACCTTGATGTCTTCTTTTTTAGGCCTGTTTCTGGGGTTATTTGGGGTGCAGATTCAGAAAATCGCATTGCATAGACCACATCAGCTCTAGATTATTATTGTTTTCTCTGGGCGAGCAGATAGTGACTACTGGATGGCATACGTTCTTTATCAAAAACTAGAACTGATGTGGTCTATCCAATGCAGTTTTCTGAATCAGCGCCCCATATAACCAAACTGAATCTAAAGTTGACCAAAAACAGATTTGTAGCCCTTTTGGTACTAATGTTGGAGAGGGGTCCCTGGTCAAAAAAAGGTTGGGAACCACTGACCTAAACATTAGGAAAACCTCTTGACTTTAAAGGCTATTTGCCCAGGGGATAGTCTGCTTCAGAGTGCAATAGCACCTCTTTCTTTGGTGGTCTTCAAACAGAGGTGGATTGGGAGGAGGGGGTTGCTGAGGCATTTATACTTCCCAGAGGCTCCTTGTTCATCCTGATCCACTACACAGAACTGGACAATAAATTGCCTATATCTGTGGGGAGGGCTTGGCTCTCAGTTCTCCACGCCCCACATGGTTCACCCTACCTTTCCTACTGCTCTAGAATGGCCTAGAAATTGAACCCTTCCTTAGGGTGGGGGATTCCCTATGTGGCCCCCCTGGAGTTGTATTGCTCTGAATTTGCTGCCTCTTCATTTCAGAGAGGCTCGGCCCCACTGAGAGTTAGTCATGGCACCAACCATTCCTGAAATGTGATGCCCGTTCTCCTGCTTGGCAGCCTGACTTGTTAGGCTGAGTGGGCAAAGGAACGTCAATGACGCACTTGGGCTTTTTTCCCTCTTAATAGTGTTGACAGAAACTTGATTCTAATCAAGGAGACTAAGGAGGGATATCATTCCAGCCAGAGTTTGGAATTGTGTTACCATGGTTGAGGGCTTACCTTTCCCCACCTTTTGGGCATCTTTGTTTCTTGTCTGAATTGTATACAGTCTTGGAGGCCACAAACACCACCTCCTCTTTGTGGCCTGACGTTTCTGCCTCCCTCTAGTTGGTATGTGACTCAGACCGCCCTCTGTTATGTAGCAGCACTCCATACCTTGGCAAGGGATGTCTGAGGGCTATAAATTAGGTTGGCACCTGCTAATGGTGCTGTAATTTATATCTAGGCAACCTTCCAATGTGTGAGTGAACACAGTTTTGTAAAACTATAGAAGCTGGCAGGCATCCTGACCCAAGTCTCAACTAACTGAGAAGGCCTTGAACTCTCCATCTGGCTTTAGAGGAGTCATCTCTTGGACCTCTTTGACTGGGATCAAAACAGTAACTTTTGTGGCTGCAATGTGCTAATGTCCTGCTATGGACAGTTGAATGAAAGTAATCATCAGCACTAAGCATGTATGTTGTCAGGATCCAGTTCAGCAAGAGAGACTTCAGGGTCATGGTCCATGATAAACTTGCCCTCTTAATTTTTATGCTTAGACTCCATTGTGGCAAGCATTTTCTGAAAAACCTATAGATGTAGCAAAGTCACTGTTCATTGTGTTGCTTGTGATCTGAGTTCAGGACCTCTTGTGAGTCAGTTGTGGTCTGAAAAATATCTCCAGTTCCTTAGTGGGAAAACCTTTTTCTCTGCTTTGACTTGTCTAGTAGATACCATCTGCACCAACACCTGTCATTCTCTTTTTAATCCTTTTGATCCACATCCTCCAATATGAACTAAGTAAGCTTTTATAAAGGCCTTAAAGGTGTTCAGAGAAGCTTAGCAAGGATGATAAGAGGTACGGAGAACAAAACATATGTGGAAAGGTTGAAGGAGCCAGGCATATTCAGCTTGATGAAGAGAAGCACGAAGGATGACAGGATTGCCCTCTTTAAAGGCCTCAAAAGTTGTTGCAAAGTGGAGGGGGCAGGTTTGCTCTCTGCTGTCCCGGAGGGCAAGATGAGGTCTTACAGTTTGAAGTTACAGGAGAGTGGATTTTGAATTACAGTATTAAGGAACATTTTGACAGTAGGAGTAATTGGGCAAGATAACAAAGCTTTTGAGAGGTTGTGAGGTCTCCTTTTCTGGAGGTCTTTAAAAAAGAGACTGCATAGTTGTCTGCTGGGGATTCTTTAGAGATCCTGCACTGAGCAGGGATTGACCTATGAGAATTCTATGATTCTCTGGCTATAATCATGAGGATCAATATAAGGGTTGGAAGAATTTATCTACATGTGCCCCCTTCTTTACATTTTGACAAAATTAAACATGGACCCAAATCAAACATTTTCTCCAAATGTTGTTGGACTTCATATCCCAGAAACCTCAGCCATCAAGATCAGTGGAGGGGATTCTTGAAGTTAAATTCTCCTTAGTAGAGATCTGCAATACAGCATTCCATGTCTGGGATTGTTATCCCCCTCAGAAGGACCTTGGTGAAGTAGAAGCTGAGTGGCCCTGTAAAAAGAGAGGCAGGGCAAGATCATACAAAAGGTTTTCAATGTGGTTTCAAGGTGTGACTTGTGGAATGGCTTATAATACTTTTCCAATTTCCCTTCTTCTGAGTCTGAGTAGAAAAGTCTGCCAAGCTTGATGTAGAAGATTTGAGAATTGGGGGTTCTTTCTTATCTCTTTCCAGAGCTTTTGATAACATAGAACTATATAATAACCATGGATCTGAACCTGAGATGATGACAGTGAAATGGTCCAATCTCAGCCATGAATCATGGGATGGCTTTGACTCTAATTCCACTCAGTTAAAAGAGAAGACTGACCAATGTGATTCAAGGCTATGGAAAGGAAATAAGTTGGTGTTTTATGAGTTGTCTGCCATTCTACAAATACTGTATTACATTTGCTCTCCAGGTATCTGCTCCAGGTCTCCAGATTAAAATGGCTGAAGATATATATTCTTTCGATGTTCCTGAATGTTCAAACTTTAAAGACATGAACGATAATGATGGTGTTGATGCTTGGTTTGGTGAGTACTGCAGCCTTCTCCTCTCCTCGTTTAGGACCAGGGAACTATTTTCATTGTGGGATCACATGGTTAACTGCAAAGACTTGGGAGAGAGTGAACATTTGAGGTTATACTGTTGTGTTCAGAAGTGAGGCTACAGAGCACCTAAAAAGCTGCCTCCATCCTCCCCATCCTTGTATGCAACAAACATGTCGAGGAGATTTTTTTTTAACTGTCTTGATCCACGTCAAACCTTGGGAGGGTTAACTTTTGGGACTACAGCTGTCAGAACTCCCCAGCTGTTGGCATTTCCAGAAACTGGCAGAAGCACTACACAGAGATGCTTGTTGCATGTAATGGGTTCAATAGAGATAGGTGAACGAGGAGAGGCAGTATGTCGACAGATGTGTCCATTGTGGAACTCCCAGTCTTCTTTAGGATACAAGGATCCCTTTTGCTTATGTATCTTGCTCTTGTGAGTGGGTAGATGCAAGTGAGACAATGGACAATATCACATTAGCATTATAAAGTGGAGGTGCTTCCTGCAGAATTCTGGAAAATGTAGTTGAAAGAAGACTAGGACCTCTCTACCTCAGAATTCAAAATGCCCCGCCCTAAACTACATTTCCCAGAATTCTGCAAGAGGCAACCAGACAATAGGAAAAAAAGGAGTGCCCGCTTTATAATACTGTGATCTTGTTTTAAAATGGAGACATCAGAGGTACTAATGCCATTAAGCATGCTTTTAGGAAGGCAGAACTAAAAACCTTAGAGAAGAAATGTGACTTCCAATTCTGCAGTTTAAATGAAGCTATCAAAATGTGTAGGGCACAATCAACTGCTTTCTAAATAAATGTCCTGTCTGAGAGGTGGTGCCATGCTTCCGTATTTGTAAGGCTCACGGGTTGCGTTAGTGCCATACATTCTTGCTGGTTATTTTTCCCCCTTTTTGAAATGACTGGTTGCATATCAGCTGGATTAGCTTGGATAGTATGAACAACAATCTTTGAAATCCACAGGAATCCATGCAAGCTTTAAAGAGTTTAAGTATTGCTGAAAATAAAAAGGCTATCAGAATTGTCTTGAGGGGTATAGGGAAGAGATTGGTAATCTGACTCCTTAATCCTCCCACATGTGAAAAAGAAGCAGGTTTTTGACTGTCCCCTTAGCACTCCTCCAGCCTCCTTATGGGAAAGAAGGCAACAAGCCGACCCACTCTTTGTAGCATGGATGGTTGCCCTCTACAATGTGTTCAACTTAATAAGGTGGTGGTTTCTTACAGATCTTAGGATGCCAAAGCTGTCTACTCCCAAAGGAGCATTCATGCAGAAAACCTCGGCATCAAGGACTAAGCTCCCACATGCCTTCATCACGCCGATCATGAAAGCCAGTAAGTTGCTTCTGTCTATGGCGGCAATGAGGGCTCTTCAGCCGGCGGTGGCCTGTGAGCATGCTGAATTGTGTCTCAAGAGGCACAGATATAACAAGTCTGGTTAATTTGTATAATAGAAAGAGGAGAAAGCTAAATTTCTCTCGCTACTTCTCTGCACAGAAATGGAAATATACAAGGCGGTCTTCGTAGACATGGTCTGAAGGCCCATATTAAGATAACACCTTTTGCCTACAAAGTATTCCAAACACACTCCCTGGAGAATTTTGCCATGTTTTGGTATATCATACCTTCAGTCATTTTAGAGTTGTTGTTTTTTTACAGGAAGAGGTGATCCTGAGATGACTTTGTTTTTCAGAAAACCTTCCCTAAGCCTAAAAATAGTCCGGACAGTGAAAATGAGATATGCTAAAAGCTTAATACTTCTTTTTTTTCCTTCTCATTATTATTTATAATCTCCCAAGTTTTGAACCTGAGTCTTCCTTAGCAAGTGACAAACCTTCTATATTAATAGACATAATCGTTAGCTATATTAATAGACATAATCGTTAGCAATTGTCTTGATAAAGACCTTTCGTATTCATCCATTTGTGAAGAGATAAAACACATTTAAAATGTTAAAAATGTTTAAAAGCAATGCTTTTGGGTTGGAAAGATTAGCTGTTTACAAGAAACGTTGCCCAGGGGACGGCCAGCTGGATTTACTCAGTCTTCGAGGAGGCTGTTGCTCTCTTTTGGTCTAAAACTATTTAACTGCTTGTGTTTCCTTTGTTTCATCACTTTTAAATTTATTTATTATGTAATGCTTTTGACACGAAATCAGCTCACATATAAAACACATATAAAACAAAATGATCCCAAGCATGGACACCAATAAAAGGGTAAAAAGAGTGTGTTCAGCTAAAAACCCCTATCTGCATCAAGTATAAAAATCTGGGAAAGGGAAATATAATAATAATAATAATAAAACTTTATTTATACCCTGCCATTATCTCCTCAACGGGGACTCGGGGCGGCTTACATGGGGCCATGCCCAAAACAATACAAAATAAACAGCATATAAAAAACAACATTTCAGAACACAATGAACAGTACAATAAATAAAATATCCATTACAATACAAATCAAGAGAACAATAAAAACAAGGGCGGTTCACATGAACATTAAATTAAAACTCGGGGTGAGAAATATCTAAGGGGATTGTAGAGTTTGTGCAAAAAAAGCTTTGCTGAATGACTGAAGCTTTGGTTTTCCTGAGTATTCTTTTGCTGCCTCAGACGCTGCAGAAAAAAATGATGGAAGTTTTAAAATTTTGGAAAACATTGTTGATGAACTATTTATTTTTAGATGATCAATGCACTGAAACTGTGACAGAGCAGACGGTCAGTCACAATGAGGAGGCAACACCAGCTTCTGGCAAGACATCAGGAAGGTAAGAACGTCAAATTCAGAAAAAACTCCCGTTTAGAGATGGCACTGAGACAGGTTGCAGCATCAGGCCTAGCCTCCATAGTTCCTCAACAAAGTCTGCCTCCCTTAAGGACTCTTCTCTGTTTCCTCATGGAGTGGCCTCCCCAGTCTCTGATCCTGGTGCCTCTCGCCTCTTCTCTCTTGGAGGGGGAGAGAGGTCTGTCTTCAGTTCTGAGGACCTAGAAAGCAACCTTAATAGTTAGAATGGAAGCTGCAGTCTTGGATTGCAGACCATAGCCTATGCAGATGTATCCAAAAGCAGCCTTGTTTTCAGCATATTCAATAGAGGAACCTTGTTGGCACTCATGTGGAATAGAAGCCTTTTCTCTCTCCCTCTAAATCAGGCAAACAGCCAACAGGTTGTTAGGAATTGTGGGAGTTGATGTCCAAAACACCCAGAAGGCCAAAGTTTGCCCATACCTGTTCTAAATTCAATGAGCCTTTAATGCTAAAAACTGAACATCAATTGTTGAAACTCAGTAAAGTGCACCAGTGGGATCCCTGTGGCGCAGGCTGGTGAGCAGCTGCTGCAATAAATCACTCTGACCATGAGGTCATGAGTTCGAGGCCAGCCCGTGGCGGGGTGAGCACCCGTCAATTAAAAATAAAATATAGCCCCTGCTCGTTGCTGACCTAGCAACCCGAAAGATAGTTGCATCTATCAAGTAGGAAATAAGGTACCACTTATAAAAAAGTGGGGAGGCAAGTTTAACTAATTTACAACGTTGAAGTGAGGAAGTGCCATCAGAGTGGATGATGAAGCAGCTGCCCTGTGGCCAGAATCGAACATCCCCTCAGGAGAAAGTTAAATTACCTCTGCGTCTGTCTGTCTCTGTCTCGGTTCGATGTGTTTATGGGCATTGAATGTTTGCCCTGTATGTGTATAATGTGATCCGCCCTGAATCCCCTTCGGGGTGAGAAGGGCAGAATGTAAATACTGTAAATAAATAAGTAATTGGACAACATATGCTTTTTTGCTAAAATTCACAGCAGTCCTGTCTTGACAGATTCATGAACAAATATCGTGAGATTTTGGGTTTCCAGATATTTCAAAGAAGACGAATGTCCAGCAAAGCACTAATATCTGGATCCAAATTGTTCTTGAGAAATTGGTTAACTTTCAATCCAAAGGGTTTTTTTTTCTGGAACCAATTCCATTTTCAGGAACCAATTTTTCCTCCCCGAAATACTGCTAAGGAGGACAACAACCAGGGTTTTTTCCATTACCTCATCCAAATACATGTCGTTAATGGATGCAGGTCTAGATTGCCACGAGTTACGAGGGAGAAGTATCCCATGTGATATTCATTCTTTGAGAGATAATTTTTAAAATTTCTCAACAGCTGCTTTTCATAAAGGAATCTGTTATTAGCATGAAAATAGCCAGACAGTCCTCTTTTGTGTAGTATTTGAGGGGGCCGGGCTGTGGCGCAGGCTGGTAAGCAGCTGCTGCAATAAATCACTCTGACCATGAGGTCATGAGTTCAAGGCCAGCCCGTGGCGGGGTGAGCACTATTTGCTTGAGCATACAGTGTTTCTTTTTCAAAGCAATAGACATGAAAAACATAATTGTCTAGGAAATAACATTTCCTGCAATATATTGGCTGTGTCTGCCATTTTCCTATTGACCGGAAGTACCTCCATAGTTATGTAAGCACTGAAGCTTTTTAAAAGTTATACCTCATTGAAGTACACAGCTGACCTTCTCTCCCACCCCAACCCCAGAGCGGCAAGGAGGGTCTCAGCTCGACGGAAGAGTGCCCAGCGAAGAATCATGGCCAAATGCCAGGCGGAGAGAAATGCTGCTGTCTTGGCCAGCAAGCAAGAATCTCCTCCTCCAAAGAAACAAAGATTGTGAGTCTGAAATATTGTTGGTGTGGGAGGCACATAAAGTGGAGTCATTGTGATGTTCTAAGCGGGCAGTACTAGTCCCTTCACAGCCTGGCCCTGTTCAAGGACAAGGCTTGGAGAAAGTAAAAGGGTGCTGTTTGGGCCCCACTCTTTCCCCCTTTGAAGCCAGGACAGTTTTGGAAGGACAGGAATCATGCATTAGGTTTTGGTGAAAGTAATCGTTATGTCGAGGCACATAAAGTAGTGATGGGTATAGAATGCAGCTCCTGGCAAATGGCCTTTGCTCTTTTTTTCTCTTTAGTTTAATCAACCTAAGTAGCTTTATAATCCTTCAGGATGTCAAGATATGTTTTCAAGTGTTTGGGAAAATGTTTACATGACTGAGAATAGAGTAGATCACTCTGACATCTGGTTATTGAAGTGGTGAGTCAATGCTTCATAGCCACGTCCAGTAACTAGCAGGGAAAGTGTAAATTGACAGGCTGAATTTTGTAAACTGAGTAGTATGCTGCATTACCTCAGTACTGAGCTGTCTTAGCTCCCTTTAAAATGTCTCAGGCAGACAGGAGCCATTCAAGGGGCAGGGGGCCCTTCCAGCAAGCCCAAATATCTCAGTTTTCTGTTACAGTTCATCTTAAAATAGTGACACATCACTTCATGCAGAAGTAAATGAAGCTATTTGTTAGCAGTAGAGGGTGGGTTTTGTGTGATTTCATCCATTTTAGGAAGTATTCAGCAGGGCAACAATACTCTGAAATTCCTTTTTTTAAATGGACAGTTTGTGTGTGGGGGGGGAGCAAAAGTGGAGTTCACGGGAATGCACATGATGCACAAGTTGAATTTGGCCATCCTGGTTTAGGTAAGGCCAGCTTGGAGAAGCTGGTCTTCTGTTCTCAGTGGACGGCTCAGTTCAGCATTTCATGTCCATTTTCTCTTTCTCACTTGCCTTTACAATTCTCACTGCTTTGGGGACTCAAAGATGGGCTAGCCTCCAGATTTTTGAAATCCAAATCATTATTTGAAAAGAGTAGCCATGTCACTGTTTTGTTTGGAGAAGAGATAATGAGAGGAAGGCTCCTTTGTTATGGAAAGCTGGTGCTGCATGTGTTAGGAAGCAGATTGCAGCCCCAGTGACTGCAGTTTCATAAATGTAGCAGAAGCAGTGAGGAGATGGGGCTCCTTTCCTGGCCTGTTCATTGTCAAGATTCAGGAAAATACCCCAAGGGGACTGGGCCCCAAATCTGTGACAGACAGATACCACTCCCTGTTGTGAAGATAAGGAGAATGAGGGGCTGCTGCCCATGTTACGTGTTTGGGAAGATGTGGAGTTCTGAGCAGTCCTGTGCTGTTCTCTCTCCAGCTGTATCAGAGGTCCTATGAAGCCATGTGCACCTCCCCGCACACTGAGGTAATGTTTTGAATTGCCTTTCCGCTGGTGTTGGGAATGTCTGCACAGTGGTGAAGGGCAGGAAACCCCTTGCACTTGAAAGGGATGCAGTAAGTAGCCTCAGGCTAGCAGCACCGACCTTACCTTCTTTCTTTTCATGCTTCTAGATCTGCTCAGCGGGAGAAGCTGTGTGAAATACCCTTGAACAGGTATGTCACTCCAGCGAAGGCCAAAGTTCCAGTCGCATCTGCAACGCCAAAGTAGGTTGTAAGACTTGACTTGCTTTCTCTTAACTGAATATCATACTCTTAGTCTATGTCAATTTTAGGTACTCTAGATGCATTAGAGGACAACTGTTCTATTCCTTCCACCAGCATTATCGGAGTTTGTAGTTCAACACATCTGGAGGCTGTGGTGTCTGGAATGGATGGGTAACTGGAAGTGTGTGGCTTTTAGTAATCAAGTAGCCCAACTTTTCTCCATCATAACCACTCTTTTTACACACAAAAAGAAGTGTGAACATGGTTTTTAATTTCAGTTGCCCAGCCAGTGTCTAGAAGATATGTGGTCAGAGTGCAGCCCTGGGAGCATTTGTAGTCCCCAAAGCTGTTTTTGAACCCCATATCAGGATGTGAAAGCCCAGCATTCACACTAGCTGAGCTGTTCCCATCCTGCCAGAGTAATGGGGGATGGAGATAACCTAAATGATAAGAACCATCTGGCTAGGAGGATTGATTTATGGCCTGCTCTGAATCTGAATCCAGGAACACGAAGCTGTACAGCCAGGACCCAAGCCCAACAGGAGAACAGGCAGCGACAACCCAATGTTCAAAACGACACCTTGCCTTCTGCAAAAGAGTCTTTCCTTCCAACTCCACTTTTAACTTACGCATCGTTATCCGACGATGATGAGGCCTCCGCCCTGTCATCATTATCCACAGCTGATCTTGACCTCATACGTGAACCTCGCCAATCATCCCTTCAGTCCCTCCATCTTTGTTCAAGACTTAGATCTCCCCATGTCCCTGGTGTATCACTAACTTGCCAATCCCCTGATGCACCCCCAGAAACTGGCTCTGCACACACATTTACTTGAGTCCAATCTGCAGCACTTTCCATCTCGCTCTCAGACCCATCATTCCCAGAAAAACCCTCAAATGTTTCATCTTTCGTGGGAGCAGTGAGTAGATCCCAGATCTTCTTCCTTCCCCTTTCCTCATCTGACTCTTGTTCCCGAGTTGACCTTTTAGTTCCTCTACTCTCTGTTAACCCATCTTCCTCCAACATGGACTCCTCATTGCTAGAGAACCCTTCAAACGTTTCTTCCTCAGAAGGAGCCATAAGTATTTCCCGGACCTGCTTTGCTTGCTGTTCCTCATCAAACACCTGCTCACCATTAGCCCTTTTCCTCCTGCTAGCAGTTCTACTAGTAGTAGAATTATTGCCCCCTGGCCCAACTACAACAATATGGGCATAAAAGTTGTGAAAAAAATTAAATACCTAGGGATAGAGATAACGGCAAGTAATGCCCAACTCTACAAAAAAAACTACGAGAAGAAGTGGAGGGAGATAAAAGAAAAAATGAGAAAATGGAGATCATTACAGCTCTCACTCCTAGGGAAAATCGCAGCAGTGAAAATGAAGATATTGCCCGAAGTAAATTTTCTATTCCAGAATTTACCAATTCTAAGAACGAAAAAAACCTTAACAGAGTGGCACAAGGATATAAAGAAATTTATATGGGAAGGTAAAAAGGCTAGAATAGGGTTCAAACATATAAAGGATGATACTAGGAGAGGAGGGATAGGTTTACCAGACCTCCAGCTGTACTATGATGCCGCCGCCCTGAGTTGGGTAAAGGACTGGGCCACCCTAACGAAAAGGAAAAAATTAGCTTAGAAGGACAGGATTTAAGAAAAGGATGGCACAGTTACCTATGTAGAGAGAAAATTAGCAAGGAAAAAAACTTTAAAAATCATTATCTGAGGGCAGCGCTCATAGGAACCTGGGAGAAATATAAAAAAAGATTTTACAAGAAGGTACCAAAGTGGTTTTCCCCACTCGAGGCCAAGCACACGAGAGAAATGCCAAGGGAAAAATGGCTGACTTATAGGCAAATATTAAGAGTGGAAAATCAAGCCATCAGTCTTAAACCATACGAAGAGATTAAAAAAATGGAACCTACAATGACATGGTTAAATTATTGGCAAATAAGGGGGAGCTTCCAAGAGGATAAAAAAATAGGTTTTGAACTAAATGAAACATGCTGGGATAGAATATTAAAAACAAAAATAAAAATAATAAAAATACTATACCATCAACTGTTAGTGTGGGACACAGAAGATGAGCAGGTAAAAGAGGTGATGGTCAAATGGGCAAGGGAGATAGGCCATACGTTCAACCTAGCAGATTGGGAGAAGATATGGAGGAAAAATCAAAAACTCATATATGCAATAGAATTGAAGGAAAATTGGTTTAAGATCTTTTATAGATGGTATATTACACCGGAAAGGCTTGCGAAATTCAGTAATTCAGGTGACGGGAAATGCTGGAAGTGTCGGAAACATAACCGAGATTTTATACACATATGGTGGGGATGTAGGAAAATAAAAAGGTTTTGGCAGGAAATTAGCAAAGAAATGGAGAAAATACTCCAAATTAAATTCGATTTAAAACCAGAGTACTTTCTTCTAGGTATGGTAGATTTTCAGATTGATTCCAATTTGGAAAAACTCTTCATATATATAGTAACAGCTGCCAGAATATGTATAGCCAAAGTATGGAAAACGCAAGAAATTCCCACAATAGAAAAATGGATGCTGAAACTAATAGACATTAAAAATATGGATTTATTAACACAAAAAGTATCACAGAACATTTCATCAAGACAATGGACCGATTGGAACAAACTGAGACAACATTTGTCAAAAAGGAACATTGAGCTTATATGATTTATGCTCACAGGAAATCTTAGGCTTCGGGTCATATATGGATGCTTGCCGAAAAATATTGAATGTTTAAAAGATAGATAAACAATGCAATGCAGAGGATCTGGAAGTGGAACACTGATTATGTTGGGGGTTTTTTTTCCTCTTCTATTTCTATTTTACCTTATTTTTTTCTATCCCTCTTAACATGTTCTCCCACTTTTTATGTATACACTAAAACCATAAATGTTCAAAAAAAAAAAAAGGATGACTATGGGTATCCACTCAGAGACTATACAGTTTGTAATTTCTATGATGGCACACCAGCCTGACATATTAGGTGTCCCTTGGCTGAGATGGCAGAATCCCCAAATTAATTGGGAAGGGGAAACCTTCAAGGATGGGACATGTGGGTTCGGGAGCGCCCCGAGACCCATAAAAGAACTAGAGCCGGAAGAACTAGAGCCCCACGACTTCTGCAGTCATCTGCAACACTTTTACTTGGCTAAGAAAGAAAAGGTGATTACCAGGTCCTGTAGGTCATCTGTTAAATAGGCACCCTACTCTATTCAACCTGAAACAGTACCATTCTGTGAAACTATTCTTTGTACCAAACAAAGCAGGTGGGGGTATTTTTTTTAACCATCTTTGAAGTCCTGGAAAGTCCAGGGCTTGGCCCACAGACATGCTGTGGTTCTCTTCCCCTGGTCTAGAAACTTGAATATCTCCACTTATGAATAATTGGGTTATGGTGGCACTTTGTCTAGAATGCTCTTTGTATTACTTTGATCACTAAAGTTGAGAACCCAAAAGCCTGCAGTGCTAGCCCCACTGAAATTAATGGTGTGAGCACAAGAACACATTCATTATTATTATGGTAGTTTAATGGGTGGTATAAATGTGTGGATGACTACCTAACACAAAAGTTTGTCTCTAGCTAAAAAGTTCAAATTTTATTTCATATGGGGTCTTAATTCGCAGGATATTGACTATTTTGTATTAGGCCACTTGATACTTAATGGATGAGATTCAGCAGCGATATGGTCCCTGGCACTTTGAAGTGTGGTTATTTCGAAGTAGAGATTTGAGGCCTATTCTGAGAAATGTGGTGTCTTATTTTCGGTCTGCATGTTTTCGTATTGATGTGGCATTGGGGGGGGTGGGGGTGGTTGAAGTGTGGAGAGATGGGTGTGTTGTTTTTGTGATGTGTGCTGGGGAAAGCATTTAATTTCATTTTACAGTGTACAATGACAATAAAGTTATTCTATTATGTTCTATTGCTGGCTGGCGTTAGACTGAAATCCTTGGTCATCTCTTTGAACTGTTAGGAACAAAGATATGCCAATGCACAAAATATATAGCAGATCTTCAGAAATGTTATTTCAGTTGCCCAAAAATATATCTACTCTTCCACAAAATATTTTGGTTTTAAATTATGCTCTCAAAAGACCACAAATGAGTAGTCTTTGTTAAAGGTTTAACATAGTTGATTTACTTACAAACTTCATGCTTATTGGTTTCATGTTAACTGAATTATACAACTGTACTAAACTGTACTATACATCTGCTGCAAACAAATATATTATTTCACTGCAGCATACTGACTATACACAGAGTTGGAAGAGACCTCGTGGGCCATCCAGTCCAACCCCTGCCAAGAAGCAGGAAAATCGCATTCAAAGCACCTCCGGCAGATGGCCATCCAGCCTCTGTTTAATAGCCTCCAAAGAGGAGCCTCCACCACACTCCAGGGCAGAGAGTTCCACTGCTGAGCAGCTCTCTCGCAGTGAGGAAGTTCTTCCTAATGTTCAGGTGGAATCTCCTTTCCTGTAGTTTGAAGCCCTTGTTCCGTGTCCTAGTCTCCAGGGCAGCAGTCTCCTGCTCTGTCATCAACTGACCACTGACTTCTAGCTCTAAACTGACTCAAGCCTCAGCTGACTTAACAGACTCCAACTGGCTTCTGATTCAAACGCATCCTAAAATGGAGTCTCACTCTGAACATCCTAAGATCAGAGTCACATGGTCTGTAGTCCCTCCCACAACCTCTAACAACAGAGTTAAGGGAAAATACACACCAATACATACATACATACAATATAGTCAGCAATCTCAATTATATACATAAAAAATAACTAGTATAGAAGGTTGCTATTTCCAGCATCTTCCAATCAGCTCCCAACAGCCCTAGCTAGCATGGCCCTTGATGGGGGTGCTGGGAGTTGTAGCAGCCCACAACCATCTGGGCATCACATGTTTCCTACCTTTGGCATAGGAGCTGCCTTACCTGTGCCTTTCCCTTTACTGAAAGCCCTGGTCCTCTTTATATTGTTTGCCAGGAGGAGGAATCCCTCTGTCAAGGGAAAGACCACAGAGGAGCTAGAGGTGGAAAAGATGCAAAAACTACAGCAAGAAGTGGTTGAGCTGCGCAGGAAGAATGAGGAGTCTCTTAAAGCAGCCATCGCTGGACCAGGTGAGTTTGGAAGGAGCTTGGCATGAGAACTGTGAAGGGAGTGGCTTACAAAGACTTATGCTGCAAGGCAATTTTATTTGCATTCTATCTCTTTACACGTATGTGCCCAGGCTGTCTCTGTTTGCTATATATATGCTATAGACGTGTATGTTTCTGGAGTGGCTCACCCAAAATATTAAAGAGTACAGTAGGAAACTAATACAATAATAAAGATCTGGGAACATGTGAATGTTGAAGGAGCACACTGTGTGTCAAGGACAGAACGCCACAAGGTTCAAGATAACAGAGTTTATTGGATTACAGAACTCAAAAATGCCCGTAAAATACAAGGGCCAGGCAGTATTAGCCTTTAGGAGCAAAAAGGGACAAGGAAAAATGTTCAAAAGATAAACC
Source organism: Anolis carolinensis (assembly GCF_035594765.1). Classification (NCBI taxonomy): domain Eukaryota; kingdom Metazoa; phylum Chordata; class Lepidosauria; order Squamata; family Anolidae; genus Anolis; species Anolis carolinensis. Next base: position 249,462,884 of record NC_085844.1, read on the forward strand.
GGATTAAACCGGAGTTTAATCCGGGTAAAAACAAACTGCTTGCTTCAGCCTGGGGATAAACAAAACAAAAGCCGAGGAACAAAAGATACAAAAGAATGCAACTAATTGGCAGCAGATTCCTCTCTGCTGCCAACACTGTGCTTAGAGTAACTTGCATCGCTCCCACACACACAGCAGACAGGATTTCCAACACGAACAGATCAGCCAAGGATTGTAGCAGTAGAGTAGACCCAGTTCCTTTCCGTAGATCAAAGCCAGAAGCAGACGTTTGTAGTTTCCAAGTCCAAGAAGGGGGAAGTCAAGCCGTGGTCAGTTCAGTCCGAGTTTTCAAAGCAGGAGATGGCGTCCGTCAAGAAGACGACGGAAGGTCAAGCTAATAAGAGTAAGCACAGGTTTGCACAAACAAATGCCCACACAATTCCTCCCGCCGTCTGACCCTGAATTCCAAAACAACTTACGTATCAGCACACGAAAACACACCAGTCTTCAGGAAAGCGTCCCACACAGATCCCAAGCGTTCGTCCAGATTACCTTGCCCAACGCAATTTGCAATTGCTCCCAAGCCCCATTTTATGCCAGTTACAAATCCTCATCACTGTCAGCTGTCCTCCTTAACCCGGGCGTTTCCTCATCACTTTCCTCATCAGAGCTGGAACACCTCTGACTACGCCCCACAGCATCTCCAGCTGTGGATCCCGTCCCATCCCTCCAGCTAAACCATGGGTCTAATCCTGAAGGTCCCCATTCATCTTCTATCCCATCATGGCCAGTGGCACCCAATTCCTCCCTCACCCGAGTCCAATCCATCTCATCCTCCTCCGAGCTAACCAGCCCCTCCTCCATTCTCTCCGTAAACCCCTCAAAAGACTCTTCGTCAGATGGTGCTGCAAAAATGTCTCGCAGTCTTTTTCTTTCTCGCTCCTCGAGAGTATCTGACTCTCGAGGAGTCTTACGCCCACGTCTGTCAGTAACAGAGCCATGAGGCTCAATCATAACACTATCCCCTCTCACAAAGGCCTCCTCCCCCGATGGCGGAGAAGTGGCAGTGATACCCTCCGCTATAGCACCACGACGACTGGAGGTATCTAGTTTCAACAGCGAACGATGAAAGACTGGATGGACCTTTAAACTAGACGGTAAACGCAAACGAAACGCAACGGAAGAAATCTTTTTAACGATAGGAAAGGGACCCAAATACCGAGGCGCAAACTTTCCCCCAGCCTGTTTAATATGTTTGGAAGATAACCACACCAAATCCCCTTCTTCCAACTCCTCCCCTGCCTGCCTGTGACGGTCAGCCTGAGTCTTTTGCGTCGCCTTAGCTTCCAACAGTAAGCGACGGGCAACATCATGCAATGCAGCCATTTCCGAAGAGCGGTACACAGGGTCCGAAGAGACCACATTGGTCGACGGCGCCACACCTCCCCGTGGGTGAAAACCATAAGTTAGCTCAAACGGCGTATGCTGACTAGACGTGTGCACCGCATTGTTGTAAGCGAACTCCGCCACTGGTAACCACTTCACCCAAGCCGTGGGTTGATCTAAACAAAAACAACGCAAATACTGCTCTAAGAGCCCATTAACCCGTTCCGACTGTCCATCCGTTTGCGGATGAAAGGCTGAAGAAACGTTTAACTTAGTCCCTAAGCACTCATGGAAGTGTTTCCAAAAGCGTGACACAAATTGCGGAGCCCTATCTGAAATAATCACCTCGGGTGCTCCGTGCAAACGATAGATGTGCTTGGTAAATAGTAAGGCCAACGTAGGGGCCGCCGGAATGGTCGAACAAGGAATAAAATGAGCCAGTTTGCTAAATAAATCCACCACCACCCAAATACAAGTATAACCCCCAGACTTAGGCAAATCCGAAATAAAATCCATGGAAATGATTTGCCATGGCCTCTCAGGAACAGGTAGAGACGACAACAACCCTCTAGGGCAGGGGTCCCCAAACTAAGGCCCGGGGGCCGGATGCGGCCCTCCAAGGTCATTTACCTGGCCCCCGCCCTCAGTTTTATAATATAATATTTTTATATCACTTTTAATAATATAAGATATTGTATATACATATAATATTGATAATAATCTTATGTTATACAATATAATACTAATAGTAATCTATATATATAAAAGAGTGATGGCATCAGGGCAGTGGACAAAACAACAAAACTACAGGCCCCCCAACCTCAAAATTTGACAACACAACCCATCATCCACGCTTCAAGGTTGATACAACAAAAAGAAAAGAAAAATAAAGTCCTAATTAGAGAGAGAGCAATAATTTTTTTATCCAATTGCTGCCGGTTTAGAGGGCTAATCTCTGCCCACTTGGTTGCCTAGCAACCGACTCAGCCAAAGGACAGCCAGGTTTCAGTTAGGGGACAGGCAGATTTAGGCCTCACTTAGGCTTCTTCCACAGATTATCTAATTTGCACTGGATTATATGGCAGTGTAGACCCAAGGCCCTTCCACACAGCTATATAACCCATTTATAATCTTATATTATCTGCTTTGCACTGGATTATCTTGACTCCACACTGCCATATAATCCACTTCAGTGTGCATTTTATACAGCTGTGAAGAAGGGGCCTCATATAATCCAGTTCTAAGCAGATAATTTAAGATTATCAATATACAGTAGAGTCTCACTTATCCAACGTAAACAGGCCGGCAGGATAAGTGAATATGTTGGATAATAAGAAGGGATTCAGGAAAAGCCAATTAAACATCAAATTAGGTAATCGTTATACAAATTAAGCACCAAAACATCATATTATACAACAAATTTGACAGAAAAAGTAGTTCCATGCGCAGTAATGCTATGTAGTATTTACAGTAGAGTCTCACTTATCCAACACTCGCTTATCCAACATTCTGGATTATCCAACGCATTTTTGTAGTCAATGCTTTCAATATATCGTGATATTTTGGTGCTAAATTCATAAATACAGTAATTACTATATAGCATTACTGTGTACTGAACTACTTTTTCTGACAAATTTGTTGTCTAACATGATGTTTTGGTGCTTAATTTGTAAAATCATAACTTAATTTGATGTTTAATAGGGTTATCCTTAATTCCTCATTATCCAACGTATTCGCTTATCCAACGTTCTGCCGGCCCGTTTATGTTGGATAAGTGAGACTCTACTGTACTGTATTTACAAATTTACCACTAAAATATCACAATGAATTTAAAACACTGACTACAAAAGCATTGATTATGAAAAGGCAGACTGCGTTGGATAATCCAGAACATTGTATAAGCGAATGTTGGATAAGTGAGATTCTTCATTAATATGAAATAATTACTGGGATAGAATAATGCAGAACAATATAATCTCTAAAACCAGGACAGTAAATAAACAGGGGAATTCCACACAGGAAACAATCAGGGCCAGCTAACACCTCCCAACAAAGTATTCCCATCATCAAAGTCTGGCAAATCCTGTTTTCTCAGGGCCACAGACAGTAGAAGCACATAAAATATCGCAAACAACATCACTCTGAAAACAAGGGTATTCCAGACAGGAAACAATCAGGGCCAGCTAACACCTCCCAACAAAGTATTCCCATCATCAAAGTCTGGAAAATCCTCTGTTTTCTCAGGGCCACAGACAGTAGAAGCACATAAAATATTGCAAACAACACCACTCTGAAAACAAGGGAATTCCAGACAGGAAACAATCAGGGCCAGCTAACACCTCCCAACAAAAAATTCACTCAGGGAGGAAACAGCCAGGCTTTAAAGCTGCAAGGCCATTACATCCTAATCATTTTTCCTAATTGCAGCATTCATACTTGCCTCCAACAAACAAAAAAAACCAATCAGAAATATTGTATATTCACAACCTTTAGGAAATAATATCCCCTGATGGCGCAGCGTGTTAAAGCGCTGAACTGCTGAACTTCTGGACTGAAAGGCCACAGGTTTGAATTGGGGGAGCGGAGAGAGCCCCCACTGTTAGCTCCAGCTTCTGCCAACCCAGAAGTTCGAAAACATGCAAATGTGAGTGCATCAATAGGTACTGCTCTGGCGGGAAGGTAACGCCGCTCCATGTAGTCATCCCACATGACTTTGGAGGAGTCTACGGACAACGCCGGCTCTTTGGCTTAGAAATGGAGATGAGCACCAACCCCCAGAGTAAGACACGACTGGACTTAATCTCTGGGGAAAACCTTTACCCTTTACCTTAACTACCACCAATTCCTCAATACTTTATTTCCCAGAACACCAGACTTCGCCACAGCAACGCGTGGCCGGGCACAGCTAGTACCATATAAAAGAGTGATGGAATCCTGGCGACCGACAAAGCAAAAAAACTAAACACCCCACAACCTCGAAAATTGACAACACAACCCATCATCCACGCCTCTAGGTTGATACAACAAAAAGAAAAGAAAAATAAAGTCCTAATTAGAGGGAGAGGAATAATTGTTTTTATCCAATTGCTGCCAGTTAGAAGGCTAAGCTCCACCCACTTGGTCTCCTAGCAACCCAAGGGACAGGCAGGATTAGGCCTCACTTAGGCCTCTTCCACACTGCCTATAAAATTATCAGATTTTAACTGGATTAGATGGCAGTGTAGACTCAAGGCCCTTCCACACAGCTATATAACCCATTTATAATCTTATATTATCTGCTTTAACTGGATTATCTGGACTCCACACCTTTACTCTTTACCTTAACTACCACCAATTCCTCAATACTTTATTTCCCATACCACCATACTTCGCCACAACAACGCGTGGCCGGGCACAGCTAGTATTATATAATAGTATAGTGGTATAGTTCAATATAGTAATATATAATGCTAATATTGTGTTATGCTAATAATATAATATATTGTATGTACATACAGCTGCTCTGAGTCCCCTTCTGGGTGAGAAGGGTGGGATATAAATGTAGTAAATAAATGCAGTAAATAAATAATTAATTTTAGGCTTAGGCTCGGCCAAAGTCTGACATGACTTGAAGGCACACAACAACAACAACAACAGCAATCCTAATTAACTTGACTATCTCATTGGCTAGTAGCAGGCCCACACTTTCCATTGAAATCATAATAGGTTTATGTTGGTTAAAATTGTTTTCATTTTTAAATATTGTATTCTTTCATTGTTGTTGTTGTTGCACTACAAATAAGACATGTGCAGTATGCATAGGAATTTGTTTGTATTTTTTTTCAAATGATAATTCGGCCCCTCAACAGTCTGAAGGATTGTGGACTGGCCCTCTGCTTAAAAAGTTTGGGGACCCCTGCTCTAGGGCGCCCAACAGGCGTCTTACTCTGCTGGCAAACAGCGCAGCTGTCACAAAAGCGCAGAATGTCTTGCCGCATCTTTGGCCACCAGTAGCTCCTGGTGATAAGCTGTACGGTCTTGAACCTGCCAAAGTGCCCAGCCATGGGTTCGTCATGGTGGGCTCTAATCACCTCCAACCTGAGGGCCCCCACTGGTACGTAGACCTGCCCCCTGCGTACCAATACTCCGTCTTGATCTTGTAGATGCGGCAGTATTGTACGGTTACCTGCTGATAGCAGCATCAGTTGCTCCTGAGTCCACACATCATCCCTCTGAGCCTCAAGGATCTGGTCATGTAACCCGAGCTCATTATCTACAACATATAGAGAGGCAGTAGGCAAGATGGTCTGACATACTACCTGCTCATTGGTCTTAAACTCCGGCTTGCGGGATAAAGCATCGGCCCGCAAGTTTGCCTTCCCCTCCACGAACTGTACCTTGAAGTTAAACCTGGAGAAAAACAAAGCCCATCGGATTTGACGCTGGTTTAACTTCTTTGCTGTTTGTAAGTGCTCTAAATTCTTGTGATCAGATCTGACCACGATCTGGTGCCATGCCCCTTCAAGCCAGTGCCGCCACACCTCAAACGCCACCTTAATCGCCAACAACTCCTTCTCCCATATGGTATAGTTCTGCTCGAAGGGTGTTAGTTGCCGCGAGTAAAATCCACAGGGACGCAAGGTCCCTGAGGAATCCTTCTGAGACAATACAGCCCCCAACGCGTAGCTAGAAGCGTCCGCTTCTACCACGAACGGTTTGTCAACATCAGGATGTGTTAGTATGTTGTCCGATTGAAAACTAGACTTAAGTTGTAGAAACGCATCGTGAGCTTCCCGCCCCCACACAAATGGCTGTTTCTTACGCAGGAGCTGCGTCAAAGGTACCGTGAGCTTTGCAAAATTCGGAATAAACTCCCGGTAGTAATTAGCGAAACCTAAGAACCTTTGCACATCTTTCTTAGTCTTAAGCTCCTGCCATGAGTTGACGGCGTCAACCTTATGTGGGTCCATTTTAAGTTCCCTACCTGACACTACATGACCTAGGAACTCCACTTCAGGCACATGAAAGACGCACTTGGAAGCCTTGGCGAAAAGCCCATTAGCCCGCAGACGGTGCAGAACCTGCTTGACATGTTGACGATGTTCTTTCTCGTCCTTAGAAAAAATCAAGATATCATCCAAATAAATCACTAAAAATTGGTCAATTAGGTCCCTGAACACATCGTTCATGAACCTCTGGAAGACCGCAGGAGCATTGCAAAGTCCGAAAGGCATGACTCGGAACTCGTGGCATCCGAAACACGTGTTAAATGCCGTCTTCCATTCATCCCCTTCCCGTATACGGATTAAGTTATATGCCCCCCGCAGGTCAAGCTTGGTAAAGACCTTGGCCCCTTGCACCCTTGATAACAGTTCCGAGATTAAAGGTAGCGGGTACCTATCCCGAATGGTATATTTGTTTAGGATCCGATAGTCGCAGACCAGCCTAAGTTCCCCAGTCTTTTTGGCTACAAAGAATACTGGTGCCGCAGTTGGAGAGCTAGATGGGCGAATAAACCCCTTGGCTAAATTTTCATCTAGAAACTCTCGCAAAGCTTGCCTTTCCGGTACAGTCAAGGCATACAGCCTTCCTGCTGGCAATTTCGCACCTTCTGCTAGCTTAATGGCGCAATCATATGGCCTGTGCGGTGGTAATTTGTCCGCTTCTCTTTTACAAAATACATCAGAGAACTCCCCATACTCAGCAGGCACTCCCTCCATATCAGATTGAGTAACATTCAGAGTGCAACAATCCTGCCTCTTTAAGGTCAATTTACGTGTCGCCCAATCTACTTGTGGGTTTACTACAGCTAGCCAATCCATCCCCAGGATCACATCATATCTAGGCAAGCTCGTAATATCCCACACAAACGTTCCCGTTACTCCCTGCACTTCCCACATTACTGCTGAGGTTTCCTGGTTAACCACCCCAGTCTCCAGCAGTCTCCCATCTGCTCCTTCCACCCACACGTCGCATGCCTTGCGCACTCTAGGAATGCCATGCTTCTTGGCAAACTCAATATCTACATAAGAGACCGTAGCCCCTGAGTCCAGCAGTGCCAAAGTAGAAACAAGTTCCCTTCCCCCAACAGATAATGTAATGGGTACGAAAACATGCTTCCTCCCCTCAGTCGACTGCTTGAGGAGCCCTAGTGCGTTGGACTCACGTCGCACTAGGGCTGGCCTTTTCCCGAAAGCTGAGAAGGTTTCACATTACAGTTTTTGGCAAAATGCCCAGCATTCCCACAGTACAAACACAACCCCAGCTGCCTCCTACGGCTCTTTTCTTCTGTAGACAGCTTTTTAAAGACCCCAAGCTCCATAGGCTCTTCCCCCATCACCACAGGTGCCCTGGTAACATGCATGGGTGACGCACACATTGCTTTCGAGTGTTTACGAGCCTCGAACCTTGCGTCCAAACGCAGCACCTTAGCTACTAAGGCGTCCCAATTTTCAGCCGGCTCCAAGCGTGCTAATTCATCCTGGAGCATATCACTTAACCCAGCAGTAAATAAAAGCATGAATGCATTTTCCCCCCAATCCAGCTGGTGGCGATACAAATTAAACTTATTTAAGTAATCCAAAACAGTCCCCTTTCCCTGTTTCAACCGATACAGAGCCCACCCAGCATTCTCCGTGCGGAGAGGATCCCCAAAAGTGTCAGTTAATAACTTTTTGAAATCATTCAAATTGTCCTTGACTGGGTCATTTCCCAAAATTAAATTAGTGGCCCATTGTCCTGCGGGACCGGTCAACAAACTCAAAATAAATGCCACCTTGCTAGTGTCTGTAGGAAAAGCATGAGCACTGAGCTGGGCAAAATAAAGCTCCACTTGTGCCAAAAAGGTTGGCAACTTGCACCTGGTTCCGTCAAAGCGTTCAGGAGTCAAAACATGTCCTTTCACAGCATGAGCTGCTTGACTGACGGTAAAAGCCGTTTGTAATTGCTCAAATTTGGCCCTTAACTCCTCCATCGTCTTCCTGACGGGTTTATTACTGCAATAAACTTTTTATGGCGTTGGGCAATCTGTCAAGGACAGAACGCCACAAGGTTCAAGATAACAGAGTTTATTGGATTACAGAACTCAAAAATGCCCGTAAAATACAAGGGCCAGGCAGTATTAGCCTTTAGGAGCAAAAAGGGACAAGAAAAAATGTTCAAAAGATAAACCGGAATAAACCGGAGTTTAATCCGGGTAAAAACAAACTGCTTGCTTCAGCCTGGGGATAAACAAAACAAAAGCCGAGGAACAAAAGATACAAAAGAATGCAACTAATTGGCAGCAGATTCCTCTCTGCTGCCAACACTGTGCTTAGAGTAACTTGCGTCACTCCCACACACACAGCAGACAGGATTTCCAACACGAACAGATCAGCCAAGGATTGTAGCAGTAGAGTAGACCCAGTTCCTTTCCGTAGATCAAAGCCAGAAGCAGACGTTTGTAGTTTCCAAGTCCAAGAAGGGGGAAGTCAAGCCGTGGTCAGTTCAGTCCGAGTTTTCAAAGCAGGAGATGGCGTCCGTCAAGAAGACGACGGAAGGTCAAGCTAATAAGAGTAAGCACAGGTTTGCACAAACAAATGCCCACACAATTCCTCCCGCCGTCTGACCCTGAATTCCAAAACAACTTACGTATCAGCACACGAAAACACACCAGTCTTCAGGAAAGCGTCCCACACAGATCCCAAGCGTTCGTCCAGATTACCTTGCCCAACGCAATTTGCAATTGCTCCCAAGCCCCATTTTATGCCAGTTACAAATCCTCATCACTGTCAGCTGTCCTCCTTAACCCGGGCGTTTCCTCATCACTTTCCTCATCAGAGCTGGAACACCTCTGACTACGCCCCACAGCATCTCCAGCTGTGGATCCCGTCCCATCCCTCCAGCTAAACCATGGGTCTAATCCTGAAGGTCCCCATTCATCTTCTATCCCATCATGGCCAGTGGCACCCAATTCCTCCCTCACCCGAGTCCAATCCATCTCATCCTCCTCCGAGCTAACCAGCCCCTCCTCCATTCTCTCCGTAAACCCCTCAAAAGACTCTTCGTCAGATGGTGCTGCAAAAATGTCTCGCAGTCTTTTTCTTTCTCGCTCCTCGAGAGTATCTGACTCTCGAGGAGTCTTACGCCCACGTCTGTCAGTAACAGAGCCATGAGGCTCAATCATAACACTGTGATTATCATTTGATGAGACAGTTATTAGATAACCAGCTCCGGATGGTATTAATAATCTATCCTGTATTTTATTAGATCCTTCCTTCTATGCACTTTAGCCATCATTTTATCTTGCATTGCTGCCTTAGTTTCCCCATCCATGGAGATGATAGAACTGTACCTGGTGGTTGACTGATATATTACTAACTATTGTTATAATGTCCCAGTTTTATATTGTATTGCTGTTTTTATCTTTTTATACTGTGAATTATGCATTGTTTCCATTTATTCTATTTAATTATATTCACTTCACTTCACTTTATTTCTTAATTAGTCGCTCTCCACCAGAGTGCTCCGAGCTGCTTACAATTTAAAATATCATTCCACAATATAAAAACATTCAACTTAAAAACATTCAACAGTGACTATTTGGCAAATTAGATCTGATTTACTTAAATGCACAACCAAACAGCCAAGTCTTGAGCGTTTTTACAAAAGGTCGCAACTCCGACATTGCTCTAATATATGGAGGCAATGAATTCCACAGAATTGGAGCATAGCTTGAAAAGGCTCTACGCCTTGTGGCTTCCAGGTGTACCTCCCTAGGGCCCAGTACGTATAGGAGATTTTCCTGGGAGGATCAAGGTGACCACTGATGGAAAAAAGGAATGAGGCGGTCCCTAAGATATAATGGTCCTTGTTGTCAGGCTTTGTCCCATGTAAGCCTCCCCAAGTTCCCACAGGGAGATGGTGGTGGGATATAAATAAAGTTTTATTATTATTATTATTATTATTATTATTATTATTATTATTATTATTATTATTATTATTATCTTCAGTTTCAGAAAGCCACTTAAACTCCTGACAATACTCCTTACATCTGGCATGGACCAACTTTGGCCTTCCAGGTGTTTTGGACTTCAACTGCCATAATTCCTAAAAGCTGGTTAGGCAGTTAAAAGTCCAAAACTCTGAAGTTGCCCCATGCCTACCTTAAACCAAATCTAGGAACCACCATGTTGAGCAGCACTGCTGCAGATGAAGAGAGGCCCTTGGAAGTACATCTTGGGATCCTGCAGAAGTGTGAAACTTTTGCCCTTTCTGATAAAGTTGGATTTTAGCTTCTAAAAACCCCATCTAGTACTGGCAATAGTGAGAGACTGGGAGTTATTGCAGTAATAAAAGTTTCTCAGCCCTGCTGAATGGACACAGGCACTTTCTGTATCACTATTCCCAATGTACCAATGCATAATTTTGTTATTCCGTCACCCGCACCAAGGAAGGTTAGTGTCCATCTCTGCACATGCCTAAGATTGGTTTATAATTCTGCTCTTGATTGGGCTTGTCATGAGGTCTGAGCGGGGTCCTTCTGAGCATCGTTTCCTGCTGCCTACTATAGACATTGTTCCTACCCTCAGAAAGCTGGAATGAGCAACTTCTATATGCAGTTAACATTGCTGACACCCTGAATTGCTTCCAGTGTTTACTAAACTATGGTTTGAAAGGGAGCACCTGTCCTATGTTGACTGCCAGATTGTTCTATTGGGTGATTCCAAAATTCCCCTCTGAACAAAGTAAAAAAGAAATTGCTTTGTAGAACTGTCAGGTTGCTCCCAACCCCTCCCTTGGCTGGTCTTCCAGTGTATCTAATTTATAAAGGTGCCCTAAACTATATAAGGTGTTTTCCATGCATCAAATACGTTTTTCAGACTAAAAGTCTGGTTATCAATATGAGTAAAAAAGATAGGAATTGGAGAAGGAAATTAATCTCCCAAGGTCACAGTCTCTTTTAGCCTTCCTTCATAAGGAAGATGCTCTACCTTCTTGTTCACTTTTCTCCAGCTTCCCTTTGGCTCAGGAGTTCTATCGGAGCAGTGTGGCAACTTATATGAGAACTGCTTGACAAAGTTACTTTTTGAATTGCCAGTTCTAGAATTCCTCCAGCCAGTATGTGTAATGGCCAAGCCAACCGGGGAGGATTGTGGACATCGTGGTCCAAAAACTGTGTTTTCCCCAGGCCCTCTGCTCTGCTGAACTGTCCAACTAATGTAATCCTCCCCACTAATGTTGGATGGTCCTAACGTAAATCACCCAATGTAGTATGTTTTGCAGGCCACTTTTATCCAAAGCTTTAGTTTGAATAGTTTGATTTGCCTTTTGGAACTCCTGAACTCATTGAAACTTGTAAGGCTTGGAATATATGCCATGAAATTTCGCACACACCCCGTTTTCTTCCCTTCAGGTCAACCTATGAAGATGGCGATCCATGTAACAAAGCCAGTAGACTTCCATTTCTCCACAGATGACAGGATTAAACAGCACGGGGAAAACCAGCCTGCCTCAGAATACAAGGAGGTGGACTTTGTGGCAGCCCTGAGGAAACACCCGCCGTCTCCGGTGAGAGAGGGAAGGGCGCCCAGATCTAAGGTGGGGGGATTGAGGTGCGGTTAGATGCGGCACTTTGTAAGTGGGAAGCACTGGCCGAAGCAGCAGGCAGAACCACATACATTGTGAGTGGCATGGAAGAACTCAGAAAGAATGGGTGCCGATGTATTTGGAAAATCGGTTGTGTTTCTGACCGGCCTTGCCTTTGGACATAAAGAGGCAGCATATTTTGTTGTTTTCATTAGCAGTAGTTGTTTTGTGCTAATCTGACTATTTTAGCAGAGATAAGAGACTTAACTCATAAACTGTGATCAAAAGGTAGTTTAGCCTCCAGGTCAGGGATAGAAAAACGTAGAGCCCCCAAGTCTGATTTTGCTGCTAAATGCATAGGCCAACATTTTAAAAATAAATATTGGTTGCAGCCTGTATTGGATCTTGGGATGCAAAAATGGCCTTGGATCCTTTGAAATCACCTAGCCCTAGATGGAGTCTTGTGGATGATGGATTGTAATCACCTGCAAATCATACTTTCTCTTGGAATTTTGACAGGACAAAATAGTATCATCATGAAGCATACTTTTTAAACAGTTTATGTACCCTAATATTTCCATATTACCTTACAACTACTGTTGAATAACTACAATTCAGATAACCATTGTTCTGTGTAAGTTCTTGCATCCTCCCCTAATCCAAGTATGTATATAAATACATATCTGCAAAGCGAGGCAGCTTTTCATGTATATGATGGAAATGGGTTTAAGTCCACAAAGCTTATGGCCCAAACATGTGTTGTTCTTTTAAGGCGCCATAAGACTTTGCCATTTCTTTAGAAACTGAGGAGAGGCTACTGCTCCCTTTCTTTTATTAATAGTCTTGTGGCAAAGGCCAGTGTTTGGACAGGTCATATTGGGCAAACAGCTCTCAACTTGGCAGAGCAGCTTGGTCTTAGCTGGTTGTGTCTCTTTACAGGCCCAATTGCCCAAAAGACCCACAATCCCAAAGCCGTTCAATCTCTCCCAGGGCAACAAAAGGAAGTTTGACGAAACCCATGGAGAATATGTGTCCTTGGCTCAGCAAGTAGAAAACTTCCAGAAAAACACTCCCCCACGTTACCACCTAAGAAGCAGGAAAGTCAACGAAGGTAAAGCTGGGAAGCTGAGAGCTGGGAATCCATTTGTGACCAGTAGGGTGGGGGGACACTGTACTTTCGGTCCCTTTGAGTCATGAGTGGCACAGTGTGGCCTGCAGATTGTACACAGCCCACTATTTTTGCGGTTTCACGTTCTCTGCCTTTTTTCTTTCCCTTTGACCTATTTAACAGACAGACTGTTGCTCCTAGAAAACTCCCGGTTATGGCAGTTCACTGGCTAGGCCAGGCACGGTCAAAATTCATCCCTTCAGGTGTTTTGGACTTCAACTCTCACAATTCTTTACAGCTGGGAGGGAGGGAGGGCGGGCTGAAGTTTGCCCATGTCTGGGTTAGGGTCTTTCTGTTGTTTAACATCCCAAAATACATTTTTTTTTCTAAACCAAAAGGGACCCCAGTAGGACTTACATTTTTGTCCCTGTCTGTGTTTTTTGGCAGTTCATGCTTCCCCCAAGGGTCCCAAAGCAGAAATTGGACACTGGGTCATACTGGTCAGGGATGCAACCGTTCACTCCCCTGCCCTCTTGAGAATTGCTGTCTGTCAGGCTCTGATACATTTTGTCACATGTGCACACACCATATAGCCGGCAGGAATAAAGTTATACACATTACAGAGCATTAACTTCAATTCACGTACTTTCCATTTCTGCCCTTTTTGTGGGCTGGGTGGGAGCTATGCACTTGTAGCAGACTGGATTTCAGTGGCAAAACATCTCTAAATGCCTGAGTGTAGAACAACTATTTGTTCAAATGTCCTAGAAAACTTTGTATTATAAATCCGGTCCCTTCTCTTGGAATAAATCATGTTTACTTGCAAATTTTAGAATTGTGAACCCCCAACGTTTAAAAAGAGATAAGATTATGACACAGGACTTACTGAAACTGACACCTGGCTTTAGTAAACATATCAGGTTACCATTCTATCAGTTTACATGCTTTTCTAGTGCTTTCAGAGACTAGGATTCTTTTTAATGTGTGGCTGTTAATAAATACTAACTTACCTGCTAAGTTTAAGACTTAAATCCTCATATCTGAATTATGGAGCCTTTTGCTTCAATTATGTCTTTGACCTTTTAAGTAGAACCATAGGTTGGAAGAGACCACAAGGGGCCATTCATTCCAACCCATTCTGCCATGCAGGAACAATCCAAGCCTTCCCAGTGGATTGCCATCCAGCCTCTATTTCAAAACCTTCAAAGGAGAAGACTCCACCTAACTCTCAGGCAGCATATTCCACTATCAAGTAGCTCTGACAGTCAGGACGTTATTACTAATATTCTAAAGGAATCTTTTTTCTCTTTCTGCAGGCACAAATGAGAACAGACCTTTAAAACCCAAGTTGACAATAGCAAAAACTCCCCGCCTTGAAACTAGGTCTCGTTCCAGGCCTGCTACCTGCAAGAGTACTGCTGAACTGGAGGCTGAGGAGATTGCCAAGCTTCAGCAGTAAGTAGAACTCTTTGTCCATGAAGCACATCTGAAGAGTTGTCCTTTAGGATGACTGCAGGCGACCAGGCAGAGATGGGAGATACCCAGAGCTGGGGTTCCACAAAGCAAGCCTTGTGAGGTGCTCGGCATATTGACCCTGAAGAGAAGAAGCTTGCAAAATGACAGCCCCCCTCAGATTTTTGGCATGAGTATGTTTTCTAGTGCTCCGGAAGGCAGCACCCAAGCTTAGCGTGTTAGACCTGGCAAGCTGCACGACATCCCTCCTCTGCCTGCACCAGCTCTACTGCATACTGTACTTCATTCCTTGCCTCATTGCACACAGGCCTGACATGGAGATCTTTCTCATTTTTTATTAGCTTGGGCTCCCTTCGGCTTTGATTGTGAGCCTCTTTTTGCTGAGTCGTTTAAAGTCAAATGGGGAATGAGTTGATGATTACTCTGGAATCAAGAGCAACTTGACTCTACTCACTGTCTCCTGCCCCATCCCACAGGTACAAGTTCAAAGCTCAGGAACTCAACCACCGGATCTTGGAGGGAGGTCCCCTCTTGCCCAAGAAGCCACCAACGAAAGAACCCACCAAACCGATTGGCTTCAACTTGGAGATAGAGAAGCGCATTCAGGACCGTGAGAACAAGAAACCGCAGGAGGAGGAACACTATGAGTTCCACTCAAGGCCGTGCCCTATTAAAATCCTGGAGGATGTGGTGGTAATTCCCTCACTTTACATGCTTGAACATGAAAGAGCCCCTGGGACTGGGCCAAACAACACGGCTTGTCTAGTTCAATATTCTGTACATACACTGGGCAGCCAAGGAGGGCATACATTCATGCTCTTTGTTATTGGTAGTTTTAGAGGCCTATAATCTCTGACACTGGATAAAATATTTAGCAAGCTGTGCTATCCAGGTAATAATTCACCTTCCATCATCATTGCCTAGGGCTGGTGGGAGCATTATATGCCAGTGACAGCCTCAAGTTGTGCATCTTGATGAATTGCTTCCAAGCAAGTACTAGCCATTGATTGAGTTATATTTATGTCCCGCCTTTCTAATGAGGTCAAAGCAGTGGCCCTTGTTCTTTTGTGAGACAGACAAATATAAGAAAGACAGCAGCTTCCCTAAGTTCAGGAAACTTGCATCTCTGCAGTGCCAGCCCAACTCCAACAACCACATTGCACCATTTTTCTTTTGTTTTCTTACTGGAGAGGAAAACAACAAATAGCTAGATCTTTACTGCAGCCCTTGTCAATATAGAAGAAGGTACTCCTGAAAGACAGTATTGTCTATCTGCAATCAGTTCTTCCCTGTACTGTGCAGCCCTGGGCAGTGTAAAGCTAATCCTGAGGCCTCACAGTTAGAGAAATCCTGAATGTGCCCCAAGCACAAGAGTCCCATTTTAAATGCACAGAATTTCCTCAGCAGAGAGCCTCATATAGAAAAGACAGATTTGTTGCATGCAGAAAAATATTGCAAAGTACCATTGACGGAACGTAGTCTTGATCAAAATCCATCTAGGAAAGCTGGGAGGAAAAAGGCAAGTCTTTTATGAAGCAAACAAGCACTGCCCCTTTAAAAGTGTCAGCCAGGTATAATCTTTAGCTGGATTTTCAATATTTTCCTTGAGTCCCCACTGGATGGTTAGCTTGTCCTACATTGTCCTAATGTAGATGATTTAAAAAATCCTGGTGGCATCCATGGTAACAGTCCCTCACTTTCCCATTGTTTTGTTCCTGCAGGGTGTTCCAGAGAAGAAACAGGTTCCCGTCACAGTTCCCATGTCTCCAGCTTTTGCCCTGAAGAACAGAGTTAATGCCTTGGCAAGAGAAGAGAAAAAGAAGGTAATAGTGATTTTTGCACTAATGTTTTGAACAGCAGCAACCAACTCCCTCTCTGTTTGACTGCAGGGCCATGGAGTGCAGTGGGCTCTGGCTGAATGGGCATCTTAAATTTTCTGCCTGTGTAGCCTTGCAACCATTTTGCCATTGCAAAACACCTCTATAGGATTGCTGGCTAATTCCATAGGACTGCACTCATGCAGGTGGCAGACTGCTGCTGTGGAGTGCTTTTGTGAAACAAGGCTGGGATTCTGGAGATTACAAAAACACTTGTAAGAGACCCCGGTGCTATCCAGTCCAACCCCATTCTGCCATGCAGGAAGACACAAGCAAAGCATCTCTGTTGACCATCCAGCCTCTCCTTAAGAACCTCCAGAGGAGGAGACTCCACCAAACTTCAAGACAGTAAGCGGGAGTTTCTCCTGCTGTGATGTCCTATGGATCCCCGGGCCGTGAACCTGACTCTATTGTGGACAATAGCAATGAGGAAACAGGTTTAGTGCCAATTCAGCAAGACTCTGCCCCGTTCCAGATGTTCCCTATTGACAATTCCAGTTCAGATATATATATATAATATATATAATAAAGATATTAGACTGTTATTGGCCTCTGTGTATTGGTTTCCAGTGCTCTCGCTGCCAGGGCGTGACACCTGCCAAACAACATTTGCTGTTAGAAGTGTTTCCTGTAATGTTTTTTGGTGGAATCTCTCTTCTTGTAGTTTAAACCCATTTCTCTGTACCTTAATCTCTGAAGTAGCAGAAAACAAGCTTGCATCATTTTTCAAGGCAGCAACTGTTCAGCCTTCTCCAAGTCTCCTTAATGTTCTCCCCTTAGATGACATGAATCTGGGGAAGAATATTGCACTTTATGCAGTTTCCTTGCTCCTCTCAGCCTTCCTGGTGCATATCTGATGGTGTTCTCTCCTACAGGAAGAAGTAGTTCCCGTGATCAAAGCCAAGCCAGTGCCACACTTTTTGGTGCCCTTCAAGCCAAAGACCACAGAGCCAAGACAAGTGGAGATTTGCCCCTTTTCCTTTGACTCCCGGGACAAAGAAAGGCTGCTCCAGAAAGAGAAAAAAATTGAAGAGCTTCAGAAAGAAGAGGTATATGGTGCAACAAAAGCGCATCTAGCTTGGGAAAGCTTTCTTCGTATAGAGATGTCAACCTGTTGGTGAAAAAGGAGCTATGTGGTCCTTCCATATCTGGAGATATGTGTTAGCCATAGAAACACACACATTTGCATGGTCACAAAAATAAAGCAAATGTTGTCAGGGAAGAGAAGGGAAGGGTGGAGGCTCATTCAGGAGATTTGCTCTTATCAGTTTTACTATCTGAATTGTGTATGAGTGTTCCTCTTGGTTGGCTGGTGATTTTTAAACTGTAAGAAAACGTTCCATGCGTTCAAGTTATTACTGACTTATGGCGATGCTAAGGTGAACCGAATCTATCAATGGGTTTTCTGGGGCTGAGAGTGAGCGATTTCCCCAAAATCACTCAGTGGATTGCAGAATCAAGTCCTACTTGTTACAATCTATTAAAATTGTGGTTTAAATCCAGAATTTTTGGAGGACCATATCACCCTTTTTGAGCCTTCCCAAGTTTTAAGAACATATATGTGAAGTCACCGGGAGAGCTGGGAAATCCCTCCCTTGGGAGATTCAGTTGGCCCTTTCCCTACTGGCTTCACCAGCAAGAAAGAGCTTTCTGGGTTGTTGTGTGTTTTCCAGGCTGCATGGCCATGTTCCAGAAGCATTATCTCCTGACATTTCGCCCACATCTATGGCAAGCATCTTCAGAGGTTGTGAGGATGCCTGCCATAGATGTGGACAAAACGTCAGGAGAGAATGCTTCTGAAACATGGCTATACAGCTCGGAAAACACAACAACCCTGTGATTCCAGCCATGAAAGCCTTTGACAACACAAAGAGCTTTCTATTTAAACAGGCCCTTGGCTGCTCAATCGCTGTGGCAAAAGGGGGGATTTTACCCTCAATTCCATTTTAAATGTCTTTATTATTCTAAATTAATGTTTTGAACAATCTTGGGATCCAGAGGAAGGCGGGATAAAAGCTGAATGAATGAGTTAATCCTGCTGTCAACTCAGGGAAGGCCCATTCTCCCTATTTGTTCATAATGAATAGTGACTTTTCTGTAACCATTCATCACACTTCACTTTATGATTTGTTGACTCCTTCAGTTCCCACCTCCCATACCCTCTTCCCCCTCACCTTCCTTTAAAAACACCATTTAGGCCCAACAGACTTTTGAGTCTGCATTTCTTGGTATCCCGTGTGTCCTGACAAGGCATCTCAATCATCCTTGTGGAAGTGAAAAGCATGGCAAATTGTTACCTTGCTCCAGTGGAACTGTTTTGTTGTATATAGGCACTGCATTCGTCCTGAGCCAGATGCCAAATATTTCAGCAACTTTTATTTTTTTAAAAAAGTGGCTGTGGGCCTTACAAAAGATTCACAAGAGTAATTAAAAACAAGCTAACAATCATTGCTAACCTAGCTTTGAGGCTGAAATGTGTAAAACCTCATAGCATTACCACTGAGGTTTGAAGCAGTCATCTTCTAGGACCGTTCAATCAAAGAACCATCGAAATAGGGGGCACAACTTTTTGCCCATCGGGGCTGGGAAGGGTTTTTTGCTCCTGTACAGATAGCTGTTTGCATGGATAGTGCTAAAGATCCAGCAGCGTGTTAACAATAAGCAAACTAAAAAACGGCTAAGAAGTCAGTAGGGGTTTTTGCCTCTGTCATGGCATAAGTCACTCTATAGGCCAGGCGTGGGCAAACTTGGGCCCTCCCTCCAGGTGTTTTGGACTTCAGCTGGTTGTTAGGAAGGGTGGGAGCTGAAGTCCAAAACACCTGGAGGGAGGGCCCAAGTTTGCCCATGCTTGCTGTACGCCATCCAAGCCAGTTTCTGTTTCCCAGACCAGGACTGAAGCTCAGCTGAAGTGAATCTAGAGAATCATCTCCATCGTAGAGTGCCTGGGGTTGGCTCACCATGCATCAAGCCTCTCAGTGAGCAACTAGTGGGGGAGGGCTGTCTACAGAGAAAGCACTGCTGAGCCATGTTCTGCTTTTTTTTGTTTGGTAGGTCCCCAAGTTCAAAGCTCACCAGCTGCCTCATTTTGATCGCATCACCTTGCCGGAGAAGAAGGTGAAGAGCCCCACCAAACCAGAGCCCTTCCAGCTAGAAATTGATAAACGAGGGGCCATGTGGCAAGAAATGTGGCAGCAACAGGTAAGAGGGCAGCACTCGGCTGGGATGCAAAAGTCGGATCTGGCTCTTTGGACTCGCAAGCCTGTTGGGTGTTCTTGGTCAAGCTCCATTTCATCTTAGATTGAGGAGTATCCAGAACTGTAGTATCCAACAGAGTCCTAGTGCTTTTTCTTCCTTTTTTCTTCCATTTTCCTGAGCATCATCATCCTCTCCAAGCTTTCCTGTCTTCTCATTATGTGACCGAAGTACTGTATATACTCGAATATAAGCCTAGTTTTTCAGCTCTCTTTTTAAGACTGAAAAAGCCCCCCTCTGCTTATACTCAGGTGAGGGTCCTGGTTGGCTTATATTTGGGTCAGCTTATACTCGAGAATATATGGTACATTTATTTTTTTAAAATGATTTTTTATTGAAATTTAGTACACTCAATTGGGGACTAAAGGGAAAGAATGGGGTTGATATGGGTGGGGAGGATATTGGGTGGGGATGGGGGTCTCATCGGGGACGATGGAATGGATGGGGGGAAGGTTGTCAGGGAGGAAGGGAAGGGAAAGGAACTGGGAAAGGTTGTCTAACTAGGGAGGGGGGGGTAGACTTCCACTCTTCTGTCTTCCTGTTCAGTCTGTTTATTCATCATCTTCTTAATTCTTCTTGTAGATACTTTTCAAAGTCTGACCAGTCCGTTTCCTTCATGGCGCGTCCGGTATTCTTTTTGACCATGTAGGTCAATTTATCCATATTCTTAATCTCTGTTACTTTTTCCAGCCACATTTCTTTAGTTGGGATAATTGTTCCTTTCCAATATCTCGCTATTACAAGTCTAGCTGCAGTTACTAAAAATGTGAAGATTTTCTCATCATTGTTCCTATTTACCTTTATATCTTTCCTCTTGCTATCTGATATAGGGGATAGTCCTAATAGAAATATTTCTGGTTTACATTCAAATTTGGTTTTTAAAATTTTTCCACATTCCTCTCTAATTACTTTCCAGTATTTTTTAATATTCTTACAGCCCCACCACATATGATGGTATGAGCCGACTTGTTCTTTGCATCTCCAGCATCTATTGTCTATATTCTGGAACATATAACCTATTTTTTTTGGTGTTAGATACCACCTATGTATTGTTTTTAGCCAATTTTCTTTAAGATCGGTTGCTAGGCAGTATTTAATTTTCTTATTCCAGATTATTTCCCATTCGTCCATTAGAATCGGTCGACCTACATCCCTTGACCATTTTAGCATTGATTCTTTGACTACTTCAGATTCTGTTGCCCAATCTAATAATTTATTATATAGTAGAGTTATGACTTTTTTTTCCTTAAAAGTATGTTATCCCAGAATCCATTACACAAATTGAACCCTACTTCTTTATCTTTTTTAAAACTCTCCTTTATCTGTAAATACTGATACCAAGATACGTTGCTATATCCTTTTTGAAGCTCCTTTAATTCCTCAATTTGAGGTGTTTCTTCTGTTCTAAGGGGTTTCTTTAGGATTTCCCTATATGTCGGCCAGTTATTCCAACCAAGAAGTCTTCTCTGGTGTGCTTCTAAGGGTGAAAACCAGAGTGGGGTTTTCCCATAAAAATATCTCTTGTATTTTATCCATGTTTTGATTAAGGATGATCTAATGAAATGATTTCCGAAGTTTTTTTCAGTTTTAAATTGGTCACACCATAAATAGCTGTGCCAGCCTTTTCTTAGGTCGTAACCTTCCAGTGTTAAGATTTTGATTTTTTCTAATTTTACCCAATCCATAATCCAGTCTAGCGTACAGGCTTCATGATATAATTTAAAATCTGGGAGGCCGAATCCACCTTTTGATTTTGGGGTGATCATTATTGCTAATTTGATTCTGGGTTTTTTGTTTTTCCATATGAATCTACTTATTTCCTTATTCCACCCATTAATTAGCTTCATATTTCTAATAATAGGTATATTCCGAAATAAATAAAGTAATTTGGGTAAAATATTCGTTTTGACAGTCGCGATTCTTCCTAATAAAGACAGATTTAAGTCCTTCCAGTTTTCTAAATCTTTTTTAATTTCTTTCCATTTTATACTATAATTTAGTTCCAACAGTTGGTTATTTTTGACTCCAATCCAAATTCCCAGATACTTAATTTTTTTTACTATTTCTAAGCCTGATATCCTCTTTATTTCTTCTTGATCTTTTAAAGAAATATTCTTTGTCAGGATCACCGTTTTGTCCTTGTTTATACTCACTCCCGCTAGTTTGCCAAATTTTTCAATTTTTTCTAACCAATCTTTTAATTTAGATTTTGGGTTTTCTACTATACAAATTAAGTCGTCCGCAAATGCCCGTATTTTAATTTCTTGTTTGTCAATTTTAATGCCTTTTAAGTTTGGATCCTTCCTGATTGATCTTAGGAGTATCTCTATCGCCAAAATAAAAATCAGAGGGGATAACGGGCAGCCTTGCCTAGTGCCCTTTTTTATTTCAAATTCTTCTGTTATTTCGCCATTGATCCTTAATTTTGCTTTTTGTTGATTATAAATCGATTGTATTCCATTTATGAATTGCATTCCAAAATCTAGTTCTTTTAATAACAGTTTTACAAAATCCCAATTGAGTTTGTCAAAGGCTTTCTCCGCATCAAGCGATAGAAAGCCGACCTCTTTTTGGCAATTCTGGTCGTAATATTCAATAGCATCTACAATGATTCTAACATTGTCTTTTGTACTACGATTTGGTAAGAACCCCGTCTGGTCTTCTTCAATCCATGTCTGTAGAAATTCTGTTAGTCTATTCGCTAATATTTTCGTAAAGATTTTATAATCTGTATTTAACAGGGAGATTGGACGGTAGTTTCTTACATCACTCGGGTCTTTCCCCTCCTTATGTATCATTATGATTTCAGCTTCCTTCCAAGTATCTGGTATGGTCTTATCAGTTAGGGCCAGGTTCATTATTTTTTTTAAATGTTGAAGGACTACGTCCTGCTCAATTTTATAGAAGCCTGCAATGAACCCATCCGGGCCTGGCGCTTTATTTGCATCTAGATCCTTTATTGCCTTTTTAATTTCGTCGATATCTATTACCTTATTTAAATTTAGCCTCTGTTCATCTGTAATCTTTTGTAGTTTTTGTTGGCATAGATATTCTACTATGTCGTCTTGACTAATTTGATCTTTGTCGTATAATTCTTTATAGTATTTTTTAAATTCTTCTCTTATCTCCTTATCAGTATTTATCTCTCTATCTTTTAATTTGATTTGTAATATTTGTTGCGCATCCCTTTTTTTCCTAATTAATCTTGATAGCCATTTTCCCGGCTTGTTGGCATTTTCATATCCATACTGTTTTGTCCATTTTATCTGATTTGCTAATTTGTCTAATTCCCAATTTTTCTTTTGGTTTTTTAACACACCTAATTGTTTTAAAATTTTCTCGTTTCCTGGGTTAGTTTTTAATTCCATCTCTTTTCTATCGATCTCTGTTTGTAGTTCTTTTACTCTTTGATATTTATATTTATTTTTTATTGCTTTTTGTTGGATGAAAAATCCTCTGGCCACCGCCTTATAGGAATCCCATATAATTTTAGGTGTTGTCTCCGGTGTATCATTGAACTTAAAATATTCTTTGGTCATTTCTCTCAATTTAATAATATCTTGTTCCTTTTTAATCATATTATCATTTAGTCTCCATTTTTTAGTAGTACTCCTAACATTTATTTCCATAATTAATGGGCTATGGTATGGTACATTTATTATTTTTCTCTATTATTATTGGTATTATTACATTTATTATTTTTCTCTATTATTGTTGCTACTATTACATTTATTTTACTCTATTATTATTATATTATTATCAATACATTTATTATTTTACTCTACTTATTATTAGATGTATTATTTTCCTGTATTTATTATTATTATTATTAGATGTATTATTTTATTGTATTATTATTAAAAGGATACATAAGCACATTTACATTGAAGAAGATGAGAATGATTTGATCAGAACTGGATAGTCTTATATTAAGAGCATCGTATGTATTTTATTTTAGTAGTGGCAAAAGGGCAGGAACCACATGGTTTTCAAAACTGAAATGTGTGTGTGCAATAGATCAAATTCTGTGAATGCCTCATGTCTTCTCCCATATCTAGCCAGATTCTTGATCTTTCCTGGCTATTTCTCCTAGAAACCTGGCTAGCCAAAGCCCAAGTAGGCTGCCACAAAACCAGTGAAGATCCATGAATGCTCTGCAGATTGGAGGGAAACTGTTTTCTTGCAGCTGTCTCCCTAAGAGATAGGAAAGGTCTCACCTTCAACCCTCTGACAAGGCAGTGAGGCAGGGGAGGATACTTGCTCTGCCTTTACATGGATGTGAAAATACATATAGAAAATGGGACCACTTTTCCACACATCAGAAGATTTTGCTTGTATTAAACTCCATAGATATTTTATAGAAACGAATGACCAAAAGCGAAGGCTTTTGAACCTTCAGAGTTGTCCCTTTAGATCATTTTAAAGAACATGTGGTCATTGACATGTGTATGACCTTGAGCCTTGGCTGGGGAAGTGACTGCACTATGTATGTAATGGGAAGCGCATTGTAAAGTAGGCATGGGCAAACTTTGGCCCTCCCTCCAGGTGTTTTGGACTTCAACTCTCACAATTCCTAACAGCCTACCGGCTGTTAGGAATTGTAAGAGGTGAAGTCCAAAACACCTGGAGGGAGGGCCAAAGCTTGCCCATGCCTGTTATCAGCGCACAAGTGGGCCCATTTGTTGTGGGGGGCACCAGTGAGGATTTGAACCTCAGTCCCTACTACCTTGGTTTTTGCTGATCTGCCCCCAAGGCCTTCATGGCAGTGGGGTGAGAAAGTCCCCTTAAGTCTCTTTCTCCCGCAACACCCTGATTGTGCTCCCCTCTCTCCTGCGCAGCTAAAGGAAGAAATGAAGAGGCAGAAGGAGGCTGCCACTTTCAAGGCCCAGCCTAGTACTGTGCTCAAACAGGAGCCCTTTGTGCCAAAGAAGGACTGCAAGACCATTTTAGGTAAGTTTCCTTGCCAGAGCCATGTCCCCCTTAATGGCAAGATTTGGTGTGCTGCTTTGGGAGACCTCCAGGCGGCAGCTGGGATCTCTACCCGTTGGCCCTTGCTCTGCTGACCTTGCTTGCCCTTTTGTCAGCCACATTTGATTGAGTGAGTGCTAAGTTCAGACAGACGCAAGGAGAAGGCAGGAGGCTGCAGTCTTGGCAACAGCTGGCAGGCTTCTCTCCCCACTGCCCTGCTCCATGGCTCCTTGGAGGTGAAGGGCTCAATATGTGCAGCTGCTCTTTAGAAGCCCAGTTCTGGGAGGAGCTTTTCTTCGGAAAAATTTGCTTCATCAGAGTGCTTTGTGCACTCCATGGCCATCCTTTGTCTTTGCTGCCCACAAACCGCCCTTCAGACTAATGCTGGCAGGGTGGTGGTGGTGCTGGAGACCTATGGGCAAGGACACGTATTCTGTGTAATAAGGAACATTGAGAATTCTGTGCCAAGAGAGTTCAAATCCTGGACAAATAATTGTTCTGCAGTCTGTATAAACTGTGCAAACTGAAACTATATGTATACTTGCCAGGTCCAGATCTATGTGCTAACATATAACTCTTCTCCTGGACAGCAAATGTGCCAAAGCTTATTTTTGGATGAGACTTTAAAGCTGAGCCAACTCATTGGCCAATTGATGTGCGTGCGGCTACCCCCTGGGTAGGAGGGCATCTTTGGAGAGCATACATAGGAGCTGCATGTGCCACAATTGGCTTTACAGCCATCCTCAGGCATCTGCTGGTTCATATGGATATGATGTGTCTCACCATAATATCCCGTGCCTTTCCTTTGCAAAAGGACTTACCTGGGGGAAAGCTGACTTCTCTGAAAGATTGTTTTCAAAAAGTGCCTTATGTGTGTTGATCACTGTGGGTAGCTTGAAAAGAGCTACATCCTGATCGAGCAAGGTTTTTATAAGCTGGAATCATTGTTCTCATTGAATTCATGGAATTCTAGTGTGAGAAGCCATTCGATTCTTCTGTTGGAACCCTGTCATCTATCATAGAAATGCCTCTGTTCTTTGCATGTGGGTGTGCTCAGGGCTGTGTTTTACATGCCTGTTTCCACTTGACCGCATGTATGTTGTTCCCTCTCTGCTTCTGAACTCAGAGGCTCTTTCTGATTCTGCAGCTCCCGAGGGCTTTGAGCTGGCCACAGAGGAGCGCGCCCGAAAGCGGCAGGAGTATGAGAAGGCCCAGGCCGAGAAGGAGGCCCTGAAGGCGCAGCTCCAAGAGGCAGCCAGGCGTGCTGAGGAGGAGCGCGAGAAAAAGGAGGTGGCCAGGCTCAGAGAAGAGATGGTAAATGAACCTCTCAGTTGGGAGATGTTGGGAACTCCAGGAGGTTACTTCAAATTGTGTAACTAGCCAGAGTTGGAAAGAACTGGTCCAGTGCAGACTCCAGCAAGTGTTAGTTCACTGGAATTCATGACCAGCAGCATTAACAAGACCAGTGGTGGAAGGGAGGTATTGATACAAAGGTGTTCATGTTTGATCACTGAGATTCTCCCAATGTCTTATCATCCAGTGGTCCTGTTGCCCAGTTGCTGGTCCACGAACCCTCTCTCCCCACTCCCTCTGAGTGCCTTCAATCCTTCTGATTACCTGTATCTCAGGCACAGAGGATGGTTTGCCATTGAGCAAGTTGAGCAGTGCCCGCTGGTGTTCAGGACTAGGACAATGGCAACAAAAGTCCCTGGGATGAGTGAGTGCTCCCTAGGTAGCCGGTAGGTGGGTGATGGGTTGGGCCATCTGATCCTGGCGCAGTGGTTCTCAATCTGTGGGTCCCCAGATGTTTTGGCCTTCAACTCTCAGAAATTCTAACAGCTGGTAAACTGTCTGGGATTTCTGGGAGTTGTAGGACAAAAACTTCTGGGGACACACAGGTTGAGAACCACTGTCCTAGGGCATTAACACCCATTTGGAGGCACACCTTCCAAGCACTTCCAGCTGCTGTAGTTGTAGTGTCCGACAGTAGTGTTAGACAATCCTTTAAGCCAAGAGATAGGTGGATTCCTGAACACTGAGCAGGGGAGAGAACTAGCATGTCCATTTCAAGGATCTCGGGTAGCAAGACGTTAAAAAGCTAGTGATGACTGGACTTGAAGGGCCAGCCTTGTTTTTAACGGCACTCCTATGTTTCCAAGCAACCTGACTCTCCTTGGGGTAGGCAGGGCCATTCCATGTCCTTACCTCACTATCACTAAAAACCTTCCTCTTGTTTCTGTCCAGGTGCACAAAGCCAACCCCATCCGCAAGTACCAGAGAGTGGAGGTCAAGGGCAGTGATCTGCCACCGACAATCCCTAAGTCTCCCAAGTTCTCTGACCGATTCCAGCGTTGATGAGACCCCCGTCCCCCCAAAGCCTATCTACCCAAGAAGCAAGAGGACTTCCTTCCTTGGGCTGTTTTCTTAACTGGCCCCCTTCACATAGACTTTTCCCCTCAAAACTGTCACTGGCCGGTTTTTGTTATGGCTTCATTTCCTGGACTAGACAGTATTCTGACTATGGTAATTTCCAGACTCCATTTTCATTTTAGAGTGTCTCCATCTTTTCAGAAAAGCCTGTTGTTATTATGTTGACTATTGTATACAAAAATAAAGTGTTTTTACTGGGCAGGTTTGCCCCTTGGGAGGGCGAGGTGTCGTTTTTCTGTTTCCCTACCAAGCATGAAACCCTGCCCCTGCCAGCACTTCTCACCCCTCCACTCCCCCTCTGTAAATAACTTTTCTTGGCTTCGGATTGCCGTGCTGAGAGCTCCTTCATGTTTCTGTGTCACCCTCTCATTTCCTGGCCTAAGTGCTCCTGCCTCACCTGCTGCTTCTGATCAAGGGACCAAGTTTTAAATAAACTTTTATGTGGCTGTTACATAAACTGAATGGAGTCAGACCCATCTTTTTTCCAGATGGAGGAGGTACATGCAGATGTTGTGGTGCAGCAGCCTTGAGAATCTGGCACAGCCAAATGGGCCCAAAAGGTACTGTTTTTCCCCAACCTCAAGGAGAGAGACTTCTACCATATCTAGTGGAAGCACAATTCCCTCAAGCTTTTGACGGCAAGGATATAGATAATGACATTTTCAATAGGTTAAAACTGGGCATGTGTTTTCCTTATGCTAGTGGATATACATTCTCAACCCATGGGTTGTGTCTGCCAGGTCGTCCAGGTAATTTTGCTCTAGATCCAGTGCTGTGCTGTCTGTTCCCCATTTTTGCTTTGCTTCAAACTCACGCAGAGTGATTAGATTTGCAACTCTTATTTATTCGCTCTTCCGCTATGCACAAGGACTTTGGCACAAGTGGTGAGTTCAAGTGTTTGGTGGCCTGAGAACCAACCTCCCCCCCCCCCCCCCCACACTACATTTTGCAAACTATAGTGCTAAATCCGTCCTTGTTTATGAATACTTTGGCACTGTTTCATTTGGCTTGTGGAAGAAGCCTTCATGGTGTACATATTTAATGTTAGTTGCTAGAGACTGAGCAGTGGGCTCTTAAATCCAGATCATCTGGGACAGTACTGGGTTGTTGGGCACATCCATGGCACAGAATTACCTGTATGAGTGGCCAGATTGCCCTTGTTCAGCAGTACTGATTGTAAGATTGGATTAGATTATACCTCCAACCATGAGAAGCAGGTAACAAATATTGTAATTATAATAATTACTTAGTCCCCCATCCTGGTTTTTGGCAGTAGTCACACAAAAATGTCTGAGTAGGATATGCTCATGATGCTCAAGAGTCATGATATTTTTGATACTGGGTCCACATGTGACTGCCATGACTCCATGCACTTTTGGCCTCTTCTGGACCTCTAACATACCTGTGTTTAAACTACATTTAGGCAGAGCAGATTGCCTCAAAGCAGTCCACCTAATTAAGGTAAGTGATTCACTATTTGGCAGATGACTTGGGATAAGGATATTAACAGTGGGGTCCATGAAGCGATGCTCGTCCTTGTTGAGTTACCAGGAAAGAATTCAATACTGGACTATTAACTAAGGTTCAAATCTTTACCTTGGACATCACTGTGACTTTGGCCAAGTCACAGTGAGCTTCAGAGGAAGGAAAGGCAAACTCTTCAAAACACACCTTGCCACGAAAACATGGCATGTTCACCTGCTTAAGGGATGATTTAAAGTCGCACAACGTAGCACACACATGGCATGACTTCCCTGAAGATGCTAGGTCTGCAATTGCTGTGGTTGTGTTGCTGCTTTTTATGGCTGTGTAAATCAGGATGACTTGTAAACCTGTCCTGTTGCTGAGGGTAGTCAAACCCCCTTCCTAGTTTCCCCCCTTGCTGGGGAAGCCCTCTGTGCTGATGGAAGCAGCGGAGAAGCCAGTGAACGCATCCTGGAGTTTTCCCTGGCCCAAACCGGCTCTCCGGTTGCAGAGCAATGGGCAGCGGGGTTTCAGGTAAGGACTCCAAGCACCTCTTTGCAATCCGAAGGCAGCTGCCCTGCTGAGCTGCTCAAATTAGCCACAGGGATAGAGTTTCCTGCTCCAAGGGGGGCGGATGATCCTTGGCTGCCCCACCGGCTTTTCTCAGGCCCATGGACAGAGCGGAAAGGTTAAAGAGTGTCCTGGACGAGGCTGTGACGGCAGCGTAGCCCGGGGAACGGGGATGCTTGATCCCAGGCCAAGTCTCCCAGGACACTCTTGGTACTGGTCACAACCCCTGCCTAGCATCGCTGATTCTGCTCACAAAACCAAGACTGATATTTGTGTTTCTAAGAGACTTTGTTTCCTCGCTGCTTCATTGAAGACACCATGTTTGTATTTACTCAGGTCTAATGCATCATCGAATCTAATGCACACTTCAATTCTTATAACCCTGAAACCAAAAGAAAGGTATTTGCTGGGAACAGCAAAACGTGCACTCTTTGTAATATGCCCATTGCAGTTGCTGCCTGCAGTTGGAGCATGGCAATATACTGTATCTAATGCTCACATCATTTTTGACTAACTTGTCCTGCCAACATCAATGCTGCAGAATGAATCCACTTTCACTGCCTTGCTTCAATGCTATAGAATCATGGAGGCTGTAGTTTGACAAGGCCTTGAGCCTTCTCTGCCTCACCTAACTTCAAATCCCAGGATTACATAGCATTGAGCTATGACAATTAGATCACAGATGGCATCCCTCAAATAGAAGCTGCAGGTAGTCCTGAAGCAACTTCCCCTATTGCTTTGGCTATTATTATTATTTTATTATGACACAGCAAACAAGATAGATATGCTGGATTTCATATCACAAAATCACAAGTCGAACACTTCCCAAGTGTTTAGGACTGTGTGATGTATTTTCGGATGATGCGCGCAGATCCCAGAAGGGTGGCCTTTTGCAGCTGGCAGATCGTAATTTTGACAATGTCTACTGTTTCCAAATGCCGGCTGAGATCTTTTGGCACGGCACCCAGTGTTCCCATCACCACTGGGACCACCTGCACTGGTTTCTGCCAGAGTCTTTGAAGTTCAATCTTGAGGTCCTGAGAGCGGCTGAGTTTTTCCTGTTGTTTTTCTTCAATTTGACTGTCACCTGGGATGGCGACATCAATGATTCAAATCTTTTTCTTTTCCACAACTGTGATGTCTGGTGTGTTGTGTTCCAGAACTTTGTCAGTCTGGATTCGGAAGTCCCACAGTATCTTTGCGTGCTCATTCTCCAATACTTTTGCAGGTTTGTGATCCCACCAGTTCTTTGCTGCTGGGAGGTGGTACTTGAGGCATAAGTTCCAATGAATCATTTGGGCCACATAGTTGTGCCTCTGTTTGTAGTCTGTCTGTGCAATTTTCTTACAGCAGCTGAGGATATGATCAACACAAAGACAGAGTATGACACAGCAAACGAAATATATATGCTGGATTTCGTATCACAGAATCACAAGTCAAACACTTCCCAAGCATTTAGGACTATGTTATGTATATTATTATTATTTTATTATGTCACAGCAAACAAGATAGATATGCTGGATTTCATATCATAAAATTATATCATAAATTATTATTATTATTATTATTATTATTATTATTATTATTATTATTATGCTTATTTATACCCCATTTTATTTCTTCCAAAGGAGACTCAAATTGGTTCAGCATTAAAATTACCCTGTTACACGAATCTCATGCACAGCCTGATTTTGGCAAGGTAATTTAGCCAAAAAAGGTGTGAGCGTTAGATTCGAGTAAATACAGTATATTGCCGTACTCCCAATGTCTTGCTGTGTGTGTTGTAGGCTTTGGTCTGCTTTTTAAAAACATCATTGTTTTAGAGTCTGCAACTCTCAGAAGCCTTTCACCTTTGCCCCACAAACTTTTTGCAGGGGAGCTATAATCCAAAAAACAGTGTTTCCAAACTCTAGCTTTTCAAGATAGAGAAAGAAAAAGTAGTCCTGTGGCACCTTTAAAACTCAATATTTTTAATTCTGCATAAGTTTTGTGAGACTATTATCACTTTTTCAAATGTACTGAATTAATAATCCATGCTATACAATTACAGCAGTTCAATGTTATTGTCATCATTATTATTATTTTTTTGCCATTTCCCAAAATTGGGACTCAACATGGCTCTCAATGTTAAAGAACAATACAATTAGCTGCCACGGCTCCATGGGATTTACGGATCTTTAGTTTAATAAATTGGTGAGAATTATCTGGAGCGCTCCCTTGACCGACAGTGTGTTTCCAGGAAGAGCCAGGTCCTTTGTTTTCTGTGCAACTTTTATTTCTGATTTGCCTAAAAGTCTGTTGGCTCAAAACCAACAAACGAGTTGCACTGCAATTCCCAACAACGGAGGCCCAGCAACTCACTTCCAAGAAAGGCAAGCCAAATGGACCAGACAATCTCTCTTGTGGGTTGCAGCAATGAAGGCCAATTGTGTTTGGCCAAGATATAGAATTGCTACCCAGGGAGGTTTTAGAGTTTATGTTGTTCTGTATTATTATACCACAGTAATTATTTCATATTATATTTATAATGGAGTTGTGATCGACTCATTGTACTCATTGCTCTGCCAGGCTTCCAGAAGCTTACCCAATGGCTTGCATAAGGTGTTTTCTATTTCATGTGATTGAAGGCATTGCCCTGGGTCCACATTAAAGCTTGGTGTTGAAGCATCCAATGCGATCTTGCTGCCATAATTGTACCCAGTGCTGGTCCGGCCTCTTTGGTCTTATAAAAACCGCAGCTAATGAGACAATTGGCCCTTTGCAGTTGTTTGCTGTCTGTCTGATTAGGGCTAATGAGGTGAATGGCATAGTCTGGGGGTGTTAACTTGCCGCTATGTCGGAGACAACAATGTATGAATCACTGTTCCTTTCTTAGCTCCAGGAAGAGCTGGAAAAGATGCAGGGAAAAGATGCCGTAGTGCCCAGGCATCCTCGGTTTTGGCTGCTGAAGGAGAGGTGGCAGCTCGTGGAGGCCAAGTCCTAAGTGGCTGATGCAGCTGGGCTGACTTATACAGGCAGAGGAAAGGGCAGCCATTCAAAAGCAACTCTTATAAAGGACTAGCTTTGCCCGGCCACGTGTTGCTGTGGCTTATGGGAATCATTTGTTGGCCAGGTGGAATAGCAGTGAATAGCCTTGCAGCCTCAAAGCCTAGCCGTTTTCTGGAGTAGCTGGAGTCGCACCCTCAATTAAAGAGCCACTTTGAAGCCTGGCTACTTCCTTGTTTGGCCAGCTTGAATTGCACTGAATAGTCTTGCAGATTAAAAGGCTGGCTGGTTTCTACATAGGCATCCTTGATAGGCCAGGTGGACTTGGACGGAGTAGCCTCGTGGCTTCAGAGCCTGGGGGTTTCCCACCTAGGGGAAATCCTGGTTGGCCAGGTTGAAAAGCACTGAATAGCCTTGCTGCTAGCTTGCAGAATCCTTGATTGGCCAGTTTGAATAGCAATTAATAGTCTCGGTGTGGCAGGTATGAATGCTGCAATTAGGCATCTTGATTAGCATTTAATGGCCTTGCAGCTTCAAAGCCTGGCTGCTTCCTGCCTGGGGGAATCCTTTGTTGGGAGGTGTTAGCTGGCCCTGATTTTTTTCCTTTCTGGAATTCCCAATGTCCCTGCTTTCAGAGTGTTGCTCTTTATTTACTGTCCTGGTTTTAGAGATTATATTGTTCTGTATTATTATACCACAGTAATTCTTTCATATTATATTTATCTAACTACTATAAAAGGGTAATGAAATTTCGGCCTAGGACAAAACAACAAAACTAAACATCCCAGAAACACTAACGTTGGCAGCACAACCCCTCATCCACGCCTCTACGTTCATACAACAAAAAGAAAAAAAAAATAAAGTCCTAATTAGAGGGAGAGGAATAATTGTTTTTATCCAATTGCTGCCAGTTACAAGGCTAAGCTCTGCCCACTTGGTCTCCTAGCAACCCACTCAGCCCAGGGCACAGGCAGAGTTAGGCCTCACTTAGGTCTCTTCCACACTGCCTATAAAATACAAATTATCTGATTTTAACTGGATTATATGGCAGCAAGCCTAATCTATTGTATTCCAACTCACCAAACAAGGATTTGCATAAGAAGAAAACGGCCAGGCTTTGAGGCTGCAAGGCTATTCACTACTATTCCACCTGGTCAACAAATGATTCCCATAAGCCAAAGCAACGCGTGGCCGGCCACAGCTAGTGAAGTTATATAGTTTTTGTGTGTCTACCGTCTTTCTCTGTATTGCTCTCTGATATACTCTGTCTCACTGAAAACTGAATAAACGAACCTTTTTAATGTTGAAAAGGTATTTATGACGGCCTCGCCTGAGCCGCTGGGCGGAGTCAGAGCAGCTGCTCTTCCCGAGCCCTGGTCCCCTCTGATCCTTGGCACGATTGTTGACGGAGCAAATCTGATTCCTCGCACGAGAGCAAAAGAGGAAACGGGCAGATGACTTGTTTAATTAGGCTGGAGCTGGCAGCCTGACAGGGTGAGATCTCCAGGCCCTTGCTGTTGCAAGCGCTCCCTCCGATGTGCCCGCCTGTGGCATTTGGGAGAATGGGCCGTGGCCGTTGGCTTCTTAGCCGGATGCATTCCCATGCCACTCCCCCTGCTCCTCAAATCTGCACCAGCAGCTCCCCAAAATGGGCCCTTGCCCTTTTGAAGCCAGGCTGTCAGCAGCTGGAAAGCTCCAGGCACCTCCCCGGCACATCTCTTTTCCCAATCTGGACCTTTTTAGGAGAGAGACCCTCTTGGACTCCCCTGCCCAGCTCTGGTCCGTTTCCAGGCTTATTTTGGTCTTTGGCTCTTTGTGCCAAGACAGCGAGCAGCACAAGACACTACAGTGCCTGACATTTTGCAAACGAGGCCAGGAAAAATAACATCCCTGTCAGCCTTCTCTAGTCCTCTGAACAAGCAGGGAGGAATCTCAGGTAAGAAACCTACCTTGGAAAGTCACAGTGTGTTTCTCCATCGTGGTCCCTGTGAAATACACACATATGGTATTTCCTGCGCCTATGCAGACAGCTTCAGAATCTTCTAGAAAGCTCTTTTAGTACAAAATGGTGGTAGCTATTACTAGATTTTGGCCTTGAAATCCCATAGCTTGGGATGGTACTAACTTGGCAACTTTACACTCGACCCTTAGGCATGGCCGCAGTGTACAGAAATCTGTCTGGGCCAGCTCAAAACCTGCAGGCAGAGTAGGGTATAAAGGCCAATTATTATCATACGTTTACTTTCTTCTTTGTTATTGTTATGCGCTTTTAAGGTGTTTCCAATTTATGTTTAGAGGTTTGTTACATTTGAATGGCTAGCTTGCATTTGTAGTTAAATGATGAGCTTCCATTTAACAGATCCTGGAGTTTCAGCTACATTGCCTAGACCAGGCATGGGCAAACTTAGGCCCTCCAGGTATTTTGGACTTCAATTCCCACAATTCCTAACAGCTTATGGCTGTTGCACCTGCTCTTATGTGCCCACATGTGGCAAAGAGGAGGGAAGCAGCTGTTAATGTGGGATTTGTGTATTGGTAGTGTTTAAATGAAATTTGTGTCTTGTCTGTATTGCATACTGATTGCATCATCCAGAGTGTAACATAGTATGGAAAGAGTTAATTACTAAGAAGCTGTGTTGACCTTGATGTGTGGCTGGGAGTATCCAGACACAAGTGTGTGTGCATTGCTGATTGCATCAGTTCAGTTCAGTTTAGTTCTGTTCTGAGTCGAGTGCTGTCTGCTGAGAGTCAAGTCCTGTGTCCATTGTCTACAAGTCTGTATGTCTTATTACTGCTTTCAGTAAAACTTTGTATATAGTTTTATCATCATCTCTGATGTCACTTCGTTCTGCATTCCACTGATTCCATCCAACTGCTGCTGCGCTGCAAATTACTCTGACAGCAGCATGGTGCCACGGAGCCCCTCACTGTCACTCACAGAGCCCCAAGGGCTCCACGGAGCACAGTTTAAGATCCTCTGGGCTAAACAATAGGGGTATGTAAATCTTTGTTTTTTAATCATACGTTTTGTATATATGAACAGATATTAAGAAACACCGGAGGAGGGGGTACCCATGCAAACACTTAGGAATCAAAACTCACCCAGTACTTTTTCATTTTAATTCTGTAATGTTCAGAAGTCAGTTCAGAAGTCAGTGCAAGCGAGGTGAAGCCAAAAAGGCTGCCATTCCTTTTTAAATTAAGAAGACATAATCTGCCATTGTATGTGTTAGGGATTCCTCTTCTTCAAAAGAGGAAGGGTTGCAAGAAAGTGTTCCTGAATCTGAGGGTGAGTTGGAATCTGAGGAGGAGATTTTGCAAGTACCCACTTTTCAGGAGAGGCGAAAGGAAACAGAGCAGAGATGTTGTTCAGCTAGAATAGCTGCCAGAAATGCAGCTGAGTAATTAGGAACTGCCATAGCAGGTGTGAGGGGACCCAGGGCTATAAAGCAGAAGCAGGTGCAGCCAGCTCTTGCTAGTAACAAACGGACTCTAATGTCTTCGCTCCCCGTGTGCCTGCTCTGAGTCTGCATCTGGATTTATTGCTGTTTCTTTGTCTGAAGTAAGATTGCTATTTGATTTGGGACTGTATCAGAGACTAAGAACTGCATTTGCCCTAAGACTTCCTTGCTTTCTTTTGCATTATTCCACTGAGTGTGCTGTACTTTATGTTTTGCTGAAGTAAAACCGGGGCCGGGCTGTGGCGCAGCGGGGCCGGGCTGTGGCGCAGCTGTTGAGCAGCTGCCTTAAATCACTCTGACCATGAGGTCATGAGTTCGAGGCCAGCCCGTGGTGGGGTGAGCACCCATCAATTAAAAATAAAAAATAGCCCCTGCTCGTTGCTGACCTAGCAACCCGAAAGATAGTTGCATCTATCAAGTAGGAGATAAGGTACCACTTATAAAGTGGGGAGGCAAGATTAACTAATTTACGACCTGGAATGAGGAAGTGCCGTCAGAGTGGATGATGAAGCAGCTGCTCCCCCCTGTGGCCAGAAACGAACATCCCCTCAGAAGAACGTTAACTTGCCTCTGCGTGTCTCTCAGTCTCTGTTTGATGTGTTTATGGGCATTGAATGTTTGCCCTATGTGTGTTATAATGTGATCCGCCCTGAGTCCCCTTCGGGGTGAGAAGGGCGGAATATAAATACTGTAAATAAAGCAGTTTTGATTTACTTACCACAGTGTCTTAAGGCTGTTTTTGCAAGACAAAACAGGACACTATGAGAAGAGGAAAGCAGCAGGGCAGGACGAGCTGAGTGAGCTGGAAAAGAGATTGAGAGAGCACAGAATTCTGGGGGGTGTAGTTTGGGAAGGCGAGGGGCCCTACGCCAGAGTATTCAGAAAGCCCTGCCCTCAACTACATTTCCCAGAATTATGCTGAGCGTCAGAAAGCCCCAATGAGGATAGGGAAGAGATTTGTCCCTCTGTAGCAGGAGTTCCCATCAATCGTTGAATCTGCAAAGACTGATACTTCAATACAAGTAAGTAAATCAGTGCTGGGCTGGGAATAAATCTTTAAATTGAAGTTCTGTTGCTTAAAGACAGTCAATGAGATTGCGGTTGTGGGTTTAAAAAAAGTTTTTGTCAATTTTTAAAACATTCCCAAAAATCAGTAGATGTGTGAATATTTCTGAAGTTGGGGGGGGGGATGATGATGCCCTTTTCTTCATTGTGGTCTCTGTGAAATCACACATTTGGTATTGCCTGCGCGGTAAAATCAGATTCTTCTAGAAAGTTTTTAATATATCTTCGCAGTAGCCCTGCCCACCCTCCCCATAGAGTACTATATATACTCGAGTATAAGCCAACCTGAATATAAGCTGAGGCACTTAATTTTATCACAAATGGGAAAACATTGACTCCAATATAAGCCGAGAGTGGTAAATTTCAGAAATAAAAATAGAAACCAATAAGATTACATTAATCGAGGCATCGGTAGGTTAAATGTTTTTGAATATTTACATAAAACTCTAAGATAAGACTGTCCAACTCTGATTAAATCATTATTCTCATCTTCTTCAATGTAAATGCCCTTATATATCCTTTTAATAATAATAGAGTAAAATAATAAATGTAATAACAATAATAATATCGGAGTGAAATAATAAATGTATTAATAATAATAAAAATAGAGTAAAAGAAATGTAATGCTCAAAATAATAATAGAGTAAAATAATAAATGTAACAATACCAATACAAATAGAGAAAAATAATAAATGTACCATATATACTCGAGTATAAGCCAGCCAGGACCCTCACTCGAGTATAAGCCGAGAGGGGCTTTTCTCAGTCCTAAAAAAAGGACTGAAAAACTAGGCTTATACTCAAGTATATACAGTATATAGCCAGTGGGAGGGGCTACTGCCTCAGTTCCTTTAGTCTACCGCTCTCATAGCTGCTAAGGAATCTTCCCCCAAAATTTCCCCAAGATCCGGGAATGAGTGAAACATTCTGAAACTTGCTGGACTAACAGTAGTAAATGTGTTCTATTATTGTAACAAGTTTCATGCTGATAGAGCTAGCAATCAGGGAGAAATGGGCCTCTGAAGTTTCCACATGGGCACAATGACTTAACGAAAAAGTAGTTGACTTTTTACAGTTATGATATGGACTCCATCCAATTTTGGAAACACTTTAGAAATGATTCCCCCCACTCCCTAATTTCATAATGAGTACTGAAACTAATTTTTTTTCATGGATCACATAGGCCTATTAAATAATAGCTGTTTTGCCTGGCTCAGTCCCAATGCAGTGGGATATCCCAGGGCTGTTGTGGGACACCCTCTGCGGATGGCACACATGCGCAGACTTACAGTGACCCCCAGCTCTGTGGGTTGGCATGTTCTCAGCCTGGCAGCTGGTGCAGAAAGCGTTCCTGAGGTCAGCCGGGGAGACCTCCCTGTTTTGGGGGCAGGGAGTTCAGCGAGGGTGCCCCGGTCTCCTGGGTCTCTGTTTGTTTGAATCCGCCTCTCCTCCAAGCCGGAGGGAGAAAGAGACAGGCAGCAGAATGGAGTGTCCTTTGAGCAGAGGCCAAGAGGAACAGGTGGCCCCGAAGGCAGAGAGCAGCAAGCTCAGAGCGGCCCGAGTCCTGGGGTAAAAGATACCTCTGGCTCCCTGCACTTAATCCAGCTCCGTTACGCCGAGTATAGAAGCGGGACCGCTCTCGTCCTACTTTTAATACACCATCGACAGCCCTTACACAACAGGGACGGTAAGTAGAAACTGCTTTCCTCAAGGGTGCCTTGTTTTCTTTGGGAGCTTCCTTGAAGGAGGACAAAGACAGCTCTGCGTATTCATTCCAGCTTGCAGATTTTCCCTATGGCTGTCCCTTGATTTTGCTTCCTTAACAAAGCTAAACTCAGGGAAAGTTCATCCTAAGTAGCTCTCACTTATGCAGGTAAGTTTAAAACTTGGAGAAAGTTGAGTTGGTTGACAGAGCTCTGCGTACTTATTCCAGCTTGCAGCCTTTCCCTTTGGTACTTCCTATGGGCCTTGTGTTGCTTCCTTAACAAGGTTAAACTCAGGAAAAGTTCATCCTAAGTAGCTCTCACTTATGCAGGTAAGTTCAAAGCTTGGAGACGGTTATTCTTTTTCTACATGGCGGCTCCTAAACTAAGCTGGCTGAGAGATTCTTGGCACCGCAGTCGTAGCCGTGATGCATTTATAGAGTTGTAATCCCAAATGGATAACTTTTGCAAGCAATGCTGGCTAAGGAAGTTCTGAGAATTGTCATTCCTCAAAGGTAACTTTTTGCATGCCATTCTATTTGGGGAAAAGTTACTTATTTTCAGACTCTGGGTCAGTATTGGCTGTTGTAACCGGCACAACGAGATGGGTTTATTGCACAATAGAGTGAAGACTGGCAGGTCAGACTCAAAGCAAAGCTATGAATAGGTCCTCAGTCAATGTGTTAATACACAAATGTTTGGGGAAATATATGCTAGAGCCTACAGGCTATTAGGAATTGTGGGAATTGAAGTACAAAACACCTGGAGGGCCTAAGTGGGCCCATGCCAGATTTATCTCTCCTTTTGAAAATGTGCAGGTATGTATAATAATTGTTGTGGTAATCTCTGAGCGGTTAGACTCAATTTAACCCTCTCTGGGGGAGATTCCACCAAAAATCAGCAGAGTAGCAAAAGCAAAAGCTTTCAAATGCAACAGTTACTTACACGGGGTGAGCAAAGAAAAGCCTTTCAACTTAGGATGGCAATGGAGTGCAGAATCTCAGTAAAAGTTCAGAAAGTATTTATTCAGGTAAAAAGAACTCCATTGTAGATAGAAAGGCTTGGGAGCTGTCTAGTCTACTCTAGACTGGTTTCTAAGGAAAAATAAGAAAGGAAAAATAACAAACATCTAAATAGTTACATCTTGCCAGGAGAGACAGCAAGATGCTTCTTGTTAGCTGGAAGAACAAAGGGAGAAGAGACTGAACTAAAATGGTTCCAACCTCATGGTCCAGTTTATTGGGACCATAAAAGACATTCTGACCAATGGGAAGTTAGTGTCCCTAAAGATTCACATTTCTACTAACTTCAAAGTAAGGGATGTGACGTAAACATGATAGAGTAAAACACAGTAAAGCCTATCTAGGCAATGCATTGGAAACAGGGAAAGGATTCCCTCAATCAAACTCTATCATCTATCTAACTACATCTAGACTTGAGTAGTCCAGGATGATTTCCAACAATAATCACCTTCTGGGCCACAAAGCGATTCCATGATTTTCTGTTACAGTAGAATCTCACTAATCCAAGCCTCACTTATCCAAGCCTCTGGATAATCCAAGCCATTTTTGTAGTCAATGTTTTCAATATATCGTGATATTTTGGTGCTAAATTCATAAATACAGTAATTACAACATAACATTACTGGGTATTGAACTACTTTTTCTGTCAAATTTGTTGTATAACATGAAGTTTTGGTGCTTAATTTGTAAAATCATAACCTAATTTGATGTTTAATAGACTTTTCCTTAATCCCTCCTTATCATCCAAGTTGTTCGCTTATCCAAGCTTCTGCCGGCCCGTTTAGCTTGGATAAGTGAGACTCTACTGTATTATGATCTGCACAGCAAAGCCACTTTCTTCAATATAGGTTTGAAACCGTATTAAATACTCATGTGTCTCTGGCACCTCGCGGAGCAATTCCTCCTAAACAAATAGGCAAGCTTGCAGTGTAAATACGTGTCAACAGTTTCATAATCAGCCATGAAAGAGAGGCAAAGGATAATAAGGATGAGTGAGTATGAGATTGTGTGGTTTAGCTTAGTTACAATTTAGAGTGAGTCTTGGTGTGACTGATTGAAGGGCGGGCAAGCCAATCGTCTAAAGAGAACGCTATGACAAAAAGCATTTGTGTTTAGCAAATTCCAAGCAAGATGCATGTTGCTGCCGCATTTGTTGCTGCATGGTGTATTGTCTGGAGCGGTTCTTCTCATGATCCCTCCCCACAGCAGCTGCCTTCAGATGGTTGATAGGCTTAGTTGGTTTAGTCCTGCTGCCAAGTTTTTCTTCCCCTTGGCCTCCAACCTGTAGTCACCAGGTGGGCATACTTTGGAGTTGTTGTTGATATACTTGTTCCATGTCCAGAAAGAAGTTAGCACGGCCCTAATGATGCTTGGTTGGCGCTTTTGTGTTGCTAGAACTGATAGCAAGTGTTTGGCACAAGTGGGAACATTTTTGTGGCTCTTGAGCCCTTTGGAGCAGCATGGGCAAACTTGGGCCCTCCAGGTGTTTTGGACTCCAACTCCCACAATTCCTAACAGCCTGCCGGCTGTTAGGAATTGTGAGAGTTGGAATCCAAAACACCTGGAGGGCCCAAGTTTGCCCATGCTTGCTCTGCCCTTCCTGAGCCCACTGGTGACTATTGCTGCATGTTATGTTTCCACACAACCTTCCTTCTGCTACTTAAGCTATCTTGCTATCTCCAGTCATGGTGGAACATTTTGTCCTGTCCCCAGGATGGAGGCAAAACACGGTGGGTCACTCCTTTGCTCCTATATGTGAAACCTTGTCCTTCGCTTCTGGGATCAAAATACCTTGAGATATCCCTACTCCTCCGCCTGTGCTCGATCATTTCGGTGCAGATGAGCTACTCCTCCGAATATTTTAATTGGCGTCTTCTAGTCATGGTTGGAATAGCTGCTTGCGTGGGTGTAGACGTCCCTCCGAGTTGTCTGTTGATTTATGGCGGCCCCCTGAATTTAGCAAAACGTAAAAAAGGAAAAGTATGGTATATAATCTCTATCTTGGTGAGGTTTAAAAGAGCTTGGACCTGGGATGATGGGACTTGCAGTATGTTCACTCACTTCCCGAGACCACTGTCACCCCCATCAATGTCGCATCAAGACCAAACTTGACACAGACAACACCCAGGACTCACTCTACACCCAGGCGCAGTTTGGAGGACGATGGACCATGGACGATGGGACTTCCAATACCTTCACTCACTTCCTGAGAGCACCGCGACCCACACAAATGACTGATCAAGACCAAACATGGTACATCGAACCCCCATGACCTACTCTACATACTGGCTCTGTTTGGAGAGGGATGGACACTGGACGATGGGACTTGCATATGGGAGTTGGAGCTCACCCGCACCCACTGAACCCACCTGACATTGGATATAGGCTACACTTGGAACACAGGCAAACAATGCCTCTCTCAAATGACCCGGGCACCGCCGGGTCTTCAAGCTAGTCTATATATATATAAAAGAGTGATGGAATCCTGGCGACCTACAAAACAACAAAACTAAACACCCCACAACCTCGAAAATTGACAGCACAACCCCTCATCCACGCCTCTAGGTCCTAATTAGAAGGAGAGGAATAATTATTTTTATCCAATTGCTGCCAGTTAGAAGGCTAAGCTCTGCCCACTTGGTTTCCTAGCAACCCACTCAGCCCAGGGGACAGGCAAAGTTAGGCCTCACTTAGGCCTCTTCCACACTGCCTATAAAATACAGACACCACCAGACAACGCCACAGCAACTCGTGGCCGGGCACAGCTTGTATACTATAAAGTAATTTATAGTTCTATACTTCCTCAAGTGATATAATCACTTATATATTATGATTGTAGTATCAGTTTATATATTCCAACTGTACAGATAAGTACATATTTCAATGTCCAATTTTAACAAATATAATTATTGGTACATAAAGTAGTCTTATTATAGTCTTGATAATATTCTCAAGGTTTGTAACACTGTTCTTCAAAAGCAATCATTCAAAGTAAATCAAAGTTCCATGTCAATAGTAACTCATTCAAAGTACAGTAGAGTCTCACTTATCCAACACTCGCTTATCCAATGTTCTGGATTATCCAATGCATTTTTGTAGTCAATGTTTTCAATACATCATGATATTTTGATGCTAAATTCGTAAATACAGTAATTACAACATAGCATTACTGTGTATCTGTCAAATTTGTTGTATAACATGATGTTTTGGTGCTTAATTTGTAAAATCATAACCTAATTTGATGTTTAATAGGCTTTTCCTTAAACTCTCCTTATTATCCAACATATTCGTTTATCCAACGTTCTGCCGGCCCGTTTACATTGGATAAGTGAGACTCTACTGTAAATCAAAGTTCCATGTCAATAGCAACGACTGGTCTCCCGGGTATGCATCCAGTTAAAATTGTTTAAAATTTATTAAAATTGGACATTGAAATATGGAACAGTTGGAATATATAAACTGATACTACAATCATAATATATAAGTGATTATATCACTTGAGGAAGTATAGAACTATAACTTACATTATAGTATATTATACACCATACTTTTCCTTTTTTCCCGTTTTGCTGTATATAATAGACATCTGTGCATATAGTTGCATCTGTGCATATAGTTGCAGTCACAGAGTCTTTCTTATGCAAGGAATCCTCAAAGGTGTTTTGGTCAGTTCCTTTCTCTGAAATACAACTTACAGCTCCTGGCATGCAGTGGTTGTCTCCTGTCCAGAGGTGCTATTAAAAGGAGAATACAGTAGAGTCTCACTTATCCAATATAAACGAGCCTGCAGAACATTGGATAAGCAAAAATGTTGGATAATAAGGAGGGATTAAGAAAAAAGCTTATTAAACATAAAATTACATTATGATTTTACAAATTAAGCACCAAAACATCATGTTTTACAACAAATTGACAGATAAAGCAATTCAGTACACAGTAATGTTATGTAGTAATTACTGTATTTACGAATTTAGCACCAAAACATTGCAATATTTACTACAAAAACATTGACTACTAAAAGGCAGACTGCGTTGGATAATGCAGAACACTGGATAAGTGAAGCTTGGATAAGTGAGACTCTACTGTATATATTTATTTGAGTCTAAATGTGCCATCGAATCTCATGCGTGCCTTGATTTTCAAAACCTTGAAACCCAAAAA
Source organism: Anolis carolinensis (assembly GCF_035594765.1). Lineage (NCBI taxonomy): Eukaryota > Metazoa > Chordata > Lepidosauria > Squamata > Anolidae > Anolis > Anolis carolinensis. The sequence goes on from NC_085844.1 coordinate 249,506,333, forward strand.
TGTATTTACCATATTAAGGAAATCTAATGCACACCCTAATTTTGGGAAGGTAATGGTGAGCATTAGAATCGAGTAAATATGGTACTTTACATGTATAATTGAATTTGAGCTCTGGATCATAAACTAGGGATGTGCAAAACTGCAAAAATCCATTCTGTGTTTGTTTTGAATTTCGGGTGCTCCCCCTTCTGTTTTTGGGAAGATTCTTCCCAAAATGGAAATTGAACTCTTTTAGTCTGCTTTAGGAGAGATGAAATGGGATATAAATAAATATAACAACAACAACAACTCTGGATCCTGAATTATGAATCCGAATGCCCCTCCTCCTAATCTCTTGGAATCTTCCCAAAAATAGAATGGGACGCATCCGAAATTCGAAACGAAAACAGATGAAAACAGAACAGATTTCTGCCATTTTGCACATCCCTAACTACTGTCAATAGAGAATGGGGAAGGAGTTATTTTGCATTGGTAAGCCTAGAAGTAAATGCACGTGGATTTGTGCTTAGCAATTACTTGATTTATGGAGAATTAAGATGCTATCAAATACTACTCTGTGTAGTTTTAGATTCCTTTATGGAAGAATGGGCATTTTCCAGTTCCTTTTCTCTCTCTGAAGGATATGCATAAGCATTCATGATTGAAGTGTGAAAATGGAAGCACTTTTTTTTCGTGTCAGGAGCGACTTGAGAAACTGCAAGTCACTTCTGGGGCTCCATGGAAGCACATAATCAGCATAATTTTTCCCTGGCCTTAGTCTTAAATCCAATTGATAGTCCCAGGTAGATTACACCAACCACCAGTAGTCTTTAGACAACTGTCAAATAAACAATTGATTTGGTAGTTCTATTCCAACTGGGAGTAACTAATAAATCACACCCAAAACTGTTCAGAAAAAGGATGAGAAGGGGAAATTACTCTACAGAGAGAAGATCAGGGGAGGTTTGTGGGGATATATCCAAGCAGATCAATTCATTGGCCATTGGAAATCCTCTCAGGAACAGGGAGAGTGGAATAAAAAAAGCCTCAGAAGATTTGCACAACCCTGGAGATTTGTAAACAAAAATTAGATGGCTACATCTCAGGGTTGCTTTCATAGCAGGTTTCCTGTAGTTATGGAGATGGACTAGATGGCCCTTGTGGACCCTTCCAACTTTAGGATTTTCCTACCAGGCTTTCCCCTCCTATGTATAGCCCACATTTTCAAAATCCAGGAGCAAAAGGTATCATGAAACATTGGCTGGTGGGGATGAAATGAAGCTGGTGAGATGAGCCAGGAAGCAGAACATGAGAGCAAACTCGGGGAGGTGCCGAGGCCAGAAAGTAATCCCCAAATGAAGGATGGTCCATGTAAAATGGCAGAAAGAGAGCCAAGGAATGGCAAGGAGATGCTTCCTCAAATTATCAGAGAGAGTAAACAACCTTTCATCAAGAAGTGAACAGCAGCAGAGACTCTTACGAAATACAGTATCCAACCCAGGAAGGTATCATGTGCCATCAGGTTTACTAAGTCTTAGGTCCTGCTCTGTGCCTTCAGTTTCCAGGACATCTGGGCAGATGATGATGATGATGATTATTATTATTATTATTATCGCCATCATCATCACCCCACTTTTGTCTCTTGGTTGAGATTCAAAGCAGCTCACAATATTAAAAAAACAGGGAATCAAAGTTGCCAGTTTTGCCAAGATTCGTTCCAATTGTGAATCAAGGGCTTAGTGCAAATCTCCAGATGGAATAACTTTTTGCCAGCCTGTTTTTGTCTGTTTTTCTTACTATGACCCCTTATTGGGGGGAAATTCTAACTGCTTAGGCAATGTCCTGCAATTTGCAAATTTTAATTGATTTGGTCCAATGTGCATGCCGTATGATCCTGTAAGTAAAAGTGGTTCAGCCCTGGTTGGATGGGAGACCACCAATGAATACCAGGTGCAATGGATGATATTTCAGAGGAAGGAACTGGTCAAAGACTTGCACGTCTTCCTTGCTTAAGAAAATGTTCTCAAATGCGGCATCAGAAGGGTGATTATGAATCTGCTCTTGAATATAAACCAAACTGTTAAGAGAACTATCCAAGGTGCTGAAACCTTTCCCCGAAAACAGTGCACCTTCATCGTAGAATTAGTGCAGCTTGATGTAGAAGTGGCATTTGTATAAAGTCACTAGCTGTGCCCGGTCACGCGTTGCTGTGATGTCGTCCTAAGTGGGTTTTTGTTTGTGGAGGCAAGTATGAATGTTGTAATTAGTCACCTTGATTAGCATTGAATGGACTAATTATAATATATTACATTATTATAATATATTATATTTATAATCTTATATTATCTGCTCAGAACTGGATTAAAGGTGGCCCTTTCTACACAGCTGTATAAAATCCACACTGAACTGGATTATATGGCAGTGTGGATTCAAGATAGTCCAGTTCAAAGCAGATACTGTGGATTATGTGCCTTGGCATTCTGGGTTATATAGCTGTGTGGAAGGGCCTTGAGTCTATACTGCCATATAATCCAGTTCAATTCAGATAATCTGTATTTTATAGGCCTAAATGAACCCTGCCTATCCCCCAGGCCCCATTGTGGCTGAGGGGATTGCTATGACACAAAGGGGGTGGGGTTTAAAGGAGGCCGGGTGTACCCTTCTGACTGGCAGCCAGAGGGAAAACGGCTCTTCTTCATCCTCTGTAATTTGGACTTTATTTTTCTAGATTTGTTTGTTTTTTAATTGAAAGACATGGATTGGCTGGAGCCTCTGGTGGCTCAGTGTTTTAAAGCACTGAGCTGCTGAACTTGCAGACCGAAAGGTCCCAGGTTCAAATCTGGGGAGCGGAGTGAGTGCCCTCTGTTTGCTCCAGCTTCTTCCAACCTAGCAGTTCGAAAACATGCAAATGTGAGTAGATCAATAGGTACTGCTCCGGCGGGAAGTTAACGGCGTTCCATGCAGTCATGCCGGCCACATGACTTTGGAGGTGTCTACGGATAATGCCGGCTTTTCGGCTTAAAAATAGAGATGAGCACCAATGCTCAGTCGGACACAACTGGACTTAATGTCAGGGGAAACCTTTACCTTTACTATGGATTGGCTGACTATGTCTTTTGTGGCCAAATTTGGTGTAATTTGGTTTAACAGTTTTGTTGTTTACTCCATGGGGAAAATGCACATTACATTTATATATATACTAGCTTTGCCCGGCCACGCGTTGCTGTGGCTTATGCTTTCAGAGTGTTGCTCTTTATTTACTGTCCTGATTTTAGAGATTATATTGTTCTGTATTATTATATCACAGTAATTATTACATATTATATTTATAATCTTATATTATCTGCTTAGAAGTGGATTATATGAGGCCCCTTCTACACAGCTCTATAAAATGCACACTGAAGTGGATTATATGGCAGTGTGGAGTCCAGATAATCCAGTTCAAAGCAGATAATATAAGATTATAAATGGGTTATATGGCTGTGTAGAAGGGCCTTGAGTCTACACTGCCGTATACTGTAATCCAGTTAAAATCTGATAATCTGTATTTTATAGGCAGTGTGGAAGAGGCCTAAGTGACTGTTCCCTGGGCTGAGTGGGTTGCTAGGAGACCAAGTGGGTGGAGCTTAGCCTTCTAACTGGCAGCAATTGGAATAAAAACAATTATTCCTCTCCCTCTAATTAGGACTTTATTTTTCTTTTCTTTTTGTTGTATGAATGTAGAGGCATGGATGAGAGGTTGTGCTGCCAAGTTTAGTGTTTCTGGGGTGTGTAGTTTTGTTGTTTTGTCCTAGGCCGAAATTTCATTACCCTTTTATATATATAGATAGATTAACATACTCTGCTCAATGCTTTGAAATCTTGGGACTTTGTCAAACTACAGATCCCAGGATTTCAAAGCATTGACCCATGGCAGTTAAAGTGATGTCAAACTGCATTGGTTCCACAGTGGACCCTTTCAAAGAAATGTGATTGCTGGTAAAGTTAACTATCTAAAACTTTCAGATAGTGGCATGGAATAAGTTGCCTTTTGTGTTGTGTGCCATGCAGAAGCTCCGCTGAATCCAAAGGATCTTGGACTTGGAAGTGTCCCTTGGGCCCATAACCCTGCCGAGGAGGTCCGTTCAGGAGATCAAGCAATGGAGACAGATGGAGATTCTTGCAATGCTCATGATACTGGAGGAGGAGGAGAGCCCACGGCTCCGGCTTTGGTCTCCACGGAGCTGCAAGAAGAGACAAAAGGAAACAACAAAGAGACAGGAGAAGGTGAGACAAAAGGTGTCCCAGGTGAGACAAAAGCAGAGGAAGAAAGTCAGAAACACCCTGAGGCATCAAGCCTGACTGTGGCTGGAGGAGGAGAAGCAACTCCAGGAGACGCAAAGGCAACGGAGGTGAACCAAAACCACCCTGAGTCTGGAGCAGAAGGAAACACGGGAGATGCAAAGGCAATGGAGGAGAACAAAGGTCTTACTAAGGAAACAAGCCAGACTGTGGATGGAGGAGGAAGCCAAGGAGATGCAAAGGCCGTGGAGGAGAACCAAAGCCATCCTGTGGAATCAAGCCAGATAGTGACTGAAGGAACCCAAGGAGATGTAAAAGCAACAGAGGAGAACCAAAGCCACCTTGAAGGCAGCCAACAGAAGCACCTGCACCTTCAGCCGAGCTTCAGCTGCCCAGCTACTATGCACAGGTAAGGTCCATGTCCTGCACCATCACTGGATGACATAGGAAATGGGTTCTAACAGTACCAATGCCCATGTACAAGCCATCAGTTGTTGGTCAATGGAGAGTTTCTGTGCAAGAAAGAAGCAGTTGTAAGCTGCCTAGTCTTTGACCAGGTATGGGCCAACTTGGGCCCTCCAGGTGTTTTGGACTTCAACTCCCACAATTCCTAACAGTCGATAGGCTGTTAGGAATTGTGGGAGTTGAAGTCCAAAACACCTGGAGGGCCCAAGTTGGCCAATGCCTGATCAAAGACTAGATTATCTGCTTTGATGATGAACTGAATTATCTGAGCCTACACTGCCATATAATCCAGTTCATACTACAATTGGACCCTATAGCTTTACATGTTTATCTTTTTGCAGATTTGATTAATAATGTGGTCTCTTTAGCAATACCATGGAGGACCTAGAAATATTTGCACCAATTCCATATTTTGGGAGAAACAGCCAAATCCCATTATCTTCAGAGACTTTAAAGACCTTTTTCACCCCTTTTTTTTGAGGGTTACTCCCTTATGCCATCTGAACTGCTGACCTGAAGGTTGCCGGTTCGAGTCCGTGAGATGGGGTGAGCTCCCGTCTGTCAGCTCTAGCTTGCGGGAACATGAGAGAAGCATCCCAGATAACACATCCGAGCGTTTCTCTGCAGACTGCCAATTTTCTCACACCAGAAGCGACTTGCAGTATGTTCACAAGTCACTTCTGACACAATAAAAACAAAACCTCAGTGTTGCGGGGATTAAGTGTAGCGGCTGAGAATTTCAGGTTTGCTGTTGTTTTGAAAATACCTTTATGAAACAAAACAATCTCACACAAGCAATTGCATGCCATATAAAACACATGCAGGATTAATACATGATATAAAATACATGATAACATATAATGCTAAAAGGAAAAACAACAGATGCACATATAATCAAAGCCCTCCCAGCAGATGGCCATGCAGCCTCTGTTGACAGACCTCCAGAACTTGATAAGTCTTATTCCAGGTTTGGTCTGGCCAATGCAGAAAAGGCCCTTTCTACACTGCCATAAAATCCAGATTATCAAAGCAGATAATCCACATTATCTGGATTCTACACTGAGCCTCGGGTGGCGCAGTGTGCTAAAGCGCTGAGCTGCTGAACTTGAAGATCGAAAGGTCCCAGGTTCAAATCTGGGGAGTGGAGTGAGCACCCACTGTTAGCTCCAGCTTCTGCCAACCTAGCAGTTTGAAAACATGCCGATGTGAGTAGATCAATAGGTACCGCTCTGGCGGGAAGGTAATGGCGCTCCATGCAGTCATGCCGGACAGATAACCTTGGAGGTGTCTACGGACAATGCCGGCTCTTCGGCTTAGAAATGGAGATGAGCACCAACCCACAGAGTCGGACACAACTGGACTTAATGTCAGGGGAAATCTTTACCTTTACCTTACACTGTCATATAATCCAGTTCAAAGTAGATAACGTGGATTTTATATGGCAGTGTAGAAGGGGCTTAGGACTTCCCTTGATCTACACACTACTCTGAGACAGCCTATTTATTTTATTTATTTGCAGTATTTATATTCCACCCTTCTCACCCCGAAGGGGACTCAGGGCGGATCACATTATATACATATAGGGCAAACATTCAATGCCCATATACACATAGAACAGAGACAGACGCACAGGCAATTTAACCTTCTCCTGAGGGGATGTTCGATTCTGGCCACAGGAGGGAGCAGCTGCTTCATAATCCACTGTGACGGCACTTCCTCATTCCAACATTGTAAATTAGTTAAATTTGCCTCCCCACTTTATAAGTGCTACCTTATTTCCTACTTGATAGATGCAACTATCTTTTGGGTTGCTAGGTCAGCAACGAGCAGGGGCTATTTTTTATTTAATTGTTGGGTGCTCACCCTGCCACGGGCTGGCCTCGAACTCATGACCTCATGGTCAGAGTGATTTATTGCAGCAGGCTGCTCACCACCCTGTGCCACAGCCCGGCCCCTAATGCCTAGAATGGCATTGGCCTTTTAAGTTGCTGCATCACACTGTTGGCTCATGTTCAACTAGTGGTTTATTAAGACTATTAAATTAGTTAAATTTGCCTCCCCACTTTATAAGTGGTACCTTATTTCCTACTTGATAGATGCAACTATCTTTTGGGTTGCTAGGTCAGCAATGAGCAGGGCCTATTTTTAATTTTTTTAAATTGTCGGGTGCTCACCCCGCCACGGGCTGGCCTCGAACTCATGACCTCATGGACAGAGTGATTTATTGCAGCAGGCTGCTCACTAGCCTGTGCCACAGCTTGGCCCCTAATGCTTAGAATGGCATTGGCTTTTTAAGCTGCTGTATCACACTGTTGGCTCATGTTCAGCTAGTGGTCTATTAAGACTCCTAAATCCCTTTCACATGAACTGTTTTCAAGCCATGCACTTCTGAATGTGCATTTCAGTTTTTCATGTTTACTTCCTCCAATGCAAACTTTATTATGATGTTATTGCTAGTCAAACTTGGTAACTAGATAACTTCTGCTGTTTCAATGTTTTAGCTTGGAAGATATTCCCGAGGAGGCTTTGGGCACCCAAGGGGAGCAGAAGCCAAAAGAAGAACCGAAGGCTGGAGAATCCAAGGACGTGGAGGCTCTTGTCCTGCCGCAGGATCCGGCTGGAGGGCAACCACTTCCAGCCAAAACGGAGGCAGAAAGGACCTTGGCCCGAGAGCCTGACGCTGCCCCAGAGAATGCTGTGGCCGAGATCCCAGTTGGACAGGTTCCTTCCGAAAACAAGGCGGACGTGGCCACCCCGGCAGAGGTCGGCGCTCCTCCCATCATGCCAGCCTCTCCAACCGGACCCTACCTCACGGCGGACTTTGGCAAAGAGGACCCGACTATGATCTTGGGTAAGGCCACCGAGGCCTCGGGCATCCTCGGTCTGCAGCCACCTTGGCCGGAGCAAGTGGGAGAAGTGGGAGCCGTGGGAGATGGTGATGGGGAATGGGATACAGGCCGTCCCTGGGCTACAAACATCCAACTCATAGTTAAAAGCATGGGTGAGACTGTAAGAAGTGAGTGAAATCTATCCTCAGGAGGAAAATTCACTCCTGGGAGAGATATTATCATGGGGGGGGGAAGGGCCTCCAATGAAGCTTTCATGCCAATCCTTGTTTCCAAAGCAAGCCAAATTTTTCTAAGTCCAATTGTAAGGAGCTAAGAATGACTATTTATTTATTTTATTTATTTACAGCATTTATATTCTGCCCTTCTCACCCCGAAGGGGACTCAGGGCAGATCACATCACACATATAGGCAAACATTCAATGCCTTTTAACATAGAACAAAGACAAGACAAACATAGGCTCCGAGCGGGCCTCGAACTCATGACCTCCTGGTCAGAGTGATTCATTGCAGCTGGTTGCAGCTGGCTTGCTCTCCAGCCTACGCTACAGCCCGGAGTCCAAGGACTAAGGTTCTTTCAGGCAGGGGGAATCTTTTTATCCCACCGCTCCTCCAATTTGCGAGGGTGCTAATAACGCTGCCACCACTTTGTAAAGATGCAACCACCAAAGACTCAGGGAGGAGACGTTTTACTTAATTTTTTTCCTTTCTTCTTCTTATTCACTTTAGATGGTAACTTAACTTGGTTTATGATATATGCGACAGAGGCTTAGATGTTGGAAGAACAATAACAAGTTTATTCAGGCACAGAGCTTAGTGGTTACAATGTTGTTCTCACTTAGAGGCATTTTTATTAACAGTTACAATGCTAGAATAAGATGAGTCAAACTCCCTAAAGTGTCACTTATTTTACTTAAAGTAGTTAGAACTTTTTTCTCTGCTACAGTAGAGTCTCACTTATCCAACATAAATGGGCCAACAGAATGTTGGATAAGCGAATATCTTGGATAATAAGGAGGGATTAGGGAAAAGCCCATTAAACATCAAATTAGGTCATGATTTTACAAATTAAGCACCAAAACATCATGTTATACAACAAACTTGACAAAAAAGTAGTTCAATACGCAGTAATACTATGCAGTAATTACTGTATTTACGAATTTAGTACCAAAATATCACGATATATTGAAAACATTGACTAGAAAAATGCGTTGGATAACCCAGAACGTTGGATAAGCGAGTGTTGGATAAGTGAGACTCTACTGTACTTTTAAACCACAGTCACCCCTGTGATATACGATCACAGATTCTCTGTTCCTTAGCAGGACACAGACTACATTAAATAAGTCACCAAACTTATTTTATACCGACTCAAAATGAACAATTGACTCCTCTTGATCCCCTCAACCTAGGATAAATCTTCCCTGTGCCTCATCAGAGCACAGACTGACTCTCTTTTTTTAAACTCTGCACTTCTTCAACAAAATGGCAGTTGGCTCCGCCTACTTCTCCATGGCAACCAGCCTCTGAGTGCTGAGATGTAATAACTGTAATACTTACCCTTTTAAAACACAAACACACAATTAAACATAACATTTGTAAACCAAAAATTTGTACTTCACTACACCAATGTACTGTTATGCTCTTAGACATCCCTGCAGAATATATTCCAGAAATACATCTCAGAAAAGATGATATATTTTGATATATATTTTGATTCTGTTTATTTATTGCTCCCCCATTTAGACAAACAAGCTAGTCAAATGTGGGCTAGGCAAAACTATGCTTAGGTGGATTTGTAATTGGCTAATTGAACAAACCCAAAGGGTGCTCACCAATGTGTCTTCTTCATCCTGGAAAGAATTCACAAGTGGAGTGCCAGAACCACTGGGATAAGGGTTCCGTCCTGGGCCTGGTTCTGTTCAGGATCTTTATTAATGACTTAGATGAAGAGTTAGAAGGCACGATCATCAAGTTTGCAGACAGGACCAAATTGGGAGAGAGATCCAATACTCCAGAAGACAGGAGCGGAATTCAAAACGATCTTAACAGATTAGAGACATGACTGGCCAAAACTAACACAATGAAATTCAACAGGGACAAATGCAAGATACTCCACTTAGGTAGAAAAAATGAAATGCAAAGAGACAGAATGGGGGATGCGTGGCTCAATAGCAGGATGTGTGAAAAGAATCTTGGAGTCCTCATGGACAACAAGTTAAACATGAGCCAACAATGTGATGCGGCGGCAAAAAAGCCAATGGGATTTTGGCCTGCATCAATAGGAGTCTAGTGTCTAGATCCAGTGAAGTCATGCCACTCCGCTATTCGGCCTTGGTCTGCCTGGAATACTGTGTCCAATTCTGGGCACCACAGTTGAAGGGAGATGTTGACACGCTGGAAAGTGTCCAGAGGAGGCCGACTAAAATGATCAAGGGTCTGGAGAACAAGCCCTATGAGGAGCGGCTGAAAGAGCTGGACATGTTTATCCTGCAGAAGAAAAGGCTGAGAGGAAACATGATGAGGGCCATATAAATATGTGAGGGGAAGTCCTAGGGAGGAGGGAGCAAGTTTGTTTTCTTCTGCCCTGGAGACTAGGACGTGGAACAATGGCTTCAAATTACAGGAAAGGAGATTCCACCTGAACATCAGGAAGAACTTCCTCACAGTGAGAGAGAACTGTTCAGCAGTGGAACTCTCTGCCACAGAGTGTAGTGGAGGCTCCTTCTTTGGAGGCTTTGAAGCAGAGGCTGGATGGCCGTCTGTCGGGAGTGCTTTGAATGTGATTTTCCTGCTTCTTGGCAGAATGGGGTTGGACTGGATGGCCCACCAGATCTCTTCCAACTCTATGATTCTATGCTGTCATGTAGTAAGGTTCCTTTGCAACCAGGAAACAAATGCTCTCACAGATAGTTAGTTATCTATAAAAAAAAAACCTTTCAAAAAGGCAGAACAAATGATTGTATAGCACCTTAAAAATTGACACATTTGGCCAAGGCTTTAGGAGAGAGGGAATGGCAAATAAAACAGTGTTAATCTTTGGAATGCCTTGCAAAAAGCTTTGCAGGAAAAACAAGCAGGAAGTGTAAATGGCTATCCATTTGTTCCCCAGGTTATCTGAAACAGGTAAGAAAGATCAAAGTGTCCAGATAATCTCTTTTTTAGGTGAAGAGAGTTAACAGAGGAATGTATGTAAATACCTTCAAGTCGCCAACCCTGTGCATTTCATAGGTTTTTCGTAAGCAAAGAATACTCTTTCTTGCCAGTTCTTTCTCTGAAATAGAGCCTACAGTGCACGTTTTTCCTTGTCAATCCTTCTGGATTTGAGGAAGGGTCTTGTTTTTTGGGCTGCCACTCTCTCATTCTGGAAGCAAGAGTCCCAAAAAGTCACTTTTCCCTATTTTGTTGTTGTTGTTGTTGTCGGTCTCCCATCCAAACACTATCCAGGGCTGACCCTGCTTAGCATTCAAGATCAGGCCGAATCTGGTGACTTAAGGGTATATTTGTTGTTGTCGGTCTCCCATCCAAACACTATCCAGGGCTGACCCTGCTTAGCATGCAAGATCAGGCCGAATCTGGTGACTTAAGGGTATATTTGTTGTTGTTGTCGATCTCCCATCCAAACACTATCCATGTCTGCCCCTGCTTAGCATGCAAGATCAGGTCCAATCTGGTAACTTAAGGATATATTTGTTGTTGTTGTCGGTCTCCCATCCAAACACTATCCATGTCTGCCCCTGCTTAGCATGCAAGATCAGGCCGAATCTGGTGACTTAAGGGTATATTTGTTGTTGTTGTCGGTCTCCTATCCAAACACTATCCAGGGCTGACCCTGCTTAGCATGCAAGATCAGGCCGAATCTGATGACTTAAGGGTATTTTTTGTTGTTGTCGGTCTCCCATCCAAACACTATCCAGGGCTGACCCTGCTTAGCATGCAAGATCAAGCCGAATCTAGTGACTTAAGAATATTTAGTCCTTGGAGGAATTTACAGTGTGGAATTAACTCAGTTTGACACCACTTTAATCTGCCATGGCTCAATGTAATGGAATTATAAAACTTGGGACTTTGGTGAGGCAGAGGTTTCTGACTCCTACGGATGCAGACTAGTATCGCATTGGCTTTTTTAGCTGCTGCATCACAACTTATGCCCAGTTTGTGGTTTCACTTGTAAAACTGCAACTCTTTGAATGCCGTATCATAGTGTCATGGCATTTCAAGTGGTATCAATATGCATTAATTCCACAGTGTAGATCTGACATGGGCAATCTTCCGTCATTCAGGTGTTTTGGACTCCAACTCCCACCATTCCTAACAGCCTAACAGCCTCAGGCCCTTTCCTTTTCCCCCTCAGCTGCTTAAGCAATCCTTATTTCCACCATAAGCCACATTTTTCAAAATCCAATTCTCACAAGAACAGAAAGTGAAGTGAAATCTTCTAAACAGGGGCACAGACAACAAAACAAACTCTGTTCACCCTTCCCTATGCTATCCAAAGCTTATTTACACGTGGTTGGGGCAAAATTTTTTGCTTCCTGTGTCATAAAAACGTTATAACAGCAGAAGTTGCTACAGATCAGTACCTGTTGATCTACTCACATTTGCATGCTTTCAAACTGCTAGGTTGGCAGGAGCTAGGGCTTACAAATGGGAGCTCACCCCATCTCGCGGATTCGAACTGCCAACCTTCAGGTCAGCAGTTTAGCAGCACAAGGCTTTAACCCATTGCGCATACTGGATTTGTGTCTTATATAGTTTAACTCCCATATCTGCAGAGGAAATGTTCCAGAACTTTGAATGGATACACAAAACTGGGTATTAGAGAACTATATTGACTAAACAATTTATACTGCAAGTTGACCATAGAACTCTGGAGGTCCTAGGAAATGCCTAGAGGAGATGATGATGATGATGATGATGATGATGAGGAGGAGGAGGAGGAGGAGGAGGAGGAGGAGGAGGAGGAGGAGGAGGAGGAGGATTATTATTATTAATACACCTCTCTAAGCATCCCTAGGCCCTTCAGTATTACTCTATGGTCAACTTCCAACATGTTGTTCATTCAATATGGTTTGTTAATATCCATAGTTTTGCAAATCCCTGCAAAATAAATCCTGGAACGTATCCTCTGCAGATGTTGCAGTTGAGCTGTGTATCATACAATTGCTTAAAGGTCCTAGAAAATGCTTAGAGGAAATATATTTTCCTCTAGATGTGGACAAATGAAACTATCAGTCCTGTGGATACTGGGTTCTACTCTACCTGCTTTTCAGAGTGCCCAAACTTGGTTGGAAAACTCTATAAAAAGAAGAGGAGAAAAATGATCCTGTTGCTTGTGTTTACATTTCCAGCAAGTGTTTTTTTAATTGTGGTTGCATTTTGGCTAATTTAACAGGAGTCATATAGGATTGATAAAACATTTTGTAGAAGTGTGTGTGTGTGTATATATATATATATGTATACTAGCTGTGCCCGGCCACGTGTTGCTGTGGCAAAGTATGGTGGTATGGGAAATAAATATTGAGGAATTGGTGGCAGTTAAGGTAAAGGGTAAAGGTTTTCTCCTGACATTAAGTCCAGTCATGTCTGACTCAGGGGGTTGGTGGTCACCTCCATTTCTAAGCCGAAGAGCCGGCGTTGTCCGTAGACTCCTCCAAGGTCATGTGGGTCAAAGCAGATAATATAAGATTATAAATGGGTTATATAGCTGTGTGGAAAGGCCTTGAGTCTACACTGCCATATAATCCAGTGCAAATTAGATAATATGTGGAAGAGGCCTAAGTGAGGCCTAAGTCTGCCTGTCCCCTAACTGAACCCTGGCTGTCCCTTGGCTGAGTTGGTTGCTAGGAGACCAAGTGGGCAGAGATTAGCCCTCTAAACTGGCAGTCATTGGATAAAAACAATTATTGCTCTTCCTCTAATTAGGACTTTATTTTTCTTTTCTTTTTTTTGTTGTATCAACCTAGAGGCGTGGATGATGGGTTGTGTTGTCAAATTTCGAGGTTGGGGGGCCTGTAGTTTTGTTGTTTTGTGGGTTGCCGTGATGACATCATTCATTTATATATATAGATAGATATATGTATATATATGTATATAAATATGGACACTTTAGCTTTGTTTTTGGTTGTTTTTTTCCCCTCTCTCTCCCTTTTTTATCCTTTTTTAATCGCCGTTTTCCTACTTTCTATACAATCGAATGTTCTCACTCTTTTGATGTTAATTTACTCTATCTTATAAGGTAAACCTTCAATGAAAATATATTTTTTAAAAAAAGAAGAGGAGAGAGAAATAATGTGTTATTGTAGCATTGAAGACTGAAACATTGTTAAGCATGGGTTTTGCACAGAATCATAGGACCATACAATTGCATACAGTGTAAAAATGTTTTGGAGATTACAATCCAGTTCCTCAAATATCCTGGATTGTAATCCACAGGATTACGCTATTATTAATATGTTCATCATGTTTCGTTATATACAATAAGTGGAATAAAGTGGTGTGCTTTGTATAAAATGGCAAAAGGTGGGAGATGCTGTGGGTGTTAAAGGGTTATGCTGCTTGAGGTTGAACCTACCGTATATACTCGAGTATAAGACGACCTGAATAGAAGCCGAGGCACCTAATTTTACCACAAAAAACTGGGATAACTTATTGACCCGAGTATAAGCCAAGGGTGGGAAATGACGCAGCTACAGGTAAATTTCAAAATAAAAATAGATACCAATAAAATTACATTAATCGAGGCATCAGTAGGTTAAATAATATATATCTATGGATATAGATATACAGGTACATGGATCTATAAGTATATAGGATTTGCAAATACAGTAGAGTCTCACTTATCCAACACTAGCTTATCCAACATTCTGGATTATCCAATGCAATCTGCCTTTTAGTAGTCAATGTTTTTGTAGTCAATGTTTTCAATACATTGTGTTATTTTGGTGCTAAATTCATAAATACAGTAATTACTACATAGCATTACTGCACATTGAACTACTTTTTCTGTCAAATTTGTTGACTAACATGATGTTTTGGAGCTTAATTTGTAAAATCATAACCTATTTTGATGTTTAATAGGCGTTTCCTTAATCCCTCCTTATTATCCAATATATTCATTTATCCAACGTTCTGCCGGCCCGTTTATGTTGGATAAGTGAGACTCTACTGTACCTGCAAACATATGAGGGGAAAATTCATATTTATTTATTATTTACAGCATTTTATCCCGCCTTTCTCACCCAAGGGGACTCAAGGCGGCTTACAACAACCGGCAAAATTCAATGCCAAACAAATCAATAAAAATCAACAACACATTTAAAACCATTAACAATAATCAATAAAAATACATTATACAAGCATTAAAAACATAAGATTAAAAATCATAGATAAAATTAATGTAGATAGATAGATAGATAGACAGACAGAGATATCTAAGTACATAGGGATTGCAAATGCATGCAGGAGGTTAATGCCTATATACCTTTAGGAGAGTTTAACAAATATTTCAGGGGGAAATGCTTTTATAAGATTAATGGATATATATTTTTCTTCTTCCTGACTTGCAAGGGAGTCTTTCCCTTTTCAAAACATTCCCTTGGTTAAGAGCTAGGGAGGCTTTGGAAAACACATTTATTTATTTATTTATTTCGTGTCAAAAGCATTGCATAACAAATACATTTTAAACACATTGATAAGAGAGGGTAAGAGAGAAATATATCATATATTGCAAGCAATGGACTTCAGGTTCTGCTGCCCGGCCTTGACCTTGACCCTATTATAAGCCGAGGGAGGCTTTTTCAGCTCAAAAAAAAAGGCTGAAAAACTCGTCTTATATTCGAGTATATACGGTATTTTAAGCAACTGCGGTTTCCTTGTGCAGTTGTAGGGTTTGCAGAATTCAGGAACCTGGGAATCTGTAGCTGAGATGAAACCTTGAAAGGCAGGTGAGCGAAATGTCAAGCTAAATCTCTGAAGCAAAGCACAAGGGAGGTTCGGAGAGAGTGACTGCGTATCTTTTCCACGGGGAATACAATACAGAAGGCAGAACCTGAATCAACACAAGGCCCTTGTGGTCTCCAATGTGTCAGGAAGAGGCAGAGCTCAATTGCAAAGCAGCTGCCTTGAATGAAAAGCTTTGTATATTGTTGTATACTTTCACTGGACAATGGAATTATGCAAAATATTCCGAGGTGACTTGATCTGGATTGAGCCATTAAGAGCTATAGGCTTTACAAAGGACTTGCTCCTAAAGGGAATGAAAGTGATTCTAGCACCTTTGTTGATGTAGCTGAACACAGCTCCCTACCTATAAGGCCCCTTCTGCACTGCCATATAAAAATAAAAATTATCTGCTTTGAACTGGATGATATGGTAGTGTAGACTCATCTATAATCCAGCAGATAATGCGGATTATCTAATTCGATAATCTGGATTATATGACAATGTAGAAGGGGACTGAGAAGAGAGACGGCGCCACAATCTGGCATTTTATGTATCCATTCTGGAGCTAGAGACGACAATAAATATTTTATTTAAAGTACAGTAGAGTCTCACTTATCCAACATAAACGGGCCGGCAGAACGTCGGATAAGCGAATATGTTGGATAATAAGGAGGCATTAAGGAAAAGCCTATTACACATCAAATTAGGTTATGATTTTACAAATTAAGCACCAAAACATCATGTTAGACAACAAATTTGTCAGAAAAGTAGTTCAGTACACAGTAATGCTATATAGTAATTACTGTATTTATGAATTTAGCACCAAAATATCACGATATATTGAAAGCATTGACTACAAAAATGCGTTGGATAATCCAGAACGTTGGATAAGCGAGTGTTGGATAAGTGAGACTCTACTGTACAGTAGAGTCTCACTTATCCAACATTTAATTTTTATTGTGCTTTATCTGTAATTACAATGAAAGCAAGGAAAACAATTTTGTATAGAAAGTGGGGTGAAAGTAGAGAGCAGAGACCAAGAAAAACAAGAAAGTAAAACAGGGAGAAAAAAGAAAAATAATCTGTAAACTTAAAAATGAATAAGTGAAAAATAATAAAAAATACAGATAATAAAGAAAATAAAAAAATATATAAAATAAAAATTTTGGGTGACTTCCCATTGACCTCTTGAGGGTTTAAAAATCGTATAGTCTATTTTGATCTATGTTAATTTTATCAATATTTGTATATATGTTTTTATCCTTTACAATTTTATCTTGTAAATCGCCTAGAGCATCTTGGATGGAGGGCGATTAATAAGTAATTAAATGATGATGATGATGATGATTTTCATCTCTGGTATTAACAGTCTTGTTATATATTTCACATATCAGATAAGTCTATTGTTAAATTATATCCTTCTTTCTGAATGAAGTTTCTGAAGCCCAACCAATCTGTTTTTTCTTTTATCCAACGCATTTTTGTAGTCAATGTTTTCAATACATTGTGATTTTTGGTGCTAAATTCGTAAATACAGTAATGACTACATAGCATTACTATGTATCGAACTACCTTTTCTGTCAAATTTGTTGTATAACATGATGTTTTGGTGCTTAATTTGTAAAATCATAACCTAATTTGATGTTTAATAGGCTTTTCCTTAATCCCTCCTTATTATCCAAGATATTCGCTTATCCAAGCTTCTGCCGGCCCGTTTAGCTTGGATAAATGAGACTCTACTGTACAGTAATAACTACATAGCATTACTGTGTATTGAACTACTTTTTCTGTCAAATTTGTTGTATAACATGATGTTTTGGTGCTTAATTTGTAAAATCATAACCTAATTTGATGTTTAATAGACTTTTCCTTGATCCTTCCTTATTATCCAACATATTCGCTTATCCAATATTCTGCCGACCTGTTTACGTTGGATAAGTGAAACTCTACTGTATTTATGTGTGGCCTCCCAGTCCACAAGGACTCTGGATGCAATGAACAAATAATAACTAATTTAAAGAATACAAAATTTAAAATTATTTTTAAAAATGCATTAAAATAATCTTCCAAAACTCCTAAAAGCATTCTAAAAACAATCCTAGAATCCAGTTTTAAACAGCTAAAGCGGGCATTTCAAACACTCAATGCCATGCAGAATAGTACTATTTTGGCAACTTGCAGAATCCCATCCAGACATTTTTTCAAGCCAGTCCTGACCCAGTTCCTTTGTTAACTAAAACTACTTTTAAATCTCCACAAAAGCACTGGATGTCAATTAGGGTTACCAGGCATAAAGTCACATCCTTGCAACAGCAATGCCAAAGACCTCAGCATTGTCAGCAATATTGGAAGGAGTCTCAAAACAGAGTTATCTCATAATTTGTATTCTCCTTTATGGATTCCTCCAAATGGCTTATACCATCATCTTATATTGTCTTGGAGACCGGGGTAACCATTTTTGGGGGTGTACCATGGGGCAAAGATAATTCCCGATGAGTCATAGGCAAAGTGCTGTCAATAACAGTGTCTTTCAGATTTGTATTGTCGAAGGCTTTCATGGCCGGAATCAGTGGATTGCTGTGAGTTTTCCGGGCTGTATGGCCATGTTCCAACAGCATTCTCTCCCAACGTTTCACCTGCATTTGAGTCTGGAATCTTCAGAGGTCTGTTGGCAATGAAGCAAGTGAAGTGTATATATCTGACATTACCTCAGGGCTCCTCTCATACCAAATTGACCTTAGAATCATAGAATCATAGAATCATAGAATAGTAGAGTTGGAAGAGACCACATGGGCCATCTAGTCCAACCCCCTGCTAAGAAGCAGGAAATCGCATTCAAAGCACCCCCGACAGATGGCCATCCAGCCTCTGCTTAAAAGCCTCCAAGGAAGGAGCCTCCACCACGGCCCCGGGGAGAGAGTTCCACTGCCAAACAGCCCTTCTCACAGTGAGGAAGTTCTTCCTGATGTTCAAGTGGAATCTCCTTTCCTGTAGTTTGAAGCCATTGTTCCGTGTCCTAGTCTGCAGGGCAGCAGAAAACAAGCTTGCTCCCTCTTCCCTATGACTTCCCTTCACGTATTTGTACATGGCTATCATGTCTCCTCTCAGCCTTCTCTTCTGCAGGCTAAACATGCCCAGCTCTTTAAGCCGCTCCTCATAGGGCTTGTTCTCCAGACCCTTAATCATTTTAGTCGCCCTCCTCTGGACGCTTTCCAGCTTGTCAACATCTCCCTTCAACTGTGGTGCCCAAAATTGGACACAGTATTCCAGGTGTGGTCTGACCAAGGCAGAATAGAATAAGGGGGAGCATAACTTCCCTGGATCTAGACGCTATTCCCCTATTGATGCAGGCCAGAATCCCATTGGCTTTTTTAGCAGCCGCATCACATTGTTGGCTCATGTTTAACTTGTTGTCCACGAGGACTCCAAGGTCTTTTTCGCACACACTGCTGTCAAGCCAGGCGTCCCCCATTCTGTATCTTTGATTTCCATTTTTTCTGCCGAAGTGAAGTATCTTGCATTTGTCCCTGTTGAACTTCATTTTGTTAGTTTTGGCCCATCTCTCTAGTCTGTCAAGATCGTTTTGAATTCTGCTCCTGTCTTCTGGAGTGTTAGCTATCCCTCCCAGTTTGGTGTCGTCTGCAACTTGATGATCGTGCCTTCTAACCCTTTGTCTAAGTCGTTAATAAAGATGTTGAACAGAACCGGGCCCAGGACAGAGCCCTGCGGCACTCCACTTGTCACTTCTTTCCATGATGAAGACGACGCATTGGTGAGCACCCTTTGGGTTCGTTCGCTTAGCCAATTACAGATCCACCTAACCGTAGTTTTGTCTAGCCCACATTTTACTAGTTTGTTTGCCAGAAGGTCGTGGGGGACTTTGTCGAAGGCCTTACTGAAATCCAGGTACGCTACATCCACAGCATTCCCTGTATCGACCCAACTCGTAACTCTATCGAAAAAAGAGATCAGATTAGTCTGGCATGACTTGTTTTTGGTAAATCCGTGTTGACTATTAGCAATGACCGCATTTGTTTCTAAGTGTTCGCAGACCACTTCCTTAATGATCTTTTCCAGAATTTTGCCTGGTATTGATGTGAGGCTGACCGGACGGTAATTGTTTGGGTCGTTCTTTTTTCCCTTCTTGAAGATAGGGACCACATTCGCCCTCCTCCAATCTGCTGGGACTTCTCCCGTTCTCCAAGAACTCTCGAAGATAATTGCCAGTGGTTCTGAAATAACTTCCGCTAGTTCCTTCAGTACTCTTGGGTGTAGCTGATCTGGCCCTGGGGACTTGAATTCGTTTAGAGAGGCCAGGTGTTCCTGGACAACGTGTCTCCCTATTTGGGGTTGGATTTCCCCCAATCCTTCGTCCATTCCATGTTTCTGAGGTTGAAGATGGCTTTCTTTTTGTGAGAAGACCGAGGCAAAGAAGGTATTGAGCAGTTCTGCCTTTTCCCTGTCCCCTGTCGCCATCACCCCATCTTCTCCTTGCAATGGCCCTATCGCCTCCTTTTTCTTCCTTTTTCTACCAACGTAAGCAAAAAAGCCTTTTTTGTTGTTTTTTATGTCCCTGGCAAGCCTGAGCTCATTTTGCGCTTTAGCCTTGCGAACCTTTTCCCTACAGGTGTTGGCTATACGTTTGAATTCTTCTTTGGTGATTTCTCCCCTTTTCCACTTCTTGTGCATGTCACTTTTGAGCTTTAGCTCAGTTAGAAGTTCTTTGGACATCCATTCTGGCTTCTTTGCACTTGTCTTATTTTTCTTCTTTGTTGGCACTGTTTGCATTTGCGCCGTGAGTATTTCACTTTTGAAAAACTCCCATCCATCCTTAACTCCCTTGTTTTTTAATATCGGCGTCCATGGAATGCCGCTCAGTAATTCCTTCATTTTTTGGAAGTCAGCTCTCTTAAAGTCCAGAAAGCGTGTTTGACTTGTCTTAGTTTCAGCATTCCTTTGTATTGCAAACTGCAGGAGCACATGGTCACTTGCCCCTAAGGATCCAACCACTTCAACTGTATTGATCAGGTCTTCCACATTTGTTAAGATTAGATCAAGAGTTGCTGATCCCCTTGTTGCCTCTTCTACCTTCTGGACCATAAAATTATCTGCAAGGCAAGTGAGGAATTTGTTGGACTTTGTACTCTTGGCTGAGTTTGTTTTCCAGCAGATATCGGGATAATTGAAATCGCCCATGACTACTATATCTCTTCTTTGTGCCTGTTTGGTCAGCTGTTGACAGAAGGCTTCATCAAGTCCTTCATCCTGACTCGGAGGTCTGTAGTAGACACCCACGACAAGATCTTTTTGAGTCCCGGTTCCCTTGATTCTTATCCAGATGCTTTCAAGCTGGTTTCCCGGATTACAGTCTTGCATTTCCTCTGCAACGTAACTGTTTTTGACATATAAAGCTACTCCCCCTCCTCTCCCCTTTGTTCTATTTCTGTGAAAGAGGTTATAGCCCTCAATGGTTAAATTCCAGTGATGGGAGTCATCCCACCAGGTTTCAGTGATGCCTATGACATCGTATGTGTGGTGCTGTGCTAGGAGTTGGAGTTCGTCTTGCTTATTTCCCATGCTCTGAGCATTAGTGTAAAGACATGTAAGCCCCTGTGACCTCCTCTCGAACTGTTTATTTGGGATTATTGTGCTCTCTGTACTTGGTCCTTGCTGTGTTTGTGCAGCCCTCCGTTTAGCCTTTCGGCGGTTCCCTGTGGTCGTGGGTAATATATTGTTCGCCAGGCTGTTGTTCCCCTCCCCCAGTGGATCTAGTTTAAAGTGCGCCTGATGAGGTTTGTGAGTCTGTGTGCAAAAAGATGTTTTCCTACTTGTGTGAGATGCACCCCATCGCTTGCCAGTAGTCCATCCTCTTGGAAGAGTAGACCATGGTCAAGGAAGCCAAAATGCTCCTCTTGACACCATTTTCTGAGCCAGTTATTGACCTGTACTATTTTTCCGGCCCTTGTAGAGCCGTGTCCTACAACAGGGAGGAGGGATGAAAAGATCACATGTACATTATACAGTTTTAGCTTTGTTCCCAGAGCTCGAAAATCATTTGTGATCTTTTGAAAAGTATGCCTAGCGGTGTCATTGGTACCTACATGTATCAACATAAGGTGGGGAGGGTGATGGGGCTTTAGGAGCCTGCTGAGCCTCTGAGTGATATGGTGTATTTTTGCCCCCGGGAGGCAGCATGTTTCTCGAGCCATCCCATCCGGTCTGGAAATGATGGCTTCCGTTCCTCTAAGGAGGGAGTCACCTACTACCAAGACCTGTTTCCTTTGAGGATTGACAGGGTCCCTTTTGTGCAAGACAGTGTGTATGTCCCCTGAAGAGTGTTCCTGTTGAAGTGAATCATGTAGGTGTAAAGTGTTGTCCTCCTCCTCAACATCCCCAGTGCATTCATCAATGACAATCCATTGAGATACATCCGAGAGCCCATTACTCTCCCAAGGATGTTCCTGTTGCTCCTGGTCTATGATTGGGGATGGAGCATTTGCATGATTACATAAGTGTGACTGTGGTGATGCACTGTCCCCGTCAGGGCTATCCCCTGCGCATTGATCCAGGGTGGTCCACTGAGTGGTATCTAAGAAACTGTGGTCCTCCACAAGATGTGTTTCCTGATTGTATGTTAATGATGTAAGAATTTCAAATCTGTTGTGTAAATGCAACTGAGCAGAGGAGTTCTGCGGAGGCTGCCTGGTCCTGCGTCTCCTTCTATGGGTGACCTCCTTCCAAGCCTGAGGGTTGTCTACCTTTGAGTTGGTCTCCCCATAAGGTTCCTGATCATGGTCTTGGTGGTGTTGGTGTGATGCAGGCTGCTGATCTACAGCAGCGTGTTGTGCAGTGTCCAAGAAGAGCTTGAGTGCCTGAATGTCCTTAAGGGTCTTAATACGGTGCTCGAGCTGTTGGATCCTCTGCTCCATCAGAGTCATCTGTTTGCATTTGGAGCAGATGTAGTTGTCTAGTTTTTGTGTGAAAAAGCGGAACATGCCACAGCTGGTGCATGTGATGGGAATGTTTTGCTTTTGTTGCATCTCTTGGTGAGCGTGGTGGCCAAGTGGGATCTTTGTACAGTTAAGTAATATGCACGCACTTTATGTGCAAACTGCAACAAACCACCTCTTTGTGTATTTGTTTATGTTGCTTTGTTTCCTGTATGTACTGCAAAGGATAGTTAGTAAAGGTGCCTGGCAAATAAAGCTTTCCCAGAAACTCAATTAACAGGGGACAATGCCTGCTGTCAATCAACTTAAGTACCTGGCTCTCTTTCAACACAACAGTCACACAACAGTTAGACTTTGACCACAGGAGCCAAGCCCACACTCAGTTTAAAATCTTAGCCAAATCTTAGCCAAATCCTACCTGAAGCCAGGGAGCAAAAATGTCCTCCTGCTGCCTCTGCTTCTGCGAGAACCAACTGCCCTTCTGGGATCAGGCTCTGGCAGAAACTCACACTGGCAAATAAAGCTTTCCCAGAAACTCAATTAACAGGGGACAATGCCTGCTGTCAATCAACTTAAGTACCTGGCTCTCTTTCAACACAACAGTCACACAACAGTTAGACTTTGACCACAGGAGCCAAGCCCACACTCAGTTTAAAATCTTAGCCAAATCTTAGCCAAATCCTACCTGAAGCCAGGGAGCAAAAATGTCCTCCTGCTGCCTCTGCTTCTGCGAGAACCAACTGCCCTTCTGGGATCAGGCTCTGGCAGAAACTCACACTGGCAAATAAAGCTTTCCCAGAAACTCAATTAACAGGGGACAATGCCTGCTGTCAATCAACTTAAGTACCTGGCTCTCTTTCAACACAACAGTCACACAACAGTTAGACTTTGACCACAGGAGCCAAGCCCACACTCAGTTTAAAATCTTAGCCAAATCTTAGCCAAATCCTACCTGAAGCCAGGGAGCAAAAATGTCCTCCTGCTGCCTCTGCTTCTGCGAGAACCAACTGCCCTTCTGGGATCAGGCTCTGGCAGAAACTCACACTGGCAAATAAAGCTTTCCCAGAAACTCAATTAACAGGGGACAATGCCTGCTGTCAATCAACTTAAGTACCTGGCTCTCTTTCAACACAACAGTCACACAACAGTTAGACTTTGACCACAGGAGCCAAGCCCACACTCAGTTTAAAATCTTAGCCAAATCTTAGCCAAATCCTACCTGAAGCCAGGGAGCAAAAATGTCCTCCTGCTGCCTCTGCTTCTGCGAGAACCAACTGCCCTTCTGGGATCAGGCTCTGGCAGAAACTCACCCTGGCAAATAAAGCTTTCCCAGAAACTCAATTAACAGGGGACAATGCCTGCTGTCAATCAACTTAAGTACCTGGCTCTCTTTCAACACAACAGTCACACAACAGTTAGACTTTGACCACAGGAGCCAAGCCCACACTCAGTTTAAAATCTTAGCCAAATCTTAGCCAAATCCTACCTGAAGCCAGGGAGCAAAAATGTCCTCCTGCTGCCTCTGCTTCTGCGAGAACCAACTGCCCTTCTGGGATCAACTGCCCTTAAATGAATCTGTAGCACTTTATGTTTTAAGTTTACAACTTACAACTTTTTACCTATGTCAACTTGATATAGACACAGGGTCTATTCCCATCCCAATTTGCACTTCCAAGAATTTGCAGCACTTTACCAGTCACCTCGTGTTTACAATATTTATATGGTGCACATTACCCAGTCTACTTTTACAACCTCTCCGTTTTAATCCATGTTTTTATTAGTTCTTGTCATTTGTTTTTATTGGCTAATGTTTACATTTTTATAATTGTGCATGTTTTTTTTGTCTATTGTTGTGTTTTATATTGCTATTGTTTTTATTCGGGCTTGGTCCCATGTAAGCCGCCCTGAGTCCCCTTTGGGGATATAGAGGCGGGATATAAAAATAAAGTTATTATTATTATTATTATTATTATTATTATTATTATTATTATTATTATGTGCACTTTGCTAATCTACTATTACAGCCTCACTGTTTTTAAATTCTATGTTTTTAATAAGTGTGTTTTTATTATTTTTGGTTAATGTGCAAATATTACAATTGGTGCATGTTAATTGTTTATTGGTGTATTGTATATTGTTATTGTTTTGAATTTGATATTTCTGTGAGCCGCCCCGAGTCCCCTCCGGGGGAGATAGTGGCGGGATACAAATAAAATTATTATTATTATTATTATTATTATTATTATTATTATTATTATTATTATTATTATTTTATTGTATGACACAGCAAACAAGACAGATATGCTGGATTTCGTTTCACAACATCACAAGTCGAACACTTCCCAAGTGTCTAGGACTGTGTGATGTATTTTTGGAAGATGTGTGCAGATCCCAGTCGGGTGGCCTTTTGCAGTTGGCAGATCGTAATTTTGTCAATGTCTATTGTTTCCAAATGCCGGCTGAGATCTTTTGGCACAGCACCCAATGTGCCCATCACCACCGGGACCACCTGCTCTGGTTTCTGCCAGAGTCTTTGAAGTTCGATCTTGAGGTCCTGATAGCGGCTGAGTTTTTCCTGTTGTTTTTTGTCAATGCGACTGTCACCTGGGATGGCGACATCAATGATCCAAACCTTTTTCTTTTCCACAACTGTGATGTCTGGTGTGTTGTGTTCCAGAACTTTGTCAGTCTGGATTCGGAAGTCCGAATTATTATTATTATTTTATTATGACACAGCAAACAAGATAGATATGCTGGATTTCATATCACAAAATCACAAGTCGAACACTTCCCAAGTGTCTAGGACTGTTGTTATTATTATTATTATTATTATTATTATTATTATTATTATTATTATTATTATATATCTGTGGAATAAAGTCTGTTTAAAACATGTGCAAATGTTGCAATAGGCAAGCTTGAATTAGTATTTCAGTAGCCATGAAGTTTGCAGAGCCAAACTCTATGCAGATACGCTCACTGATTGACTTTGCAGCTTCATGGCTACTCAATGCTATTCAAGCTCACTAACTGCAACGTTCACACTTGCTTTAAGCAGACAAAGGTTATTTCTCCCATCCTGGACATTATTCCACAGGGATATATACACTACACTTGCCTCACTGCCAACAGAACCTGTGAATATTTATTTATTTATTTATTTATTTACAGTATTTATATTCCGCCCTTCTCACCCCGAAGGGGACTCAGGGCGGATTACAATGAACACATATATGGCAAACATTCAATGCCAACAGACAAACAACATACAGTAGAGACAGACACAGAGGCATTTAACATTTTTCCAGCTTCACAATTCTGGCCACAGGGGGAGCTGTTGCTTCACCGTCCACTAGTGGCTGTACTTCCTCATTGCTTTCCTCGTGTTTTGCTGGCAGTTTTATGGTGTTGTAAATTAGTTAAATTAGCCCTAAATTTCCCTAATTGACAGATGCAACTGTCTTTCGGGGCTGCATAGGTCAACAGCAAGCCGGGCTATTTAATGGTCGGGGGCTTAACCCGACCCGAGCTTTGTTCTCGGTCAGTAGTGATTTATTGCAGCTGGTTACTAGCCAGCTGCGCCACAGCCCGGCCCGGCACGACTGAAGCAGGCGAAATGTTAGGAGAGAATGCTGCTGGAACATGATCATACAGCCCAAAAAAATAATTCAGGTTTCTTTCTGTTGCTTCTGATCTATGGTGACCGTAAGGCGAATAGAGAATCATGAGAAAGTTTGTTCAGAAGGGATTTTCTTATAACTTTCTGAGGCTGGGAGGGTGTGACTGGTCCAGGATCATCAAGTGGATTTCCATGACCATAATCATTGACTTTCTTCAAATGCACTTTTATAATTTTGCCGGTAGATGTCACCATAGGAACATGCCTTGAAAATTCTCCTTTTGTGGAATTTATGTCCCTTATTTTGAGGTTGTCATCACAACAATGCCTATTGACCAGTGCCAAAGAGGTAAGATGTTGTGTATAGAGGCTGGGAAGCAAGACTGTAAAGCAGGCATGGGCCAACTTGGTCCCTCCAGGTGTTTTGGACTTCAACTCCCACCATTCCTAACAGCCGGTAGGCTGTTAGGAATGGTGGGAGTTGAAGTCCAAAACACCTGGAGGGACCAAGTTGGCCCATGCCTGCCCAGACTCAATTATATTACATATGCCAATCCTTTTTTTCTTTCTTTTACCCCCTTCTCTCCCAGATGACACTCCTCCTCCGCCGGCACCTTTCACTCACCGCATTGTCAAAATGAGGACAGGAGAATTCAAAGACACCTACAGCATCAACACCAAGGAGATGCTCGGAGGGTAAGGGGTTGATATTTCTTCTCACTGGCCAATTCCTCTAATATTGTTATCTGATTGATAAGGACTTTCGTTTAGATGCAGAACTTGGAAAACATATTTATTTTAAGATAAAGCTTCTGCCAACCTAGCAGTTCGAAAAGATGCCAATGTGAGTAGATCAATAGGTACTGCTCCAGCGGGAAGATAGCAGTCATGCCAACCACATGACCTAGGAGGTGTCTACGGACAACGCCGGCTCTTTGGCTTAGAAATGGAGATGAGCACCAACCCCCAGAGTCAGACACGACTGGACTTAATGTCAGAGGAAACCTTTACCTTTTTCTAAATATCCCAGAACCCTAGACACCCAACTTGCCTAATGATCATGCTGCCTAGAGAATTCTAGGATTGTGCCCAACTTTTCGAAACTGTCTGCAATAGTAGAAACAGTCTTTGTATGCATATGATCAGTGTGCATAGTGCTCTATTATAGTTTAAGAGACAAATAAAAACCTTTCTTTTCCCTTGGAGTTCCCAGTTTGGAGTAGGGCCCCTTCTACACTGCCATATAATATAATTATATAATAATAATAATAATAATAATAATAATAATAATAATAATAATAATAATATATAATAATATATAATAATTATATAATATATAATATATAATAATTATATTATATATAATATAATTTTTATATATATATATATATATATATGTATGTGTGTGTGTGTGTGTGTGTGTGTGTGTGTATATATATATATATATATATATATACATATATATATAATCCAGATTATCAAAGCAGACTTGGATTATATGCATCTACACTGTGATATGGGGG
The DNA here is from genome assembly GCF_035594765.1 of Anolis carolinensis. Taxonomy (NCBI): domain Eukaryota; kingdom Metazoa; phylum Chordata; class Lepidosauria; order Squamata; family Anolidae; genus Anolis; species Anolis carolinensis. The sequence goes on from NC_085844.1 coordinate 249,533,940, forward strand.
CCCCTGGTGGCACAGTGTGTTAAAGCGCTGAGCTGTTGAACTTGCAGACCTTTTTGGTCCCAGGTTCAAATCCCGGGAGCGGAATGAGCCCCCGCTGTTAGCCCCAGCTTCTGCCAACCTAGCAGTTCAAAAACATGCAAATGTGAGTAGATCAATAGGTACCGTTCCGGCGGGAAGGTAACGGCGCTCCATGCAGTCATGCCAGCCACATGACCGTGGAGGTGTCTATGGACAACGCTGGCTCTTCGGCTTTGAAATGGAGATGAGCACCAACCCCCAGAGTCGGACACGACTGGACTTAACGTCAGGGGAAACCTTTACCTTTAAAAAAGACTTAGACATCTCCAAGGTCATGTGGCCAGCATGACTGCATGGAGCGCCGTTACCTTCCCGCCAGAGCGGTACCTATTGATCTACTCACATTTGCATGTTTTCGAACTGCTAGGTTGGCAGGAGCTGGAGCTAACAGTGGGTGCTCACTCTGCTCTCCGGATTTGAACCTGGGACCTTTCAGTCTCCAGCTCAGTGCTTTAACGCACTTCGACACCGGGGCTCTTACCTTTTACACTGCGATATTAATGCATTTCAAAGCAGATAATGTAGATTTCATATGGCAGTGTGGAAGAAGCTTAGGATAATGGGGGAAAGGGAATATGGAGAGGGATGGATTTCGGTTGATTTAGACTTAAAACTTGGGTTTTAATGAGGATGAGGGAGTTAAATCCAATGCAGGGAGGGAGTTTTTGGAAAGACGGAAAGAAGATTTGCGGGAACTGTTCATCCAATGTTGTTTTCAAGCTGTGTTCCTTCCTTTCCGCAGAGGGAAGTTTGGAGAGGTCCGTGTGTGCACAGTGAAGGAGACAGGCCTGAAGCTTGCTGTGAAAACAATAAAGGTGATGGGTCCAAAAGACAAGGTATGTCTTCCGAGGAATCTTACAAATATGGTGGTGGTGTGATTCTTGTTCAGTATGTTGTGCTGCAAGTATCGCTTTCATGCCTAGTGTTCCAGGATATCTGTCATGTGAAGAGTTTACAGGTGGTGAGAGGTGATGCGTATGACGTGAATCTCGGATTGCCTCTGACCAGGCTTTGGAAGAAAGGCTGCAGACCCTGACAGGTGGCTGGTTGCTCTTATTTTGATGAGGCATTAAATCAGGGGTCCCCAAACTTTTTAAACAGGGGGCCAGTTCACGATCCTTCGGACAGTTGGAGGGCCGGACTATAGTTGGCCACCGAGCAATAATTAATAATAATAATAATAACAATAATAATAACAACAACAATAAAAATGAGGGTTGGAAGAGACCCTTTGGGCCATTGAGTCCAATCCCCTTCTGCCTTTGTGCACCGAAAGTACAAGCAAAGCATCCCTGACAGAGGGCCACCCAGCCTCAATGTTAATAATGATGATGATAATAATAATAGCAATAATAATAATAATAATAATAATAATAATAATAATAATAATAAAGAGGGTTGGAAGAGACCCCTTGGGCCGTTGAGTCCAATCCCTTTCTGCCTTTGTGCACCGAAAGCACAAGCAAAGCATCCCTGACAGAGGGCCACCCAGCCTCAATGTTAATAATTATGATGATAACAACAACAACAACAACAACAACAACAACAACAACAACAACAATAATAATAATAAAGAGGGTTGGAAGAGACCCCTTGGGCCATTGAGTCCAATCCCTTTCTGCCTTTGTGCACCGAAAGCACAAGCAAAGCATCCCTGACAGATGGCCACCCAGCCTCAATGTTAATAATAATAATAATAATAATAATAATAATAATAATAATAATAATAATAATAATAAAAAAAAATAGGGTTGGAAGAGACCACTTGGGCCATTGAGTCCAATCCCTTTCTGCCTTTGTGTACCGAAAGCACAAGCAAAGCATCCCTGACAGATGGCCACCCAGCCTCAATGTTAATAATAATAATAATAATAATAATAATAATAATAATAATAATAATAATAATAAGGGTTGTAAGAGAAAAAGAGATTCCTTGGGTCATTTAGCCCAACCCCCTTCTGCCCTTGTGCCGTGGGGGCCGGATAAATGGCTTCGATGGGCCGCATCCGGCCCCCGGGCCTTAGTTTGGGGACCCCTGCATTAAATCCAGTCCAGTTTCAGTTAGAACTTTAAAGGAATTCTCCACAGTGTTGAATCTGTCTGGAAAGGAATCGGGATTTAGAATGCTAAAGCTAGGATTGCCCATGTCACCAGATTTCAATGCATAGGTTGTGGCATCCAGACAGGAATAAAATCAACTCATTTGAAATAAGGAAAGGTTCTGCAAGTATTGTAGACGTCTAAAAAGACCAATAAATGGCTCCTGGAGATCCACTAATATAAGAGCATCCATCCACCGGTCTGCAGCCTTTCTTCCAAAGCATGGTCAGAAGCACTCTGAGATTCAAGTAAAGAATATCTCCACACTTCACTGTCATAATAATTTTAACACAATTTTGGGTTTTGTTCTTTGCACTTGTCTGCTAGAGTGTGATCAATTTCCCTGAAGTACAGTTCCTAAGGAACCCAGTAAAAAAACAGCTGGATAATAATAAAAATCATCATCATCATCATCATCATCATCATCATCATCATCATCATCGTAATAATAACAACTTTATTTTTGTATCCTGCCCCATTCCCCCAAGGGGTCTCTGGGCGGCTCACAAGGGGACCAGGCCAAAGCATATACAATAAAATACAACAATATAAAATACATAACAATCACAACACATTAAAATGTCAAGCTCTACAACACAGCATACTTTGGATCCTTTGGTAGCTGTAGTCCAATGGAGTAAATTAGAACTTTCTTTACAAAGTACCTCCTCAAATTACAAATTGCATTAATTTAGGCAGTTAAAGTACCAAAGTACCATATTATTTATTTATTTATTTACAGTATTTACATTCCGCCCTTCTCACCCCAAAGTGGACTCAGGGCAGATCACATTATATTCATATAGGGCAAACATTCAATGCCCATATACACATAGAACTGAGACAGAGACAGACAAAGAGGCAATTTAACCTTCTCCTGAGATGTTCGATTCTGGCCACAGGGGGGAGCAGCTGCTTCATCATCCACTGGGACGGCACTTCCTCATTCCAATGTCGTAAATTAGTTAAATTTGCCTCCCCACTTTATAAGTGGTACCTTATTTCCTACTTGATAGATGCAGCTATCTTTCGGGTTGCTAGGTCAGCAACGAGCAGGGGCTATTTTTTAAATTTTTTAATTGACAGGTGCTCACCCCGTCACGGGCTGGCCTCGAACTCATGACCTCATGGTCAGAGTGATTTATTGCAGCAGGCTGCTCTCCAGCCTGCGCCACAGCCCGGCCAGTGTAACATTTTGACTCTCCAGTTGTTCTCTTTGTTAATTAGTTAGTCGGGGCTCTCCGTGGCTATCTGAACAATTTGTAAAGATTTGGTAGGAGGAATGGAGTCCAAATAGTAAAATTTCCAAACTTTGGCACAACTTTAGCGCGAGAATGTCTTCTGGCTACGGGACTGATTCGAGATTTGAAGTCCAATGGTCATTGTGACTGAGACATTGTGGAAACCAGAACCCACACAGAAAAATATTTTCAAAACTCTGTCCTCTTGCAATAGTTTGTCTTGCTGCTGCCCCGGATCTCGCACTTTCTTCTTGCAGAAACCTGCAGCTGGCTCCAGCCTAAGCCTTAGGCAGTTGCTGCTGCACTTTGTAACTCCCTGCCGTTGCTTTGCAGGAGATGGTCAACGTGGAAATCGATGTGATGAATCAGCTGAACCACCGGAATCTGATTCAGCTCTATGATGCCATCGAGACGCCGAAGACCATCATGCTCTTCATGGAGTTGTGAGTTGCTAGAACAAGGAGGGGTTTGGGCACATGCAGGAGTTGTCCTGTGGCTGAATGACAGAGCATTGGCTATTCCAGGGGTCCCCAAACTTTTAAAACAGGGGGTCAGTTTATGGTCCCACAGACCGTTGGAGGGCCGGACTATAGTTGAAAAAAAAACTATAAACAAATTCCTGTGCACACTGCACATATCTTATTTTGAAGTTAAAAAAAAAACCAAATGGGAACAAATATAGCCTCAATATTAATCATAATCATAATCATAAGAAAAATAATAAAGAGGGTTGGAAGAGATAATAATAATAATCATAATAATAATAATAATAATAATTAATAACCCAAAATGCAGACTGTGCAAGGAAACCGACGAAACCATTGATCATATCCTCAGCTGCTGTAAGAAAATCGCACAGACAGACTACAAACAGAGGCACAACTATGTGGCCCAAATGATTCATTGGAACTTATGCCTCAAGTACCACCTCCCAGCAGCAAAGAACTGGTGGGATCACAAAGCTTCAAAGGTAATGGAAAATGAACACGCAAAGATTCTGTGGGACTTCTGAATCCAGACTGACAAAGTTCTGGAACACAACACACCAGACCTCATGGTTGTGGAAAAGAAAAAAGTTTGGATTATTGATGTTGCCATCCCAGGTGACAGTCGCATTGATGAAAAACAACAGGAAAAACTCAGCCGCTATCAGGACCTCAAGATTGAACTTCAAAGACTCTGGCAGAAACTAGTGCAGGTGGTCCCGGTGGTGATGGGCACATTGGGTGCCGTGCCAAAAGATCTCAGCCGGCATTTGGAAACAATAGACATTGACAAAATTACGATCTGCCAATTGAAAAAGGCCACCCTACTGGGATCTGCACGCATCATCCGAAAATACATCACACAGTCCTAGACACTTGGGAAGTGTTCGACTTGTGATTTTGTGAAACAAAATCCAGCATAACTATCTTGTTTGCTGTGTCATACAACGTCGTTGTGTCAATAATAATAATAATAATAATAATGAAATCCAGCATATCTATCTTGTTTGCTGTGTCATAATAAAATAATAATAATACATCACACAGCCCTAAACTCTTGGGAACTTGTGATTTTGTGATACAAAATCCAGCATATGTATCTTGTTTGCTGTGTTATACTGTGTCTTTGTGTCAATAATAATAATAATAATAATAATAATAATAATAATAATAATAATAAGGATTGGAAGAGACCCCTTGGGCCATATAGTCCAGCCACCTTCTGCCTTTGTGCACCAAAAGCACTAGCAAAGCACCCCCTTGATAATTATTAATTAAATAATAATTAAAATACCATTATAAACAAGCAAAGCTTTGGAAGGCGCCCACTGGGCAAGGGAGACGGCGGGGGCCGGATAAATGGCTTTGATGGGCCGCATGTGGCCCCCGGGCCTTAGTTTGGGGACCCCTGGGCTATTCACATGGAAGTTCCCAGATCTGGCCCTCATTTTATGACAGGATGGGAGCCTCTGTTTTTGCTTGGCTTTGTTTTAAACCACCATGCTTCTAGTCCTCAAAAGGATTGGGTTAAAAAGGATGTGTGCAACATACGGCGGAGTTGAAGTGGGCTATTTGGAAACTAAAGATAAGCCTTTGATCTGAGTTAGGAGGACTTTTGCATAAGGCAGGGACAGGAATTGTATGGCCCTTCAAATATTGAATATTGAAGCATTTCTCAAAATTGTTTATTGACTAATTGTTTATTGAGTTGCATTACACTATCTCCTGAAGGGCCACATGCTTCCCACCACTGCCTTAGGAGAACCTGCACCTCCAGGAGAAAAACATGATATCAGTCATTCAAAAATCAATCAAACAAATACTTGTGTTCTTGAAGGCTTTCATGACCAGAATCATTGGGATGTTGTGCGTTTTCCAGACTGTCTGGCCATGTTCCAGAAGCATTCTCTCCCGATGTTTTGCCCCATATCTATGGCAGGCATCCTCAGAGGTTGTGAGGTCTGTTGGAAACTAGGCAAGTGGGGTTTCTATATCTGTGGAATGATGTCCAGGGTGGGAGAAAGAACTCTTGTCTGTTGGAGGCCAGTGTGATGTTGTAATTAATCACATCAATTAGTATTAAATAGCCTTCCAAGCTTCATGTCCTGGCCTGGGGGGAATCCTTTGTTCAGAGTCGTTAGCTGCCTCTGATTGATTCATGTCTGGAATTCATCTGCTTTCAGTGTGTTGTTCCTTATTTACTGTTCTGATTTTGGAGGTTTTTTAAAATAATGGTAGCCAGATTTTGTTCATTTTCATATGGATTTCAATGGCTTCTCTGTGTAGCCTGACATGATAGTTGTTGGAGTGGTCCGCATTTCTGTGTTCTCAAATAATATGCAGTGTTGCTGTGTGTTTTCCAGGCTGTATGGCCATGTTCCAGAGGTATTCTCTCTTGACGTTTAGCTCATATCTATGGCAGGCATCCTCAGAGGTTGTGAGGTATCCTCACAGCCTCTGAAGACGCCTGCCATAGATATGGGCGAAACGTCAGGAGAGAATACCTTTGGAACATGGCCATACAGCCCAGAAAACACACAGCAACCCTGTGATTTCAGCCATGAAAGCCTTCGACAACACAATATGCTGTGTCCAGGTTGGTTCATCAAGTGCTCTGCTATGGCTGATTTCTCTGGTTGATTTAGTCTGCAGTGCCTTTCATCTTCCTAAACCTAATGCCATAGATGTGGGCGAAACATCAGGAGAGAATACTTCTGGAACATGGCCAGACAGCCCAGAAAACACACAACAACCCCACTCTTAGCTGGCTTTGCCAGTTCCTTCCTCTGAAATCTCAGCTACAGCACCTTGGTTTCCTTAGTGTTTCTGATTCCTCGGTTTCTGATCCTAGTCCTGACCCTGCTTAGCTTTCAGTATCAGATGGGATCCATGCCTTTAAGGTACTTAGACTTAGGCTATTCTGAAGGTGAAAAGGCCATCCCTGTGGAAACAGCCCCGAATTCCTTGGAAAACAGGCAGCAGGCGAAAGTTCTGCTCAAATCAGGTATTGGCACAGGAAACAGGGAAAGGGGAGGACAGCAAAAGAGCTGCCAAAAGTTGTGCAGAATTGAGAAATCCCTTCTAAAAAGAGGAAAGAAAGTAGAGGAAATGTGAGATTCTGGGAAGAGGCAAATGAAAGATCAACTTCAGGAAAACAAGGGAAGGGTTTTTAACTGGAGCTTGGGAAAGTCCCCCTTTTTACACTGCAGCTTCTAGAATCCCTTGGCCTGTAGCCATGTGTAAAGAAGTGTGAATTTTTTAGTTTACAGATGTCATGTTTAATTGCGTTTTAAAAGTCATGTTTAACTATGTTTTAAAAGGGTAAGTATTAGAGTTACCAGTGTGTGGGGGATGGTAGCCAGCTCAGCATTCTGAGGCAGGTTGCCATAGTAATGAGGGCAGAGCCAACCTCTGTTTAGAGAAAAAGGAGGGAATGTTTTGAAGAGAGTTCAGTCTGTGCTCTGTTGAAGCTCAGGGAAGACTCATCCTAAGTTAGGGGATCAGGGAGACTCAATTGGTCATTTTGAGTCAATTTAAAATAAGTTTAGTGGCTTATTTTCAGATAGTCTGTGCCCTGGTGAGGTGCAGTTGGGACTGGTTCTCAGTTGGAGAATCGGGGAGACTCAAGTGCTTATTTGAGTCAGTTTAAAATAAGTTTGGTGGCTTATTTTAAGATAGTTTGTTTCCAGATAAGGAACAGATAGTCTGTGATTGCAATTCACAGGGTGACTGCAGTTTAAAGCAGTAGGGAAAGAAGTTTGAAACACCTCAATATAGCTTTACAACTGTTAATCTAAGTGCCTCTAAAGAAGTTACTGTAACCATTAAGCTTGTGCCTGAATAAACGTGTTATTGTTCTTTTTAACATCTCAGTCTCTGAAATCTATATTACCATCAAAAGCAAACAAGGAAGAAGAAAAATAAAGATTTAAAAGTCTCCTCTCTAAGTAGCCAGTGGCTATATCTTCCAATAGTGGTGGCAAGAGTTGATAATCCCCTTAACATCTGGTGGCAGCTTTTAAATAAAACATCTTTAATAACTGGTGGCAGAGGATATAAAACATATAATAATAATAATAATAATATAAATATAATTAATTAATATAAACTCCTCCACATCTCTGCAATTGGTGTCAGAGGTGGGATTAAAAAGATTCCCCCCTGCCTGAAAGAACCTTAGTCGTTATTAAACCTCTTTGCAATTTGGTGGCAGTGGTGGGTTTTTAAAAAAGATTTCTTCCCCCTTCCTGACATCATTGCACCAAGTAATCCAAAAAGTAATTTCCCAACGACGCTATGTTTTTAGGCTCACTGTAGGCAGCCAAGCACTCATGCAACCCTTTCTCTGTGTCTAGCGTGGAAGGTGGCGAGCTCTTTGAGAGGATCATTGACGAGGATTACCCACTGACGGAGGTGGACTGCATGGTCTTTGTGCGGCAGATCTGCGACGGCATCCTCTTCATGCACCAGATGAATGTCCTGCACCTGGACCTCAAGGTATGGAGATGCCTTCTGATGGTTCAGAGGACACCAGCTTTGTTTCATGCAAGATATGATTAAAATATTGTGTGTAGAATTACCTTCAGGTTGTGTATAACAAACATGGGGCAAACTTGGGCCCTCCAGGTGTTTTGGACTTCAACTCCCCCAATTCCTAACAACCGGTAGGCTGTTAGGAATTGTGGGAGTTGAAGTCCAAAACACCTGGAGGGCCCAAGTTTGTCCATGCCTGGTGTATATGAAACAACAAATATTGTGTTTAGTCTCTGTTCCCAAGCATTGCAGATAATGGAGATCCTGTCGCGGGATGGTTGCGTGACTTATAGTTTTCCAATCACGCCGTCCCTGGAACCACTGCACATTGAACAAACAAATGCCATAGAGGCAAGCAAAAAAATTAGCAGAGCTCATTCACAGCAACAAGATATTTTGCTCAGTCTTATCATCAGAGTGCAATGTCTGACCTTCTTCAGCACACTGTTTAGTAAATTCATAGATTTAGTTTTCATCCAAAATATCAAGAGGCTTTGACACGTTGTACAGTTGTATACAGATCAGGATCCATCAATCCACAATCAGGCTTGTACTAACAGACGATTAGCAGATACAGAGATATATACTCACAACCAGATGTTGATTCGTCTTGATTGGTGTTGGCTTTGTGTTGACTTCCTTCTTAACAGTCGCAAACAATTCCTTAACTTGATGACTTGATGTAAACATTTCTCTTATCATTCACAGTTCTTATCACAGTTTACCAGGCAGGTCAACTATTTCAGCTCTCATTACCAATTTTTAATTACAATTCACCAGGCAGGTAGTTAATCATTGTAGGCCTGGTGTCTTCAAATTTGCTAGCTCAAATTCATTCATCTTCCATTCATACCCACACATCATATATGCATATTTTTGTCACAACCTCTTGTCATAAACCTCACATGGTTATGACTCATCCATTTCTGCCAGCCCCTTAGGTATGTCATCATTACCCTCTTAGTCATTCCACAGGTATGTTACCACATGTCCATCATATTTTACACATAGACTCAATACTGGGGTGTGGCGCAGACGGGAGAGCAATGAATCACTGACCAGGAGGTCATAAGTTCGAGGCCCGCTTGGAGCTATGTTTGTTGTTTGTCTTTGTCCTATGTTAAAAAGGCATTGAATGTTTGCCTGATGTGTGTAATGTGATCCGCCCTGAGTCCCCTTCGGGGTGAGAAGGGCGGAATATAAATGCTGTAAATAAACAAATAAATAAATAAATAAATTCTATCTAACAGATCCAGCCTGTACTGTGGTCTAAGTAGCCCACCTAAACCAATATTTATTTCTACCTGGAGGGTCAAAGGGAATCCTTTTCTCCTGCTTCCACCCTCTTGGCCTCTCTCATCCCTTCCCCACTTCTTTGATGCTCCATTTCAGATGCTTCCTAACTCGCTAACTCACTTTTTCTTTTCTGCAGCCAGAGAATATTCTGTGTGTAACGTCCACGGGCCACATGGTCAAGATCATCGATTTTGGACTCGCCCGAAGGTATAACTCTGAAGGTGGCAAAGAATCACCATCCTTCTTTCCTTTTGCCACCTGCCTTCCTGCTATGTTCCACTACTTTCTTGACTGAGGCCCCATCTACAATGACCATTTAATGCAGTTTCAAACTGGTATTGGACAAAATGTGGTTGATTACATAGAAAAATCCTGGAACCAGTCTGAGGCCAGGATAATGATCACACAAACCATAGAGCATTGATGTGTCACAAGATTTGCTGGTATATGAAGTGATGTATAGTTTCCAAATCACGACCTTCCTGAACTGCTGCAAGCTGGGTAAAAAGTGTCCCAAAAGCAAGCAAAATACAGCAGAGTCCTTTCACAACGCAAACATGCTTCTCCCCGTCTATCAACAGAGTCCAACTGCCAGCATCTGATCATAGTTACACACTATAGTAAACTCATGGATTCAGGTTTTCATCCAAAATACGAGGGTTATCGAGAAAGTAGATTACGTTTTGGAATTAAAAATGAACAAAGTATAGGATAAAACATTTACCATAAGCAGTTGAAAGCCACACCCAAATACCACTTCTCAGCATAGTCGCCATTCAAATCTAGGCACTTATCATAGTGAGGAATGAGCTTGGCAACTCCTTCCCCACAAAACCCTGCCGCTTGCGTCCTCAACGCAGCATTTTGGCAACTATGCGCAGCTGCGGGAAGGGGTGACCAGCTGGTTGAGGACACCAGCGGCAGAGTTTTGTGTGGAAGGAGTTGCCAAGCTCATTCATTGCTATGATAAGTGCCTAGATTTGAATGGCGACTATGTTGAGAAGTGGTATTTGAGTGTGGCTTTCAACTGCATATGGTAAATGTTTTCTCCTATACTTTGCTCATTTTAAATTATTTATTATTATTTTATTTACAGTATTTATATTCCGCCCTTCTCACCCCGAAGGGGACTCAGGGCGGATCACATTATATACATATCAGGCAAACATTCAATGCCCATAAACACATCAGAGACAGACAGACAGACAGACAGACACAGAGGCAATTTAACCTTCTCCTGAGGGGATGTTCGATTCTGGCCACAGGGGGGAGCAGCTGCTTCATCATCCACTCTGATGGCACTTCTTCACTTCCTCATTCCAACGTTGTAAATTAGTTAAATTTGCCTCCCCACTTTTATAAGTGGTACCTTATTTCCTACTTGATAGATGCAACTATCTTTCGGGTTGCTAGGTCAGCAACGAGCAGGGGCTATATTTTATTTTTAATTGATGGGTGCTCACCCCGCCACGGGCTGGCCTCGAACTCATGACCTCATGGCCGGAGTGATTTATTGCAGCAGCTGCTTACCAGCTTGCGCCACAGCCCTACACCTTCCAAAACGTAATCTACTTTCTGGATAACCTTCGTATCTGGAGGCTTTAAGCTTCACATTTGCAATATATACAAATATACAATCATGATACACAGTTCCACTTTCTGTCTTGTGCTTGCAAACAATCAGAGTCATCAGAAAGTCACATACAACACAGGCAGATACTCACACTGAGTCACACAGGAGAGAGAAAGATGGATTCTTTCATCCTGTTTATACAGCTACCTACTGATAGGTCATCAGTAAGGGACTCTGGCTGATGCAACCCCTATGCCATACACCTCACATCACATGCTTATGACTCAACCATTACCACATTCCCTTAGGTATTGCATCATGACATTCACAGTCATTAGGTGCTATTCATATACCACAGTATTTTCTTTCATGATTAGAAATGCTTTGCCATTTATATCTCATGTGATGTATATTAAGAGTTTTATTTTGCCTGTTTTTTGTGGAAGTTTGTTGTCTGGCTGCATTGAATGGTCAGTGTAAATGGGGCCACAATCCCAATGAAATGGAAGGCAGGATCAAGTTCTTCCTTTTCTTTCCCAGAGCTTTTCTCCTGCCTAGACTGATTCCTGCCCCACAAGTCTTTGCTTTTTTCCTCCAGCTTCTGATGGAAAGGGAGGGAAATAAATAAAGTAATGAATTGAGGTCTTCTTGAGAACTGTGACTATATGATAGCAGTCCAATTGAGCTCCTCTTTTCCCACAGGTACAATCCCAAAGAGAAGCTGAAGGTCAACGTTGGCACCCCAGAGTTCCTGTCACCCGAAGTCGTCACCTATGACCAAGTCTCCTACACCACCGACATGTGGAGCATGGGAGTGATCACATACATGCTGTACGTAGGAACTGTGGGGAGGGCACTGTGGGACACTGAGAATCCATAGAAGCAAAAAATATGGAGAACATTCAGTGGAATCAACAAGAGTTACACGAGAGGTCACAAATGCTCAGAAGATGCATTTGTGACCTTCCTGAAGAGGAACGTTTATTGGCTTTTCTGCCTATGAATAGCTATCATTTGAGCATCTTGAGATGTGGGTCAGGAGGAGTTCTCAGATTACAATGATCATCCTGCCCCAGCATTGACCAGTCTAGAACTCGATGGTAACCAGAGTCCAGGTTCACCAGCTATTCTTTAAAAATAGCCTTCTCCAAGGTGTTCTCTCCTTTCCTCCAACCCACCGCACCCCAATTTAGAAGGTTTTAAGGAAATCCATAGTGGATTATATTTCTTTCTTGGCTCCTACGTGGCAGGTGGTTCATGGACCTAAACAGTCTGTCTCTGAAGATCACAATGGTTTTACACTCGGCTTCTAAACATGCATCTGGCCACTGTTTTTCAACAGTTTCCAAACCAGAAAGTTCCTGAATCTGAATCTGACAACCTAGTAGTTGTCATTGGAAGTCTAGTGCCCTTGGCTATCCTTATTGTTGGATCCAGTGTTCCAAAGCTTGTGAAAATCCTCCTTCTCCTTCTCCACCTTCTCCTTCTCCACCTTTACCTTCTCCTTCACCTTCTCCTTCACCTTCTCTTTCACCTTCTACTTCTCCTTCTGCTTCTCCTTCACCTTCACCTTCACTTTCACCTTCACATTCATCATCTTCTTCTCCACCTTCTCCTTCACCTTTTGCTTCTCCTTCTGCTTCTCTTTCACCTTCTCCTTCTCCTTCACCTTCACATTCTCCTTCATATTGACCTTCACCTTCACCTTCTCAACTTTCACTTTCCCCTTCACCTTCTGCTTCTCCTCCTTCTCCTTCACCCTCTCTTTCACCTACTTCTGCTTCTCCTTCACCTTCACTTTCACCTTCACATTCACCATCTTCTTCTCCTTCTCCTTCTCCTTCTCCACCTTTACCTTCTCCTTCACCTTCTGCTTCTCCTTCTCCTTCTCCTTCTCCTTCACCTTCTCTTTCACCTTCTACTTCTGCTTCTCCTTCTCCTGCACATTCACCATCTTCTTCTCCTTCACCTTCTCCTTCTCCACCTTCTCCTTCATATTCACCTTCACCTCTTTCACCTTCTACTTCTGCTTCTGCTTCTCCTTCACCTTCACTTTCACCTTCTCTTTCACCTTCTACTTCTGCTTCTCCTTCACCTTCACATTCACCATCTTTTTCTCCTTCATCTTCTCCTTCTCCACCTTCTCCTTCTCCTTCACCTTCACATTCTCCTTCATATTCACCTTCACCTTCTCCTTCTCCACCTTTACCTTCTCCTTCACCTTCTGCTTCTCCTTCTGCTTCTCCTTCACCTTCTCCTTCATCTTCTCTTTCACCTTCTACTTCTGTTTCTCCGTCACCTTCACATTCACCATCTTCTTCTCCTTCTCCTTCTCCTTCACCTTCACATTTTTCTTCATATTCACCTTCACCTTCTCCTTCTCCTTCTTCACCTTTACCTTCTCCTTCACCTTCTGCTTCTCCTTCACCTTCTCTTTCACCTTCTACTTCTGCTTCTCCTTCACATTCACCATCTTCTTCTCCTTCACCTTCTCCTTCTCCACCTTCTCCTTCATCACATTCTCCTTCATATTCACCTTCACCTTCTACTTCTGCTTCTGCTTCTCCTTCACCTTCACTTTCACCTTCTTTTACCTTCTACTTCTGTTTCTCCTTCACCTTCACCTTCACCATCTTCTTCTCCTTCACCTTCTCTTTCCTTCTTCTCCTTCTCCACCTTCTCCTTCTCCTTCATCTTCACTTTCACCTTCACATTCACCATCTTCTTCTCCTTCACCTTCTCCTTCTCCACCTTCTCCTTCAACTTCACCTTCTTCTTCTCCTTTTGGATGACAGTTCCCAGAATCTTCCCAACCATCATGTCTTCTGAAAAATAAACTTTTCCAGTTCCTATCTCCTGACCTTGGTATACTTCCAGCCTTCATTGGCCAGGCTTCAACACTGTTGAATTCATTCCCTGGGTCCAACAAGACAATATTCTGCATGATCGCCTAGAGGTTTGGGGTTTTATGTCTGCAGCCAGACTTCTGGCTACAGAGAAACGGGGATTTGCCAAAGGAAACGGAATTGCGTCCCTAGAGGGTTGTGTTCATTCCTAATGAGGAGCTTTGATTCATGATGTCCTCTCCTCTCCACCTCCTGCCTTTCAGGCTGAGCGGACTCTCCCCCTTCTTGGGAGACAACGATACCGAGACCCTCAACAACGTCTTGGCAGCCAACTGGTATTTCGACGAGGAAGCCTTTGAGGGCATCTCCGAGGAGGCGAAAGACTTTGTCTCCAAGTTGATTATCAAGGACAAAAGGTTTGGATACGGATGGGAAAGTGAAAAACACCAACTTCATACACACACAGATATGATAGATCAGGCATGGGCCAACTTGGGCCCTCCAGGTGTTTTGGACTTCAACTCCCACAATTCCTAACAGCCTACCGGCTGTTAGGAATTGTGGGAGTTGAAGTCCAAAACACCTGGAGGGCCCAAGTTGGCCCATGCCTGATCTACACTCTGCAATGAATGTGGATTATCACTCCATCTTAACGTTTCTCTCCTTCTTCTCCAACCCCACAGCGGGCGCATGAATGCAGCGCAGTGCCTTCAGCATCCTTGGCTGAACAACTTGGGAGAAAAGGCCAGGCGCGTCAACCGGCGCCTCAAATCCCAAGTCCTGCTCCGGAAATACGTGATGCGGAGGCGCTGGAAGGTAAGCGCATGGAAGAGGCCGCCGGGGAATTGGGGAGAATGAAGGCTGCAGCCATAGTTGGAAGACATTGCTTCGTATGTGGCTTGGCTCACTCGCTTGTGTGAGTCATTGCACCGGCTTATAGATAGGATGGATACACTATGTAACAAAATTTGAAAAAGTTTCTGTTCATGAGATGGCTTGGCGTATTGGAAACAATAGTAATGCTCGCTCAATCTTGGCTTCTAAAAAGGAGCAAAGCACAGATGTCCAATACCTGGTCCTTTTTTGTACTACAACTCCCCAGTCCTTCAACCAGTATGGCTATTTATTTATTTACAGTATTTATATTCCGCCCTTCTCAGGGTGGATCACAATGTACACATACATGGCAAACATTCAATGCCATATGAACATAGAGACAAAGACAGAAACACAGAGGCAATTTAGCCTTCTCCAGCTTCCAGCTTCCTGAGGGTATGGCCACAGGGGGAGCAGCTGCTTCATCATCCACTGTGACACTGAGTCCTTGATGGATACTTCCTCATTCCAAACACTGCTGGACGATTTTTATGGTATCGTAAATTAGTTAAATTGGCCTCCCCACATAAGTGGTACCTAAATTTCCTACATGATAGATGCAACTATCTTTCGGGTTGCTTAGGTCAACAAAGAGCAGGGCTATTTTTATTTTAATGGTCGGGTGCTCACTCTGACACAGACCGGCCTCAAACTCATAGTGATTTATTGCAGCTGGCTACTAACCAGCCTGTGCCACAGTCCGGCCACTCTGGGAATTGTAGTTTAAGAAAGGAACTTTTCCAAGCTCTAAGGCAGTGGTTTCAAACTGTTGAGTCTCCAGATCTTTTGACTTTCAGCTCCCAGAAAACCCAACAGCTGGTAAATTGGCTGGGATTTGTGGGAGTTGTAGGCCAAAACACCTGGGGACCCACAGGTTGAGCACCACTGCTCTAAGGATATTATCTTTTAATAAGTGTCAAGAGTACTAGTTGAAATTACAGAATCTAACAGGTGATTTTGAGTCATTTAAAATCAACTGAACTTTACAAACAAAAAAATACAAGATGGAAATATGTTTTGTGCAAAGAACACTGTAGCATGCCTGCGTTCTCGGTGCATAATCTTGACATCCTTTAAAAGCAAACCATCTGTGTCCATTCTTTATAGCAGTGATGGCCAACCTATGACACGCGTGTCAGCACTGACATGCCTAGCCATTTTTGCTGACACGCTGCCGCATGCAGATTGATTGGATGACTATGTTTTTGTGGCCAAATTTGGTGTGATTTGGTCCAGTGGTTTTGTTGTTTAGTCCATGGGAATTATGCACATTACATTTTTATATATATATATATCTCATTCTATTATTATTGTAATATATTATCATATTATTACTATTATTATATTATTCATTATTCATGACTACATTGAAACTACAATAGAGAGAAATCAGTGTGGGAACTGCAAGAGGTACCATAGATTGTTGTACATGGAAATAATGGTAGTAAATAATTTTTGATTTATTAAGTACAGTTATATATTACAATTATATATTTTTGTTATTTAAACTATACATATTGCGAAATTATGGGTTTTTTTTTTCTCGAAGTGACACACCACCCAAGTCATGCTAGGTTTTTTGGTGAATTTTGACACACCAAGCACAAAAGCTTGCCCATCATTGCTTTATAGCATGAGAGTTCAAGCCTCTTTTCATTGATTGAGTTTTCTTTTTTCTTCTTCTCCCAACTGAACAGAAAAACTTCATTGGCGTCTGTGCTGCCAACAGGTTCAAGAAGATCACCAGTGCGGGGTCCCTGACTGCGCTAGGGGTCTGAGCGCGAGCGTGCGTGTTGTGTGTATGCGTGTATGTGTGCCAGGGATGGGGCTGGAAGTTCAGGGCGGAATTGAGAGCAACTAATAGAACTGCAAGGAAAACTCCTTCCTCCTCCGGCGGGAATCATGGACTGAATTCTGTTGTTGTGAGGCCGTGCAGCCAAGAAAGACAGGACCCACACTGCCGATTCCTAAGTGGGCTCTGACTTGGAACCTGGGAGAGGATCCATCTGTGTGTCTTGGAGGCTTCCCCCCTTGGCCACTCAACAGACCTCACATCCCTGCGCAGCTCACCATTGGAGACGGCTTCCTTCCTCCTTATCTGCTGACATGAGCCTTGCCCTCTTCCCGTTTCTGCTGCCCTCCAAGTGCTGTGCGCCTCCCGCATCGGGACTTATTGCTTCTGTGGATGCTCCTACGCCACCCACATATACCTCACCG